>NC_091026.1:15804479-16109583 GCF_041296385.1 Aphelocoma coerulescens | reverse complement strand
CCACAAACATTTGACCAAAAATGCCTGCCTTGAGCTCAGAGTTCTGTGCTTGAATTAGTATATGTCTTTTTTAAAAGAAATTCTCCATCTTCATCATTAGTTTAGGCAGATACCACATATATTCCTGGAAGCTTTTCCATAGTTAACATACTGTACTATGTTGATACCTTCTGAGGAATTAGCTGTCTCCTGTCAAAAGTTATTCTGTGGTGTTCCACTCAGTAGTGTAATGGAATGAATTTCTTACGTGAGGTTTTTCATATTCTGAGTAACTCCTCTGACTCCATTTTCTTGCCAAAAATCTGAGAATGTGAGACTTAATTGAATTCTAAGAGGAGCAAAGACTGAGACAACCATTGCTTTGTAGTCCTCATATTTTGCACAGGAAGGAGTATACAGAAAGCAGAAACTTCGTGTAGATAACAACAGCAAAATTAAGTTAAAGACTTCCTTAACAGCTGTGCATAATATCAAATTTGAAAGTGTGACAAAAATGCTAAAAGTCCTTTTTCTGGTTCAGTTTGTAAAATCTGCCTTTTCCTACTAAAACATTTTAAATGGGAGACTTTACCTTAAGTGAAAGATGAATTAATCAATTTAAGCCTAAGGCAAGACAAGGTATGTGTCAAGTTACGAGTTTTTGGTGAAGAGCTGTCTGCTGCTGAGGTTGATGTGTGCAAGTTGCATAGCAAGCTATACAATGGAATTGAAAACTTAGGTATAAATACGTGTCTGGTGTTGAAAAGTGAATGAAACAGACCTGCACTGACACTTAGTGCTCCCAGGAAAGACTTTTTCTTGTGGGAATGAAAAATTAATGAGAAACAGGCGACAACTGCAGCATCACGTTATACTGAAAACTGCTACCCGTAGTTTTTTCATAATTGGGAAACCAAAATAGTTATCCAGAAATCAATACAATGGGTTTTGTTTCTTTGAGGATTTGTACACATTTAAGTCTTTACTACTTGCAGCTTTGTGCAGTGTTGAATGGTGTCCATGCATTTTTTTTTTTACTATTTTTTCGAATGGACCAAGATGTTTTTAGAAGAATGCTTACAAATGCTGGCCATACATGGGAAGGCCTGAAAATAACCAGTAAGTGAAGTGAAAACCCAAACATGCTGGTGACATCCACATTCAGCAATATACAAGCTGAACTGTTGCATTATTCTGTGCTTTAAAACAGTTTGTCCTGCCTACACTGCAACTGATGACTGTAGCTAAATGTAGATCCTGACTGAGGAATTGTATGGCTTGTGATTTAACAATAAGTAAATTCTTATTTGTTTGGCTGTAAAATTTTTGAAAGAGTTCCAGTTCCTTCCTCATGTGAAGCATTATTGACTGTGAGCATTCACAGCTCTGCCATTAGATGGGTTTGTGGAGTTTGTCAAATAATAAATGTGGGGCATAAAGTAGGGTTGGAATTCCTCAGTGGTGGGTGGGGCAGAAGGGTTTGGACAGACACAAGAAGGACTTGCTGGGTTTTGATTTCAAAGCCTGAAGAGTGGACAATTATTTCAGAAGTAGCTTTGTAACTTGTGTGTGAGTTTTATACCAGAGGGAGAGCAGCAAGCTCTCAGAGTAGAACCACTTTGGCATTTTCTGCCAGTTCCACTGTTCTCCAGAAGTCATTTTCACAGCTGCAGCCATAAGAGAAAATCAAGGATATTGGATTTGCTGAAGTCCTGGTAATCAAAGCCTAGCAGGTAATAATAGAGGCTGGCTATGATGGTGATTAACTGAACCATAGCTATTTTGCAGGAAGGGAGATTTTGTGGAAACTGGAAGTCCAGGCCAGAAAATAACTGAGGTCGTGACATTGAATGAGGGCTCTTTGTAAGTAAGTGCAAAAAACAATGGCCAGTTTGAGGTGTGTTTAGACCAAGAATCCAGACATCCTGGTGACAGTCAACTGTCATGTCCTTGGTCTTGCCTTGGCAATTTGCATTAAAGGATGATGTTGACTAAGCCTCCTTTGAAACACCAATACTGTGAGTTTGCTGTACTCCAAGTGCCTGTCCTTGAAGGAAAAGAATACAGAATCAATAAACACAGGACATGAGCAAAAATATTGCCAGTTTGGATCAGAATTGTCATATCTATTAGTTATTATATCTCTGATGGTAACCTTTAGCAGATGGCTAATTAAAAGAGAAGGGTTAAAGAAACCCTGTAAGAGGCAATTATGAACCAAAAATAAAATATCTTATTCAGATTTCCTGATTTTTTTTTTTTTTTTTTCATTTACTAAAGTGTTGTATTGACTTCTCAATTATAAAATCCATATGCTTGGAGTGGTTAACTATATTCATAAAGATGGGTCTAAGATTATAATTTAATAGGAATGGCTTGTTCTAAATTGTTTAATATATTCTCTGTACTTCTGATAGTGGTGGCTATAATAGAATGTTCTCTTTATGTGAATGAGTGAATATATTTATTCCATAAGAATTAATGAAATACAAGTATATTTATGTTGTTTGCTCTGTCAATTACCACACCTGATTACATTTGAATCCATTGCAATGAAGTTCTGCATGAGACTTTTTCTTATCTCTGTTGAACTGAGTATTTGTAAACCTATAGAAAAATAAATAATTTTGCATGTGTATTTTGGTGCTTTGTTATACAAACTTGATTACCTGGGCTTTTAGCAGGTTTTGGTTTTTTGACAGGATGAGTAAACCACTGCCATGTACATTAATCTCACTGCTCTACTTGAGCAGAGGAATTAATTCACAGGTGAAAGAGTGCAGGAGCTGGTAAATCAGATAATTTCAATATCACTGTATTGTTGTTCCTTCTGTTTTCCATCAACTATAACCAGTTAATTTGCTTTCTTGAGACCAACTGGTTGTATCACTCCTCACCTTTCTTGAGAACTTATATTTTGAATTAAACTTGGAGACATTCAGTGGTAGATATCTGCCAAAGTGAAAACTAACCCTTTTCATTTTGCTTTGTGCTTTCCAAGTCCAGCCTGTTTTAATCCCTGGAGATGCTATTTCTTCCACATTGAGTTACTCCTTTGGTAACTTCTTGCAAAGGGACCTTTACAAATGCTTGGGCATTTCAATTACAATGCATGAATGTCCATAAGTTGCTGACACAATTCATTCTTTAATTCAAATTCCAAGGCCTCTTGATGTACTGTTAATCAAATATTTGGGGTTTGTCATCTGGCAGGTTGAAAAATCAAGAAATAGTGACTATGAAGTATTTGAGTATTTACAAGAGATGTACTGACTGTTTCAACAAGGACCTACCACATTTTTCCAGTGCTTCTCCTTTCTGATTTATATCAATTTTGTCTGCAGCAATGTGTTGCCTGGAGTTGTGACTGGTAATCATCGTGTTTCTGAGATAGCTTTGATCATGTGCTCATAGAGGATGTTGTGAACAATCTATTTAATTCCATATGACCAGAATAGTCCCAAATGAAAGGAGCAATGCATTAATCACTGTACCATTTACCTTGGCTTTAATTTGTTGATATTTTTTCTTTTCAAGTAGAAATTCTTCTTTATGCTGTTTAAGTAGTGTTTCACTCTTAGTTTTGCAACAAAACTGAGGAGAGCATTTTTCTTCATTGGTATGAGCAGCAATTTTCACTCTTTTTAAAGTGTTTCTGGTGAATTACATACAATAGAGCAGATTTAAATACACACAAATTTCTTTTTGGGCTACTTAATGAAAGTCCTTGGGGGTTTAGGTACACTTCTAATTTGGATCAAAGCTGGAACTAGTCAGAAGGTTGTAGAGCAAAGAGATTTTCTTGATACATTACTTTGGATACATTTTAAATTTTTCATTCAGGTTGTGTTTAATTCTGAACAGTACCAGCATTCCCGGAAATTCCAGGGAACAGCCTGCTGGTTTTTCTGCTAGGTACGATATAGGAGTTTTTGGGTGTCCTGAAGCAAAGTCTTGAAACATTGCCCAGTTGTTTGTGGAAACAATTAAATTCATAGGCTCAAGTTGAGGGACTAATTCAACAGCGTTTGCCAGTTTGCAACTGGCAGAGGATTATAAATGAGTGTATCTGTCAGCTGCAGACACTGAAGACAAACGACAAAGTGAAACTTTGATAATGAATGTTTTATTATCTGTTGTTATTCAAGAATCATTCTTCTTGACTTCATGGATTATAAAGTTAAATTGTTTCTCTGCCTTTCCCACTTCTCTTCCACACCAAGGTAAACTGGTTTGCGATACTGTCCATGAGTTACAGGTATCTAAACAAAATCATTGATTCTTAAGTTTCTGTATTAAATTTCTGGAGCAATCTCGCATTAAGTGTGTAAGAAATTTGGTGTTTTGTTAGTTCAAGGTTACCTATAATGGAAAAGGTCTTTTAGACGGAGGTGGCATCATGCTGTTCTAGTCTAGGTCTTGGCACATCTTCCACGTCCTTAAGTGTATGTGTTGTAGCTTGTTGTTAGTTTATTTTACCAGCAGAAGTTTTTTTGTCTGTCAAAGATGTCACTTGGTCAATATGACTGCTTATTACTTTTATTCTATTTGAATGTACTGAGATTGTAAAGATCTTGTACATTTACTTTTCCTATTGAAGTGGAGAAAAAAGCATACAAATGCTGCCATTACGTTCAGCACCGTATGCATGCAGTGGATTATATTTCTGGTCTAGTTTGGATTAATACAATATTCCTACAAACAATTTAGTCTTTTCCCATGAGGAATATGGTTTCCTCTGTCTTCATATTGACTCCTAATTGTTGGTATTACAGAAGATTAAAGTAAGGTCTTACAGGGAGTGCAAATCATACAGCCTTTCAGATCTAAACATCTTGTTGATACGGAAAACAAACTATTCTTGCAAATTATTTAAGCCTGAAATTAAATAAATTCTACTGAGTATTTTTTCATATCTGAAACTCAGCCTTTATGCTTTCAAAATAAGACGGGATTTTAAGCAATGACAACTTTTCACAGCTTAAGAGTTACCTTATTTTTGCAGAATTAGTCTTAACCCATGGCCTTTAACATTTACCCACTCAGGCAGGCATTTTTCAATTAATAAGAGGGGTGGCACCTTAGCAGTGAATACAGACAGGGAAGCCTGCAATTAATAGATAACAAGAAACAATAGTTTTAATAGCCCATGATTGAGCGTATTTAATAAGTAAGGAGATTTTCTCACTTTAAACAAAGAGTAAGTGAATGTGTATGGGATTAGCAGTTTGCATCAGGGGAATGCCATTGTCTGGGATGAAAAGAGCTGCACATCTGTAGATAGTTGATAATTCAGATAATTATTCATTTATGTGTAGCTGACTATTTCATAATAAGAGGGGATACAAGTTTGGGGGTTTATTTTTTCTGACTTAGATGGGGAAATGATTAATTACAGAGCTGTATTTCATGTCAAGTTGTGAATAAATATGTTTAGCATTCATATGGTTGTTTACAAACAGGAAACCCACACCGCTTGCCAACAGTTTGATTAAAAACAAAAACCATTCAATTCATCACTAATTCTCTGTAGGAAAGATCTTTGCATTTGTGTAGTTCGGCATTTTATAATTAAATTCTTTTAAAACATTTTAATTAGGCAGAAGTAAACCAGAGTCCTTTTGTGTGCTCGTAGTAAACACTCGAAGGTGTCACTGAGGTGAGAGCTGTTGAGAGTGCTGAAGGGTATCTTGGCTATGAAGACTGCTCAGCTTGAGGTTTGTAGTGTGTGTCCACACTTCATTGGGAGATGGCTTTATCAAATCAAATAATGAATCCAAGAAACCCTTTTTCAGTTCAAGTTCCTTGATTATGTGCTGTTTCCCCAAAGTGTGGTAGAAATCTTTGGGCTGACATCTCACAGAAGTGTATTTGTGATGTTTTCCATGCAAAAAAGGACTGTCTGGAACAGGGACTTGTAGCAAAGCAGTTCGGTCATCACCTGGCAGGACAGAATCTAGGCAGGACCCTATGCTGTTGATGCTTGAAAAAAGAAAAGGTGGGAATAGCATGGATCTGTAGGAGCAAGCCCAGAGGAGGGCCACAAAGAGGATCTGAGTGCTGAAGCATCCCTGCTGTGAACATGGGCTGAGAGAGCTGGGGTTGTTCAGCCTGGAGAAGAGGAGGCTCCAGGGAGACCTTAGAGCACCTTCCAGTGCCTAAAGGGGCTCCAAGAGCGCTGGAGAGGGACTTTCTGCAAGGGCCTGGAGTGACAGAACAAGGAGGAATAGCTTTAAACTGGAAAATGGTACATTTACATCAGATACAAGAAATTACTTTTTCCCAGTGAGCGTGGTGAGGCCCTGGCACAGGCTGCCCAGAGAAGCTGTGGCTGCCCCGTCTCTGGAAGTGTCCAAGGCCTGGTTGGTGGTGCTTTGAGCAACCTGGGATTCCTACCTTGTTCCTACCCAAGGCAGAGGGTTGGAATGAGATGACCTTTAAGTTCCCTTCCAACCCAAGCCATTCTATGAATGAGATTATGGTGGGCCATTAAAGGCCTTGGAAGTGAAGTCAAGGCTGTCCTGGTTAATCAGCACTGCTATTACAGACTGTGGCTCAGCATGAAACACCCACTTGGAAATGTTTTTATGTAATCTCCTTTTTATGTAATTCCTCTTTAGCCACTACTGTGCATAAGTACTTAAAAAGTAATTAACAGAAACTACATGCAATGCATGCATTAAGCTGTTTCTGCCTGCATTCATTTCCTGGGTTATAACCATTTGTGTTGTTTTCTTTTGAAATACGGACTTTCAAGTCACTTCTACAGTCTAGCCCAGATCACAAGTTTGTCTTGGTGCTGTGTGTATTGGAAAACAAGATGTGTTTCTCAGATGAGGAAATAGATTCTAACAATGGGAATTTTTTCTTTTTGTGAATCATCCAGCAGGAAATTAAAAAAAATGTCACCATGAGAAGATATAAATGTGCAATTTTGCTTTTATGCTCTCAAATTGTAGAATAAATAATCTGCTTTGGATGTACTTGCTTATCTGATTTTGAGATTAAAAGGTATGAGACACTGCTGGACTTGTGTGCTTAGCATTAAATATTGCTATTGAATTTTGCACTATATTAAGGCTCTGAATTAATTTTTATTTGGAAGTTGCCTCTTTGTATCTTTGGAAACCTCACCAAGGAACTACATTCAAGTTGCTGATACCCAGCAGAAAATCTGTATTTAGAAGAAGTGCTACTGAAGCCAAGTGACAGCTTTTGGCTGTGTGAAATGTGGTTGGTTGTATAACTGAGTATTTGCTGGCTATTTGTTTGTTTTCATCATACTTAGTTTCAAGTGTTATGAGAGCATACATTTGAAGCTTCTTCTGACATTTTTTTGCAATTTAATGTGGGAGTTTTAAATCCTGATAAGCTTTTTCCAATTCTCATTGAAGATAACAAGTCTAGGAGAGCCATTTTTTGAGATAGATATTTTCCTTGACCATACTGCAAAATCACTTGTAAAGCAAGGGAATATGTTTAACAGGGACACCTACAATTCCATGTGCTGTTCTGTACAGAACTGGGGTGAGATATAAGAAGCAGCCTGTGATTTACATGCATCTCCTGTTAACTTTAATGTGCTGGACTCCCCATGGTTGCCTTGAGCATCTCAACCTTGATTAATCTAAAGTTAAGTTCCGTTATGCTGGCTTATCAGTGATTGTTTTAGGCTCACTCCATCTGTTTCTTAATGTAGCTCTATAACTTCTTTCACAGTTCAGATTTGCTGATTATATCACTTTGGGGTTGTGGCTAAAGCATTCAGTTCTGGTTTTATTACAAGATGCTTTGATAAACTTGTGAAAAGTGGATGGGAGATTATTATCGAATAATTATTTCTCTGAAGGTGATTCCCTTTTTAATGCAGAAAATAGGTGAAAAAAGTTCAGTGAAGATGAAGATGATAGGTTCAATTATTAGGAAGATTGAAGTGACATCACTGATTTGTACTTGTCAAAGATTCAGGCCAGTCTTTTCCCCCTTGCTTTAAGGAAAAAATGTTAAGTTGCATTTTACGTTTTTGCAAGTAGCAAGACGGTCCAAAAAAGTATGTAGAACCACTTTGTCAACTCCTGAGTCATCCCATTTTGCAATAATACAGTTCTTAGCTTAGCATCCTATTTGTGGGGATGTAATTACTGGCCATTAATTTTTAAACTGTCACTTTTGTTTTAGTTTAAATTACTTTATCTAAACCTTGCAGAAGATAAAGATCATTATCTGTCTTTCAGAAGTCCTGTCCAGAGCTGAATGTCTTTAATATACAATGCCAGAGTGGACAGCCTTTGGAAGAGGCATTTCTGGAACAAAAATTCTCACTAATGTTGAGGCGGAAGCAAGTCCTGCTGGTCACTGACTGCTGGTGACCTCTGGGAGAAGTGTGAGCTGCTGGGTGGTCAGGGAGTGTTGCAGGCTGAATTTAGCAAGGTGGGAGGAGAATGTCCTAATTCTACTTAGTCTGTGTTCCATCTGGAGCTTGGTATGTCCCAGGAACAAGCTCCTGTCCTCTGGTTGAGCACCAGAGGCTGGATGAAGCAAGAGGAAGAGGGCACATAAGCTCTTCTTAAGCTTGTTCCACATGTAGACAAGGTCATAGGCATTAATTTCTGTTCCCATCTTCTGATTGGGATTCGATCCTTGAAAGGATAGGAAAGAGCAAGGAATTAACTGTATTAAAATAAAAGGAGAAGAAATCAAAATCACAAATCACTTGTCCAGTGCCACATTCCTGATTGATGCTAAGTGGTAACTGCTGAGATTAGACAGCTTTGTAATCAGTGAAACTGATAAAGTTTCACTGATTACATATGACTCAGACATGCAACTATTTTGTGATTTGATTTGGAAAAGGGTTGCACTGATATATTAAAGAAATGTAAGCTGTGTTTTACTGAAAGAATGTAACTGCATTGAGTAAGGTTTGGATCTGTCTTGATCTGATCTGTTTTCTCCAGCAGTAGCCAGAGGCAGGTAAAGAGGAGCACAGGGAGAGGACAAGTGTCTGAGGATGCTTCCTAGTGATCTTTGATATCCTTGTATTTACAAAGTCTTTGGTGGTTTTCTTTCCAGGAATTTGTTGCTGTATATTCTCAGCTCATGTAAGCTTTTGACATAACCAATATCCTGTGGCAACATTTCAGACTATAACTGTATGCTGTATTTGAAAATAACAGTAAAGGGACCCCTTTTGTATTTTGACCATCTCATTACAAGAACTAAGGACTAAGAAATAAAACTACCTGGAGGCAGGCACAAAATGGTTGCACCTGGTTCCCTTTTTCCCCTGCTGGGTGCAGTCTTGGCTCTGAATCCTCCTTCTGTTTCCTTTGCTAAGATGGAAAGTTGTGGTATATTTAGAATATTCTGTGCACAAAGCTTGTCCAGTGTCTTTATCACTCTTCTAAGTACTTTTCTGAGTTTTACTGGTTCTGCTTTGGTTTACTACATGTTAAAAGTGAGCTGATTTTTATGTGGTAGTAATTTGGAACCTAATGAGCACAGCACTTCACATTTTTGATGACTACAATGTTACTGTAAAAGAATGTGCTTTAATTATTTGGAGATTTCAGATGTGTATATGCAGTTCAGTACCCATGACAATGCATTTTTATACTTTAATTAAGCTTCTTGAAGTACAGAATTCCTTTTTTAAAGTTTCCATTGTCTCAGTAAGAAAAGCAACCTGACCTAGATAGGAGCTTCTATAGCATTTCATTCTCTTCTGCATGTGGAGTAGAAGTTAGGGATGTTTCTCAGGTGACGAAAAGGAACATCCCAAGTCTTCCTAGAGCACAAGAATAACTGTTCTTCATCTCTCTTCTCCCTTGTGATGGGTACTTCTACTTAGTACTTTGATGCTCCAAATAAACACAGTAGTATTTGTATTTCTAAGGCTATTTCTAAAGAGGAAATAAAGATAGGTTCTGGTGACTTTCCATTTTGGGAAATAAATTTCACTAGTGAACCTCAAATATTATTCACATCAAGATTTCATATCTTAGTGGGGCTTTGGTTTTCAGTGGTTTGGTTTTGGTTTTTTTCTTGGCTGAATTATGAAGTAACTCTTTGTTTGGAGCAAGGCACATTCCAGCTGGACTTGGGAAGAAGTCAAATGAGTAGGGAGAGAGAAGGCACACTTTGAGATGTCTCCAAACTGATAATACATGCATTTTTAACTGGCTCTTGAAGTAAACACAAAGTCTTGTACAGAAAGTAATCAAATCAACAGTTCTGTTTAGTCAAGCCTTGTTGTGGGTATTTGTGATTGTGCCATTTATTGGCTTTGCTAACCTGCCAGGTGTCTGTCACACACCACAACACACCATCCAGTGTAACTCACTCTTTGAACAGTTCATCTGGCAGCAGCCCACGCTGTGGATTCTGTCCTGCACCAGCTCCAATTCGTCATGTACCCATGCTCTCCAGGTGCTGCCTCTTTTGAGGAATACTGCACATTTTTAGTTCAAACAATTCAAACTTGTCTGGCCTTTTTGCCTTTTAACACACCATAAAGAATGATGAAACTGTACACAGAGGCACCCCAGGGCAGACCATGTTGCTGAAATAACAAGGACACGTTGCTACCTCCTGTGTCACATGTGTCAATAATGATGACACTGCCACATTATTTTTCAGAAAGCTGATTATTGTTTAGCAGAAATCTAATTGAAACTTCAGACAGTAAAAACATTAGAGAAAGTGTATGATGTGCCTCTGAGAAATTAATCTGAAGTGCAGAGGCAAAATTCAGCAAATATTGGATCAATTTTTATAGACTTTGCTGTTGTGGAAGAACTACTTGCAGTCATGCTGCTGTATAAACTGTCTTGGATGAGTGGGTTTGGAGGGTGTCTATAACTTACCATGCTAATATGGAACAGTCAGTATGAGTTCCCTGAGTATTTAATGACCAACATGTACTGCTTGTGCCTAAAGAGGGGTGGCGTGGGTGCATCTTGGTTTTGCTGGATTAATATCCCCCAAACATGCAACTGCCCTTAGTTCTGGGTGCACAAAGAGGAATTTAAGGGCATTCTGAAATACTGCACTCTCATCTGACACACAAGGACTGTGATGTGTGTTTTTTCAGTCTTGCAATATGTGGTTGTGCAGATTGTTCTGAAGTCTGCACTGCTCATCCAGGGCTGATCACATTGAAGCTCAGATATTTGAATGAGAGTCAGAACAAATTTATTCCAAATATCCATGATCTGGTAGAAAAGTTATCCTGCCATATTTGCACCAAAAATACAATTGTTCTAGCGACTACCTGCTGCATTATGTCCCCAAAACAATGCTAAAGGCTATTGTTCTGATTCTCAAGTATACTTCAGAATGGTACTTTGTGGTCTCAACATTTTATTTTCCCTCTCTTTATTCTTTTCCCTTATTATCATAAATAAGGATTATATTAGGAGCTGGTTGTGCTTCCTATCAGGGAAAGAACATGCCTGCATGGTTGCAGGCCCTTGTCTGCTCTGCCTGGATCACAAGGTGGGATTAATTAACTCTGTTCTGTGTTAATGTGGGGGATGTGGCTTCTGGACAGGATTGGCTGAGTGGGAGCACAGGCATAGGAAGCATGGGATGGTTTGCAGCTTCCTAAACACATCTCAAATGTGATCCCCTAATAAGAGATGCAGAGGAATGATGGATTATCATGATGGATGTGTTTGTGCCAGGGCTCAGGGTGGGCAGAGTGTGTGTCCTGCAGATGAGGAAACGTTCCCAGAACAGGCTTGGTGTGAGACTTGTCACTGAAATTCATTGAAAAGGAGGTTCCTGAGATCACATTGCTGCCTGCCATGATATTTTGGAATTTGAAGGAGGCTGTGTGTCTGGAATTGGAATATTTCTGTTCCCAAAACATGCACTCCCTGGAGTGGGCTAAGGAGTGTCTCTGGGGACTGTTTCCACTGTGGTACTGTGATGTGTAATTTGCCAGTCCTCATTTCATCTCATTCCATTAATGAGCTGAGATCCCTTTATTTTTATTCTTGCATCAATGCTACAGAGAATTAAGGCAAAATCCCACAGCAGGGATATTCCTGGTGGTCCATTCTGGGAGGTATCTTTGGCACTGGAGAGTACCAGAGCTCTCCCTGCTCCAGACCCCTTCTGGCCTGCCTGTTTTTCATACCCCAAGGAAGGGCCACAGTCTGGATCTGGTCAGTTAGCAGAGGATTGTTGCTGAATTGTTTTCAAACCAGCAAAAGCCAATAAATTCATATCCTGTTCTAGGTCCTAAATTTGCTGTAAGCACGAAGGACTGAAGACTGTAGGCTGGCTGTTTTAGCACACCAGAACTTGGAACTACAAAGTTTTTTCTCTGCAAAAATGTGGTATTTTGGACTCTTAGCATGGCACTAAAGGAGTTGCATTTCAAAAAGGCCTCCCTCCAGTGCCAGCCAGGTACTGCCCTCTCACCTGCCATCCAAGAATAGGGCTTCACATACAGCAGTGGGATGTGGCAGAACCAGGTATTTTCTCTCAGTGAGATTTGCATTGCTCAGGAATCTCTTGAATACAGACCAAAAATTAGCTTTGGACAAAATCCTTAATCTGCTTTTCCTGCAGAGCAGTTGGTGCCCCCAGACAGAACAATCTGAATTGTGTTTTGGAGGTTCATCAGAGTTCTTTTCCTGCCAGGCTACAGGGTGCATTACTAGTGATTTTTAAACCTTGACCTGTTTTAGAATAGTGCAAGACATTCAAAATTGCATTGTATCAGTATTTGTTCACCTGAGTGCAAGTGTTCTTGCTTTGCTGTTCATTGATTCAACCTCTTTAAATTTATCCTTTCAGACTTTTAAAGTTCCATCACAAAGAGGCAGAATGATATTTTGCATAATTTTTATAAAGCAAAATCATATAGTTTGGCTTTAAGTAGAAAAAATAACTCTGCTCTCCTCTCCAGAGAGATTTTTATATTCCTTTTCCACATTGAATTGCACTGTCCTCTAGTGGGTGTTTTAAGGAAATGTTTTTGTGTTTGTAAATCTTTCGTACTGCTCAGATACAGAAAGCTTAATCTTTATTTTCAAATGAACCATAAATGTTGTCTGATAGAAAAAGATAGAGGATTAGAGTAGTATTTCAAAACTGAATAAGAAAATGTTACATTTGACCTGTGGTCCAAGCTGTAATAATACAGAGATATATGAAAATGTTTACATCTGATTTATCAGTTGGAGAAGAAGGATAAAGAGTAAAGATGCAAGTGTATGGCATCTGTGTTTTATTACATTATATTACTTTATATTGAGAATTGGAGATAATCTGCTTCTTTCAAATTGAAACAAATTTGGTAAACTATGAATGAATGAATATTAAAGACCAGTGGACTAATAGGAAGGATTAAATGCACTACATTATATTCAAAGTGAAGAACTATGTATCCCATTTTACCCAGTAGTTTGTTTTTTTCTTAATATTGCTATCTACCTCTTAAAAGGCAATGCCCTTCTTTTAACTGAGATTCCCTGGGATGTGAGGTGTAAAACAGCTCTGAAAATCAGAATGGGATACAAAAGTTTTACGTGACAGTGATTGTCAGGCTTCTGGATGTTTGCAGTACTGGTTGTCTGGATCCAGCTGTAGTTGACAGCACTTTTACTTTCCTTCCATGGGCTGGGAATACATCTGGATCTTCAGTGCTTTTGTCCCAGCATCCAGCAGTGTGAGCTTCTCCCCAGTCTGTGACATGTTTGAGTGATTTGAGATATCATCCTTCCAGTGGTGTTTATTCTGCTGAAGGAAGGAAGAAACAAATGCCTGGCAGTGAGCTGCCAACCTGCTTTTCTTACTTATTTCCTGGCACCTTAATGATTTCATTTGGTAAAAGAAGATGCTTTTGTAGACACAAAATATGACTCTGCTGACCAGAAAGACTGGGAGACACGATGCATGCTTTAACCTCAAAAAATGCTAGGAGCCTGCAGGCAGGAGCATGTTTGCCAGCTGTACCATGCAAACTCACTGTCTTCCACATAGATGTGCCCTGTGGCATCCTGGAGAAGAAAACTTGACTAATATAATCTGCTTCATACTGCCTGGGTACACTTCCAGCTGATGAAAGAGGAGTGGTCAATGAATTAATTCAGTTTGCTTGAAATAAAAGGTGGTTTTTTTCAGACTTCAATCAGACAAACCATGAGCACGTCCTTTGCTAGTGCAGCTTTTAATGTGCTGCAGATGTAGTTTTACTGACAGTTGCTGAATAGCTTGTTTTCCTCTGAACTACATGGATTGAACTTCAAAGTCACAATTTCCAGCAAGGTCAGAGATTATATTGGTGATTTTATAATATTTATACTTCACTCTCTGAATGCTCATGCACCTGTGTACACATATAAAGGAAAAGATGTGTACAAAGTCTCAAGGCATGCATGGGACACTGAATAATTGGAAACTTTTGCAAGTCTTTGATGTCATCAGATGAGATAATGTGGGGGGGGTAGTGAAAGAGGTTCTCAAACATACACGAGCAGAAACTAGGCACAGGAGAGGAGTGTTTATGTGCTGGGGAGGGAGAGGGAAAGCAGGACAACTTCTTTATGAGGCTGCCCATGTCTGGGTCTTCTCCCCATGCTGATGGACCCCAGCCAAAGTTATACTGCATCCATGCTTGGGTGTCTGCTTTATGTGAGATTCAGAGCTCTGCCTTGTAGGAGGTACCTGTTGGTGCTGCAGCACGTTGTAATCCTACACCTGCTGGAGTTGTTCTGTGGTAACAGCAAAGGTGGAAAATCAAAGAGGAACAACAGCTTGCCAGTGCCAAGCTTTTGTCTTCTCTCTTTTTGTGTGCAGAGCTGGTGTGGTTGGTGCAGGCTCAGAAGGTCAGTAGAGGGGAAAGCAGTGGCTGCAGACAGCCAGACATCCCCAGTATGGATTTACAGATGGGCTGTGGGAAAGGTGAAATGCTTTACATTGCTGCCTCTGTTCATCCTAAAGTGTGTGATGATCACATCTCAGCGTGCATTTCATTAAGGCTGAGGACATTTTTATAGAAAATAATAAGAAGAGAATATCGTAAATGCACATACACTCTATCTGATTTTAGAAAGCAGCCAGCTATGCAGAAGCTGCTTCTGCTCTACCTAAAATGCCCTTAGTTTTGTGGAACCTGGCAGCCTTGTGGATCATGTTGGTGATCCAATACAATTCTAGCACTAATCTCCTAACACCATTACTTTGGTTAGTACACAGTTACGTTTATTTGCAGTGTAGGGTTTTTTTTGGTGCCAAACATTCAAACTAGAATTGCAGGCTTTGTCAAGGCTGACTTTACCAAAAAGTGACTGGAAATTAAAACTGTTAGTTTTATTAATGAAGTAACATGGATTTTATATAGATATAGCTATACATAAATATATCTACTTTCATATACAGAGAAATATGTGTCACTCTCTATGTGTCTGCATATCTGTTCATACAGCACTTAGGAGCTGTGGGATTAATGGCTGTCCCAGTATTTGCACAAATTTAATACCATATCTAACACGAAGGCAGTGATACTGCAGCACTCAGTTTCTATCCCTTTGGCTTCCCAGCATTGGTGCTGCGGCCTGGGAGACTGTGGGGTTTTGCCAACATTGGTGGTGATGTTTTCATGCCATTGTGGGTTCCCTTATTTCTCCAGAGGAATCCATAATCACTTGCAAGTACATTTGATGGGGATTTCACATCTGTCAGTTGTTTTGCTGCATTAAAAAAGTTTGACCCATGGATATGCAACTGTCTTTTTTTTCCTTGATAATGTTGCTGAAATACAAAAAGCATTTATAAGGCATTCTGGTAGGTAAAAATGGTTATTAGAGTAATGATGCTATTTAGTAACCTTGTATGCAGCAGTTTGCCCTCTCCTTCATATGTCTAATAGTCCACAGGCATTAGATGCTGAGCATATGGATATATAATGGCTCTGATATGCTACAGGAGGTTTATTTTTCTCATAGACTTAAGTAATACAGAGATGGTGCATTCTCTGTGCACATGAAACACTGAAAGCCTCTTCATCCATCTACTGTGTCTGAATGCTAAAGTTCTTTCAGCTGGAAATGCAGGATCTAGTCAGGCTACAGAAGCATATATAAACAATGTTTACAGATTTCAGCAGAGTTGAAGTGAATCTCAGCATCATTTGAACTGATCTTCTGGTTTATTTGGAAGATTACGATAAAACCCAAGATCGAATTCTCTACCTGATGCAGTTTCTTATTGATTGAATCCTTTTAGACTCCTCTCTAATTTAACAGTGTATTTTTATTAAAGCCAAGCACACAAACATCAATTATCCAAGCTGCATCTAATTTCCTTCTTTTTTTTTTTTCCTTTTGCTGCCAATGGATTAGAAGACATGATTAGAATTCAGCTTGAAAGCTGAAAAGCAGATCCCTAAATGAAAAAGTCTGCTCTAGGAATTAAAATATCCGTAGTGGGCATAAAATCCTCCTCCTTATCTCTAATAATGTAAACACACTTGGTTAAGTTGAGCTGTCACATGTCTGGTGCAATGTCCCTGAATTAGGAGGATGTATTAGAAAGGGTGGAGTGGTGTCTGTGGCGTGTCCCACTGTTAGAATCCATCACCAGGGTATTTTAACACCAAAGTGTTTTGCATAGAGGTATCTCTGCCATAAGGGTTCATGGGATAAGAGTTGGAAGAGCTCCGTTTTTTCTCTTAGGTTTTACTTCCTATCTCCAGGAATGTTTGGGTGTGCACAAGCAATGGGAACATAGAAGGGGCCTTCTAAGGTTTTGCTCTTGTAGCTTCTGCAGAGTTAAGGATTTTATAATGCAAAGGTGAAATAAATAACTGCAATGGCATCACCAACTTAAGATCCAGAAAACGACTAACTGGGAAATGCACGCATTTAACATGACAAGAAAGTGTCTAAACTATAAGGAAGAGTTATAAAATCAATTAAATTGTATGTTCTTGTTTGACCTGTGCTCTGCCTGGGATGAGGAAGCCATACCATGAGCCATACATGGGCTCCATGAACTGAAAATGCACTGGATCATCTTTTGAGCAACTTGGTCTAGTGAAAGGTGTCCCTGTCTTATGGGAAGTAAAGCATTTGTTGAGATGTTTTGTTTTCCTTTTGTACTGTGGATGGCAGTATTACTACCAGTGCTGAACTCTGTGTGTGTGAGTGCACATCACAGGAGTTAATTGTCACATTTTGTCTGTGGAGAAATATGAAACCTGATTGTGCAGAGCTATAAACGTGCATGACCTCAGGGAATTTTCCTGGTGCTGGTATGAGCCTGGATACCTGGAGATGGGCAAAGTGAATGCCGTCCTCTGGTGCAGTGAGTTGAGCAAAATTGCAGCTGACATCATGCACCAGTGCAATGCAGTGATATTTCATTCCTTCAGACCTAATCCCTTCTTTATCTTACCAGGTTTTGAGTCAACACAGTTCTGGCAAAGCTTGTTTGTGACACCCAGTGACACAGTGTCACCCAGTTTCTTGTAGGGCACCCCAAATGCAGATTAGCCCCACTGTGGAATGAGAAACAGCTGGGCTGCATCCCTATGGTGTCCTCCTCAACATGATAAGACATGCTTGGAAGACTTGGAATATGGGCTTGGGTTAATCTTTTGCTACCTTACCAAGTGGAAAGAAATCATATTTAATATATTTTATGTATTAATGTCTTGTATGTTGTGAAGGGCAGTTAATTGTGAATTGGGTGGAGAAACTGCAGTTTCCAGAAACTGATGAATAGCAGTTTTTTGAGGTTATCAGTTAACCTGCTGTAATGAATGCTCTTCATTACATGCCTCTCCTTGTTAATTAGAAGGGATTTTTCCTCCTCTTTATCAAGTCAGGGCAAGTATATTACCTTTTTCTCTGTAGTGCTTGTGATAAAGTGAAAATCCAGATTGTTTTGTGAAGTGTCCTCATGAATATTTCATTGCATGTGCATCACACATTCACACCCTGTGTTTTCTGAGCTCCAACCTCTGATGATTATTCAACACATTTTAAAAATAATCAAGCTATAGATTGTTTAAGGTCTTTATATTTATAGGTAGAAATTCCCTTTGTTTTTGTAGAATACTTTGTTTATGACATTAATTACCATGCCAGTTTAGACCAAGACAATTAATCACTGCTGCACACTGTAGAAACAATAGACTCAGACTCAAGTTCTCTGAGTGCAGAGGTGAAGCTTGTACCATCCATAAATGAGAACCTGCCAGACAGAGGGGAATTGGTACCCTGGCTTGGATCTTTGACCTGTGTTTATTTAAAAAACAAAGTCAAAACAAAACATAAACAAGCCCCCACTTATTTCCTCCTTGGTTTCTCTCCTACAGGTTGAAGCAATCCTTGTAAACATATTTGGTGGGATTGTGAACTGTGCCATTATAGCCAATGGTATCACCAAAGCCTGCCAAGAGCTCGAGCTGAAAGTACCTCTGGTGGTCAGACTGGAAGGTGAGTGCTACTGGATTCAGACCAAAATCATCCCTCATGTGCCCAGTAATCAATTTGGGATTTCCTCCATATCCAAGTGATACACGGAAAAGACTCCACAACTTGAAAGTTGCAAAGTAGGTATGTTTTAATCAGCTGAGGCGCGTGGGGGAACCTTTCCTCCAAAGACAGGAGCATCTTCAGCGGCTCTTGGCTTGGTGCTTGCGTAGTTACAAACTACATATGCATCAGACTACACAATCCAGCCATACATATTCATTGCCTGTCCCCACTTCACATTGCAATTAGCTCTGAAGTCATTAACATGTTGGTGCACTTGCGCAGTGCTGCCTGGTGGTCGCAGGCCGGGGTCTCTGGGATGAAGTAAAAGTCTTCCTCAGATGAAGTAAGTAGTTCTCCTCGGGTTGCACTTTTTACCTCAACCTTCTTGCGCCGACTCCTTGTGTTCCTGGCCCAAGTCCAAACCTCAGAGCTGGCTCAGGCTGGTTTCAGGGTCCAAAAGCAGGATCTTTGGCCACGGTTTCTTCCCCTTGTCAATCCCCTTGGATCCTCCCCTTGGATCCTCCCCTTATCCTCCCTTACATCCTTCCCTTTGCCTGGCAAGCACAATGAGTGTTAAGCAAGCGATATAAATTGTTTAGCAAGCAGCTGCAAAATGTAGCAATACTAGCAATGCCATGCTCAGTAGTTAACTCTTAAAATTCTAAGCCCCCTGTATCAAAAGCACTAAACAGATTGGTCCCTCACAGTGAGGATATGTCCAGTTCTTCAGCCACAGCACAACCTGAAGTCAATAAACTCATATTTCCTCATCTATGGTCCTTGATGGCATTGGAAGCAATGAAATTTTGCAATGGAAACATTGTGAGTTTGCCTGTAAGATTTGCAATGCAAATAGGAATTATTTTGATGCAAGTTTATGTTTACTGGAAGGTATTTAATTTTCAATTTTTTTTTCTTTTTTTACTGAATGCAATTCTGTTATTGCTAAACAATATAGTTTTCTTAGTTTACACCAGTGCCATAATTAAAAGACAGATGTTAGAAACAGTATTTGTAGGAGAGATATTACTGTAACATGTTCCTCTGCCCAAACACCCAATCCAGCTAAAATCCATTAAAAACCAGAAGATTTGGTAATGGTAAGGAGCATTTTTTCTTTAGTGCATCCAGCATTGTTTCACAAGAAACAAAAAAGCCATAGAGAGGGGAGGACAAGCACTCTTTGGCAGTTACAGACTTTAATGGCAGTGGGTGTGGAGTTCTGCCTCTAATTTCTGAGAAGTGCCCTGAAGGAGGGAGAATCTTCTGCCATTGAGTGAAAAGTGCCTTGATTGCAATCAGCACACAACCCTGGTAAGCTGAAAATATTTCTTTTTGGCCAAATAGGTTTGGAAAACAGAGAGATTTCTGGGTGAGTTTTAAGGCCTCTTACTCAAACCCATCCATATTCAGGTTTGTGTGTGTGTAAAGAGCATAAAATGTCCTGTCACTCAGCATTCATGATGAAAAGAGGAAATGCATCCCTTTATGGACCTGAGATGCAATACTGAGGTAGTTTTTCACACTGTGATAGAAGGGGGAGGAAAATATGTTCTGAATACTTCAGGCTTTTTCCTTTTCAAAACTTCCCCTCACCAGGATTCCCGAGGATGCATGCAGAGTGCCCATGGAGCCCTTTGGTTAGGGGGATGCTCGTTTTATGTTTCAGGAGAAAGCAGAGCTTTCCCCTCCCTCATTCTCATGCTATGCTGCACATGCTGGCATGACTTCTGTTGTGGTGAGTGCAGGGAAGTTTAAATACTCTAAAATGGATTTTAGAAACAAATTGTGAACATTTTCTTTGGATGATGCAGCACTAGTCAACACCTTAAGAGACTGCATAAAAAGGATGAAGGAGAGACTGATGGATGTTGCTTAGAAGCAGAAAAGTTTCATTATATTAAATCTCATTGTTTATCAGCTCTAGGCAATGTTGTTTCACTTTTTGTCATAGCAAAAAAACTTTTCCTGTCTTTCACAGCTGGGAAAAAGTTTATCCGTCAGATCTGCAAGACTTCTCAACTGTTGTAACTGCTCCTTTTAAAGTGAAGATATTGAAAAAGCCATTAGTTTTTCCCATGAACAAGATGTTTCTGTTGTGATTTTTGAAACTGTTATAAGAGAAACAAGAGCAACTTGCTTATTTTAAACTACAGTCTGCTGGGTCTGCCACTGCATTTGCTTGACCTTTCTCCAGTAATCTTGATGATTCCATGATTGTACAGAAGAGTGAAAGCCTTGCAGAGGTGCCTGTTCCTCTTGTGCCTGCGACCTTTGAGTCATTTGCTGCTCTATCCACAGAGACCAAAGCTGAATCTTCAGAGTGTCAAATACAGACTTAAATGCAAACATCTTTGGGTTACCATCTTCCCAGGATTGCTCACTCTTTGCTAGGTCTGTAATAATGTTCCTCCTAGACTGGTTGCTGACTCTGGAAATGGCAGTACGACATTTTCTTTAGGAAACTCTCTCCGAGAATAATGCAGCAAACTCCCGCTTTTGCATAATCTTTATCTTAAAAGTTTTTTTTAATTCCTCCTCTTATTCCTCGTGTTCATCCTAAACAAAGAGCTATGATGCTTACAACCTTCAGCTGTTGTACTTTGGAACTGTTAACGAGTCACTGCTGCTTTCTCTGCCTCCTTAATCACCTAACCAAGCAATGTGTGTATGTTTGGTCCTTTTAATCTTTCCTCAGAAATCAATCCCTCTGGATCCTTAATCGTCTTCATTGTTCTTTGAACTCACACCGGGTTATTTAAACTTATAAGGATTTTGAATTAATAATGAGGACTGTGGAAGTAATCAGACTACCCAAGACTTTTTAAAACGTCACTGATGACATTTTACAGTTCAAAAGGAGAAAAAGGAACAAGCACTCTTTTGGGTTTCCATTTTGAACATTTTCCCAACAGAAGGTTTGTGATTATTCCCATAAATCTAACAGATTTGTGACCTGCACTTTAAAGACTCTTTGCCCACATGCACTGTACTACAAGTGTCTTGATGACTAGAGTTTTAATCAGTCAAATCTGTCTTGATTTAGTAGGATTCTGTGGACAAATCTTTGTTCTCAGCTGTATAATAATTACAAGCCGTTTTACCAGTGGATAAAGAAAGGATTACTCTCCTCTTTGAAAATGGTAACTTTTTAATTGCATATGTTTGCTTGACTTATCAGTAGAGAACTCACCAGCTGAGACACAGGATTATTTTTTAAAAAGCTCATGGACAAGTGGAGAAACCACATATTCCAGATTTCATCTTCTACAGATAGAAAAGTAACTGCTGCTGAGTTTATGCAGGATTTTTTTTCCCTTTAAAATGTAATACACTTCAGTTAAGTTTTGTGAAAACTGACTAGGAGTGCTGAAGGGAAGCCAAACCTTGCTTCTCATTTATGTAGCTCAGAATTAGATGAAAAGAGGGAAGAATAAAAAATAATTGTGAATTAGATATCTGCTCCTATGATGGAAATTTTACATCCTCTCTCTTTCAAAAAATGAATTCTCTCCTTCTCTGGTCATAGAACAAGAAGAACTAGGAGGGATCATAACTACTTAATATGTTGAAACTCAAGCAGAAACAACTTGTTTTTTATTCACGTCTGAATGCAAATTTTTTTATATTTTTCATTCATATGATTAGTGACCTTGTGTGTTCTTCAGAATCTAAAATTTTCTAGTATCTTCAGAAATCTTTTACACACAAGTGAAATTTTGCTCCAGCTTGTGTATCTTGTTTGCAAGTATGGTTTAATATGTATGCTTGATTTTTGATTTTTAGTATCCCAAATTGCCTGTCAAGAGAGAAGAATGAGATATTGCAAAGTCACAACTTCATTCAGATCAGACATCTTGGGCTTAAACATTCAGCACAAATTTAAATGTGCCCTTCCCTGTTAGGATGTAAACATGAGGCAGAGGGAAAGATTAAAATATTCTTTGGGGAAAGTGTAAGGTAGAAAAGGGCAAATGGAGTGGACAGAATAGAAAGAGTTTAATTGTCTCTTACAGGTAGGCAGTGGAAGTTGGTTTATTCTTGACTGCAGAGCCAACAGGTGTAAAATGTGTAAGCCACCAAAACTTTGTATGTTCCCTACCTAAAGGTTACTAATTAAAGCTTGTCACCAGCCAAACCTCAAATCAAATGTTGTTGACAGAAGGTTAATGGTGATAAACTTCAAACCTTATTCTCCAATACCTGTCTTTGGGACCTGAGAGGCCACGAGTTTCCAGCTTGTGGGCTGACAGGAATGGCATAGCCTGGATCCACGCCAGGGGCAGGTTTGGTTCTGTGCACTCAGCAGTGCAGCATGCCAAAGCTGGACCCTTGCTGTGGATACTGTAACATGGGCACAACCTGCTCATGTCACCAGTAATTTTTGACATTCTGCATATTGTGAAATTTTTTGTCATAGCAGAATATTTTGGGTCGATCAGAGTATTTTTTATATTATTCATCTATTTGTTAGCACATACCAAATGTATATAACTGTGTCTTATACCCTTACACCTTATTTACCTGAACAGCCAGAAATTGCATTGCAGAATCCTGCATCCTCTCTGACCATCAGCATTACACAGTGATAATTTAGCCTGGTCCTGATGGGTTTATGACAGTGCAAGTGAATAAGAATCCAAATCCTGCATATGGAGTATGACTGGGTGTGTTTTATTTGTTTGATTTTCATTCAACCTCTCACAATGTGTGCTTGTGTGATCTTACCTCTGGTAGAGACATGCTTAGACAGAATATTTATTATTAGGATTTTTTTGGTAATGAGTTGAATACATTTGCTTTGCTACTGATAGCAGAGATTTCAGGTCCACAGAAGTGTAAATGTGAGAGATGGCATTTACACAGACTGAGAGTATGTTCCAGAACCCAGGTTTCAGCAGGAGGATGTTTAGATTACAAAGCCTGAAGGTACATGCCGATAAAATTACATCTTTCCAGGTTTTCCATGGAGTGTTGTTGACAGTAATATGTGTCAGAAGACAAAAGCTTCTTTTTCTAATTAGAAAGCCATTCCCTTCATAGAATCCAGTTTAAACCCCCCCGCACACACACACAAAAAACCCCAAACAATAAAACCCAGCAACAACAAAAGCCCCACAGCCTCCAGCCCTGTGAATTCTCATCTTTTCTCAGTTGGCTGCAGGGTAGGTGAAGGGCAGATTCTTCTGATAGCCTGGATATGGGATTCTGTTTACAGTTCTCTGACACCATCCAGTGGCAGGAGGTTAATGCTGGAATAGTGGGATTCTTTATTTGTTTATTTTAACATCTGTTGCAACAAGATGGTATTCTTTGTAGATACATAAATGTTTCCAGCATTTTCTGAATGTTTAATTTTAAATCTTTTACCTCTGCTATTAGCAGGCTCATTATAATTTCCATATTCTCACATAGTTAAAATAGTTAATCACAATGAGATAAAAGGCTATCACTAAAAAAAAAGAAAATTATAGCAAAGGAAATGCTTGCTGAAAAGTGTGTTTAGTTGTATGGCCTGCCTATAAAAGTGTTTTATTTAAGAAATACAAAATGTACTCATACTCTTTTGACTGCAGTAAGAATTTTTTTTTCTGCTTTCATCATTTCATTTCCCTGCATAAACTCCCCCTCCCTTCTCAGGGGCCTCTGTTTTGTATTGATTTTGTAATGCATGTTAGACAAGTGGTGTGGAGAGCAATCAATGCAGTACAGAACAGATCCAACATATTGTTCCCTCTCTGACCTGTTAGTAAATTAATATTGGCCACTTAGTGAAGAGCAAAAGTTAGTTTTAAATACATGGCTATCACAAACAGCACAACATTTTTTCTCTGTTGGAAAATTTCCAGGAAAATTTCCCTCTTTCCATTTTTTTCTCCTCACAGCACTTTGTCTTGTAGAATCCTATTTGAGAGATCAGTACAATCGCGACTGTTTCAAATGTTTATCACACTTGTATCTAAATAAAAGACAAAACCTTCAAGGCTTCTTGGGAATCACTGTATGAATGTGAGGGACTCAACAGAGAAGAGAACCTTGGGAATGGCTCCTGCCTTCCCTGTGCAGTGCTGCGCTGACAAGTAGCAGCCTCCACATTATGTTATATAGGATGATTGAATAAAAATCAAATATTATGTTCTTTTTTTTGCCCATAATATTATTTTTTTTTCTGTAGAAAAAGTTCTGCACAGTTCTGGGTGTTGCTGAGCAACCAAATCCCCCTTCTGTCAAAGATTTCAGATGTCTTTGACCTTCCTACACAAACCCTACAGCATGTCCTCTGCTCAACAATGGGAAGCATGACCTGGGCTGTCAATGCCTTTGCAGAGGGAGTAGATGGGGTCCAGCATTTCTCTTCCTGACTCCTGCCTCTCCCATCACAAAGTGCTGTGATAGGGATGTCTTTGGTCCCTTTTAGCACCAGGAGTGGGAATCCTGACTTGAACATGCTGATGAAACAGGCTTTTGAAATGCTCTGCTTCTGTTGTACCATTTCAGATGTTTTATGAAGTCTGCCCAAGAAAAAAAAAAATCATCCTTTAAAATGAGCATTCTGGAAGTTGCACAGTAAAGAGTATGCTTCTTGCTTGGTTAATAATTAAGGATGTAATTAGTATATAGCTCCAAATATAATTAAAATTCATTTTGCTAGGTCTAGGAATTACAAAGTAATTAAGCATTTTGACATGGC
The DNA here is from genome assembly GCF_041296385.1 of Aphelocoma coerulescens. Classification (NCBI taxonomy): domain Eukaryota; kingdom Metazoa; phylum Chordata; class Aves; order Passeriformes; family Corvidae; genus Aphelocoma; species Aphelocoma coerulescens. The sequence continues at coordinate 16,084,416 of NC_091026.1, read as the reverse complement.
AAATGAACAAGGAACATGACATGGAGAGGGAGGATAGAAATTATTTTAAAGAGGATCAGCTCTGGGTCCTTGTGCTTGTGACTAGTGTGTGATCCCAAAGTGGATTCTGCTTCCTCAGTAGGATATGTGGCTCCAGGTTCTTCTGTGGTGCGGAGCATAGCAGTGATCAAAAGTTTCACTTGGCTTTGCTGGAGAAAGCTCTGGTGAATTCAGATTTTCTGTTAGTCTTAGTTTTCCAAAAAGAATGAGATAGAGTAAACGGGAAGGTGATGCTCTTGTCTTTTAGACAAGTTTGAGAAGTGGGGAAAATGTATTTTCCTGAAATATCTTTTTCAGCTTTGGATTTTTTTTCCTTCCCGGTTCTTTAGTCTATTGATTGAAGTTGAGCTTTTTCCATGCAAAATGGAGCCCCTGGGCTGTGTGACCATGCATTCTCCTTGAGGTGGTGTGGACATGGTGCTCAGGGTTTATTGGTGGACTTGGCAGTGCTGGGTTTCCAGTCATACTCAAAGATCTTAAGGGTCTTTTCCAACCTAAATGTTTCTGAGATTATAATAATATAGTGCAGCAGAGAGGAGGGAATGGTGTCATGCTGAATACTTCAGAGACCTTTGTATTCCCTGTTTTTAGGAAAAATGCAAAAGCATATTCAAGAGCAGCTTAAACCCAATTATATTTTCAGGATTACCCAAATCTTTACCTTTCAGCAACACATTTTGCAGCTTTCAGTTGTCACAGGTGAATTTTAGTTATTGTTCACTCACTGATTAGCTGTAACTGATTGTGGCTAATAAATGCCATTAATAGAGCCTGGTACGTGGTCCATTATCCACTGCTCTTGTTGGATGTTCCTGCTGACTGGGGGATGCTGCATTGCCCCTCTAATCTTCACAAAGCCCCTGTTGTGCACACTCAGATTGCATTGTCTGTCACAATTGTCATTGGAATTATGAGCTCCTTCTTCTCAGCCCAGTCTAAGGCACTCGTTTAATCTGTTGCTAAACTGAAATGATGTGTAGTTTGAAGCATTATCTGATTTTTCAGAGATGTGCTAGGAGATGTTCACTAACATTCATTAATATTAATTACTAATTCTAGTCAGTGTTCTTTTTTAGGAACAAATGTCCACGAAGCCCAGCGTATTCTGAGTGAAAGTGGCCTCCCCATCACATCTGCCAATGACCTTGAGGATGCAGCAAAGAAGGCAGTGGCAAGTGTGGCCAAAAAATAACACCTTGAAGATTATCCTCATGGAAAGTACTTGTGTTTCACAAGGCATCATTCCTGCTGTTATTTCAGAGGACTGATGGAGTTCTCCTCATCAGGCTTGGTGGACTTAACTGGAGATACATGGCCAACTCAGGCTTGCAAGTTGGGCTTCAGAAATTTCGCAGCTACAATCTTGAACAGCTCGTATGTCTGTATCTAATTTTGGTCATTTTGTTAGTCACAACTGTAGTAAGTAATACTTCACTCCATAAAGCTCTTGTTTGTCTCTCCTTCCAAAATTGTCACTGATAAACTCATGATAAGACAAAATAAGTAATTATTTACTTCTGTCAACACAATTGTTCTTTAACTGAACACATTTAGGTCATCTAATTCACAATATTTTCATTCATGTTTCTATATTGTAAAGGGTCAGCAAACTAATAGTGGGTTTATATTTTTTATGGACTTTTGCAATAATGTAAAAATATGTGCTTCCAATACTGTTTTTATTCAAATGAATGATGTTTATTTTCTTTTTTTAGAAATCACTGGTTTTGCCTTAAGATTATTTTCTTTTGTTGATGCCAATGGATACCTCACAATAGGAAAAGGGATTGAGTAGTTGGTAGTGAAAGGACCTCCCACTCTTACTGTGCCTATGAACCATTGAAATGTGATTCATCTCTTTCCTAGTTTTTGGAAATGCCCTGCTGTATTTTCAGATGTAGCAGTGCCATACAGGGGGCTCCAGGAGGATGTGTCTGCCACTAAGGAAATGGCTGCTAACTTTTTAAGATAACCTCTTTTGTGAGAATGTCACTGCTGTGAGGTTTTAAAGATAAGAAAACTGAAGCAGTTTTCTCTCAGGAGCATGGAGAATTCTTCAGTTGATTTAACTTCCAAAAACCATTTCTAATTTATTGGGAATAAAACACAAATGAACTTTTCAAGTTTTAAAGTATTTTCTTCTCAGGCATCAGTAAAAATAAGTATAAGAAAACAAACCCTTAAGTTTCTGTACTCAGATATTGACCAAGATTCATTTTGATTATATACTCTTTTGTAACAGTCAAAATTGAAGCTGTTAGTTACACAAATCGTTCATTCAGGGAACAGAAGGCAATACTAAAGAGCTTGTGTAACTGAAGAACTTGGTACAAATCTCTCTCTGCCCAGGAATTATGTGCTGAAAATCATCAATAAATTTGAACAGTGAACAAATGAGGGGATATCATGATCTGGTCTTGTAAATGGGCAGAGATATAAAATTTTGTGAAATAAATTCCTAATTGTGATTTTTTGAGCAGCTCTAATCAATACCATGTTCTGCTTAGAAAAATGTAAATAAATTTTTCTTGACATTTCCATTAAAACTGTTGCATTCAAAATAAATTATCTGCACTAATCTTTGGCTCTTGACACAAAGAGTGCTGATAGGTTGCTATCATCAATTCCTGCAGGTTTTTCCTTCTCCATTTCTTTCTCTACATATTGCTCAAGGAAAAAATGTGTGACCATTAGAACAGCAATAAATATGCCACTAGGTCTGTAGTTATTGACAGAATGAAGGAGAAGGGTATCGTTAGCAGCTTTCTTGAAGGTACGTAAAAGCCACACTGCTCTGAAGGAAGAAATGTTTACCTCACCACAATAAATACAAGAGTCGCACTCTATTTTGTACATTTTAATACTGGAAAGATAAGATTCTGTGGAAGAACTGTTTGTGCAATGTTGTCACACACTGTGTCCCTAACTCTGATCTCCAAACCATCCACTGTGCATACACAATTATTATTTTGCAAAGATTAATCTGTGTACACCATTTTGTCAAATAAACGTAAAAATGAACATGTTTATTGACTCTGTGCTTTCTATAAAATAGAAAAATGTTTAATTTGCCTGCGCTCTTCCATTCAGCATTTTGTGACAGGTGGGTGAAATCAAATACTTTGGAATTTAGTTTTAGTTGGGTGATATTTCTATACTCCAACATATGTGCCTTTTATCTAAATAAGTAGATCTTTTTACCTCTGTATGTCTTTTCTTATATGTAGGCTAATGACAGTACATACAAGCTTTATTCCTCTTAAGCCATATACAGAATGGAGCAGCATAATTTTTATTTTTCAGATGTAATATGGAAAGTTCCCTAAGCTCTGGTTTGGTATCTTTGAAGGTTTGGTATTTCACAGGCACTGTGCACCAGAGGCTCGGTGTGGTGTTGTGGACTGGTTTGTTTTATTTGTATGGATTGTTTCTCTCAGTGTGCAAATGTGCAAAGTTGGTTTTGGTCTCCCTGGGAAAGGTGGTTTTAGTTGCATTTTGCCCACACTAACCAAACAGCAGCATAAGCAGTGGGTAAGTTCCAGCTAATCTCCTCTGTGAAAGCTTTAAGTGGGATTTAATTAGCCCTTAAATCTGGAAATTTCAACCTGTATTAATAAAACTCCGTAGGACGGGACACTTCGGAAGGCAAAACAGGAGGAAACTTAATGCTGACATTGTGTTACATCTTTAACAAGATACCTTTAAATTCTCACAGCGAAATAGCAACAGCTGGGAGTTCTGGAGTAATGTCCTTAACGAGCACTTACTATCCTATTTGTCAGGCCTGTGCTCCCCTACATCCGGCAAAGCAGCTGGTATCGTGCAGAATTGCTGTGATTGGAACAGCATGTCAGTGCAAATCAGTCACCGGATGAGATGCCAAGCAGGGCTGGCTGCCGGGGCCCTGCCCTCCGAGCTGAGCTGTGCCTGGTGCCTGGGGGTGTCGGGCACCTACAAGAGCAGCTGCTGGTTGATGTGTGTCCGGCTGGCCTGGAGGCTTCCCTCGTGCAGGGAGCTGAGCACAGAACTGGCTGAGGGTGCCCAAAACACGGGACTGAGCAGCCTTGCTGGGCTAGAAGAGCCAGGAAATGTGTGCACAGAGCTAAGCAGTGGCCAAACCCTGTCCTAGAGCAAAAACTGTCAACTTACAGAAATCCCCAAGCCTCCAAGGCTTAGGGCTTTATTACATGACATGTAGTATGCAAGTTCTCAGTGCTGCTGTAAGCCTCAGCCAATTGTGAGATTTCATTCCTTGTTTTCCTTTTTGCTGCCTTTCAGGAAATTGGAGTGTCTTTTGCAGTCAAGGTCAGCTCTAGCACGGCCGAAGTGGGGCAAAGCAGGTCATTGCACTTTTCAATTTATCATCCAGCTTCTTTCCCCTTCCTCTTCTAAATTTACTGGGTTTTTCCCCCACTTTTCCACCCACACAGCTCACTTCCTATATTTCATCCCTGCTTGTGGTGCTGTCCTCAAAACTGGCTGAGCCCACACCACTGGGTTTTGCTGGGTTTGTGTGGCTGGGCTGGCTGGCCTGGGGCTGAATGAGTTGTGTGAGCATCCAGCTGCCCACCTGGGAACTGGGCATGCTCTGGTCAGCCTGTCTGGCACCAGTGGCAGGGTGCAGGTGGTGCACACCAGCCTGAAAGCCATCCTGGAATTCTCTCAGTGCCTGTCCATTGCTGTCCCAGGTGACAAAGACCTCGGTCTCCTGTGTTCTCCACTCACTTCTGTAGGACAGGAATTAAAGCAGGAGCAGCAAGGGGCTGAGGAGTGTTTGACTTGCCTGTCCTGGAGTGCTGGGCTCTGAAACAGGGCTGAGTTTTCAAGGCTATAGACAGACACATTTGGAATAAATGAGAGGAGTGAAAAGCCTGGGAAAGCTTGGCACCAGTGTTAAGGTCTGTTTCAAAGTGAGAAGAAATACTCATCTGCAAGGAGAAAGAGTCTCCCCAAGTTCAGTGTGGACAGGACAAGCAGTGAGGAGCTTTGACTGTGGTCAGGGACATTGAGGTCAGACTTGTAGGCATGAGGTAAGCCAAGGGATGGGCTGTGAAATCGTCAATGGATGTTTTTTTAGAGTTAGGTGAGCATCTGTCAGGGATGGCTTAAGGAAAGTTGATTTGCCTCAGGGCAAGGGATGGATGAGGTGACCTTCCAGCCTGATTTGATGGGATTTAATGCTTGTTGGAAAGGTTTTGTTTTCTTTTTTTCTCCCTAACTTATAGGTACAGGGAGGAAAAAGGAGGACAGATCTGGTGAATTCTTGACAGAAACTGTTTTTAATTTAGTCACCAAGAATGATCTGCAGCTGCCAGGGAAATGAAAAGCAGATTATGCAAACTCAAGACTTTCCGTAACAATGGGAGCAGTGTTATTGCAATGCATAAAAGGCTGAGCAGAGAATTAGGGGTATCTATCAACTTTAATATGTTTAATTTAAAAAGGAACAGGTTGCACCAACAATTTTTTTCCTACTTAATGAGGCCCATTCATAAGTAGAGTAACAGGATTTGCCTGTCACCCAGAGGAAATCATGGCATGTGTGTTTGTACTTTGGTGCAAAACTTGTGTTGATTGCAGTGATTTAAAACTTTTTCCAGCCCAGCTGCAGTCAGGATTGATGTCAGGATCCTTTCATCTGGAGACAGATGCACCCTTGGTAGAATCCTCAACACGTCTGTGTCTTTGTTCAGTCTCACAAAGTACCAGCTAAAGATTAAAAATAAAAGTATACATGGATTATTGCATGTTACTCCTCACAGATAACTGCTGTGAGATAAGATTTGACTTATCCAAGACCTTGTAGCAGATTGCAGAAGGATCTCTAGTGCATAAGGGAATTTGGCCTTCTGCATTTCTGTTCTGCCTGTGTTGGTGGGTGCTGGGTGGTGTAGAGACAGTGACAGCGGAGTATTGCACAGCATATGGCACTCCCCATGTCCTGGGGCCATTCCTCTTCTATAGGACTTAGAGCATTGAAGAGGAAAAAGGGTTTCTGTATATCTTGGATGAGTGTCAGGCCGGAGACAGGACCTATGTCCATTCTGGTGTGTGGATAGACACAGGCTGCTTCCACTGAGTTCCCCCTTCCACATTCTCTTTCATAAGCATGAAGTGGCCTTGATGGGCAGGCAGAGGGCAGAAAGCTGGGGAGCTCCCAGGACTGGGTGGGGATGGCAGGAGGATTCTCACCGGGCCTTGGGAAGGGCTCTGCTTATCATGTCTGCTGTACCTCACTCTGCCTGCAAGGAAAATCCTCCACATTGGAATTGTGATGGTTTCCCACATCTGCCTTCCTTGTGTCCTTGGAGTCCTGACACTTCATCAAGACAGAGAAAGTAAGAGCAATGCTGTGAGGATAACAGTCCCTGGTACAGAAGATGCCTCATTCTGGATCTCCTTGTGTTTGCAAAGATGGGGGAATTGGCCCTCAATTCCCAATTAAAACCATGCTAATTTGTAATGACATCTAACAGGGATAGCCAAGACTGAAGAGAAGGAAGCAATTGACAGAAATAAGTTGCTCCATGAATTAAGTGCTGTTGGGATGTGCAGCATGATGGGATTTGGAAAGTAGGGCCCTTGTATTTACCAGAGCAACTCTTCTGAATGCATGGATGAATACAAGGAGGTCATCATCAAGGAGGTGACAGTGACAAAGTATTGGTAAGCAAATCTGGGAAAAGAGGGCTCAGAGAGATCAAGTGTAAGAAATTTTGCATTTCTCTAGATACAGAGGTGAGAAAATGAGAAATTTGATCTTTCTATTATAGTCGACAAAGAATTACAGGGCAGCCAAAGGCCACACAGCTAAACAAAGCTGTTCCCTTTAAGTTTATTTCAAATGTCTCTCTGCTTCAGCACTGTGTCCTTCAAGACCTTCCCTCTGTAATTGCATGTGGCAGCCTCTTTACAGCTAGGTGCCGACTGCTGCTCCAAAACAGAAACAAAAAATAACAGGCAAGAAAGGGCATTGCAGCTAGTCCTTAGGAGGGATGTTCCTCCTTTGTTTCACAGATGGGGCAGTAAAGGGGGTTAGAAAATGCCATTTACTTCAGGGGCACTGCTCTGTTTGGCTCCATGACCGAACATGGGCCAACACTCAGCAGCTCAATCCCAGTAACAACTCTCCTTCCTTGAGCTTCCATTTAAAGACCTGACCCTGGAGGGCAGCACAGTTCAGGAAGCAAATGGCACTTGGTGCCCTGCCTTACCTGGCTGCCTGCTTAGCAAAACCGACCTTGTGGCCCAGCAGTGTGGGACCAGAGGCCTCATTCAAAGGGTATTGGCGTGGAGCTGATCCCCCCACTGCTGTAATATCCTGGGCTGGGGGGAGCCAGTCCTGAGCAAGCACCCCCCTGCAGCTGTGGAGGGACTGCTGCCTTTCAAGAGGAGCCCAGCAGTGCTGCCACTGAACATCAAAGGGCTCACCCTCCCTCTGCCACCAGCACTGGGGAAGATGGGCTTGGCGTGGCAAATGCAGACCAGCACTGTCCTGCCCCTGTGGCGTCTGTGCCGTGCACAGACAAGCTCAGATTTTACTAGGAAGGTGTAAATCTTTTTATCATCAACAGATGTCAGGCCTAAAACCCTCTGACCCTGCATAGGTCGTTAGGATGTCCTGACTTGCCCCTGAAACGGGTGCCAGGGAAGTGGGTTGGTGTCGACAGCTCTGTGCAAGGAGCTCCTGGAGATGTTTGGGCAAGATGAGCTGTGGACTTGTCCCTCCTTTTTCCTTACAGAGAAGCTGATGGGGTGATTTTCTCTCTGCCCGCCTTTTTTTTTTCCATTTTTGAGGCAGACATTAAAAAAAAAGGGCCCTTTTAGGAATTCTGGTTGTAGCATTCCTTTGTGATGTCAATAGAAATTATTAGGGCTTTCCCAAAGAAACCACTATTAATACAAAGTCAGTCAGATTCCCAGTATTTATCTTGGACTTTCTTAATTCTGTCCATTCACTGAAGTTCAACTTCATTGATTAGAACTGCTCAGCCTAAATCTTGTATTCCTGAAGTGTTGGAAAGCCCTCAGTGCAAGAGGCTTTTTCTGCTGTTTTCCCAAGTGATTTTCCCATATCATACAGAAGGAGGAATGTGACACCAAGATGTTAATCCCTTTTGAGTTGTGCTCCAAACAAGTATGTGCAAAACACAGGGAAAATGAAGCAATACATTATTTTGCATTTGACTTTCCATACCTATCATATTGTAGCCCTGGTGGAATGCTTGACATAACACACCTCCACAGTTTGTCTGCTGAACATCTGGCAGTCAGTCCTTACATCCGCTTCAGAGAATACTCAGAGCAGAAAGCAAATTTTCTCAGACATGCAGAATGTCACTTGTAAAAGAATGAATCTTTTTTCTGTGTTTACCATGGTGGGAGCAGGACAATGCTGTTCTCATTCCAGTGTCCAGAATGCCAAGTGCTTCCTCAACAAGACAAAACTATTGAGAGCAAGAGCAGAGTCACTGTCAGTTCTCCACGTGCCCAACTCAGCCCTAGAGCTTCAGTCCTATTGATTTCCTTACAGAAGCCATCTTGATCTTTTCGCCACCATCATCTGGATTATATTCATTGTAGAAATTGCTGCTCTTGAACCTGAAGGATTCTCACTGTCATGCTCCATCTGCTGAACCTGGCTGGCTTGCTCTGCATGACAGCTGCATTGGATTTTCATGTTGGGAAATTCCCATCTCCATGTCATGAGGCTGCCCTTCGAAAAGGGCTCACTTTGAAAGGACACAGAGGGCTCTGCCAGAGCAGTGCCTCCTTCTAATGATTGATTTCCAGGCTTCATGATTAAGCCTGAGCTTTTTCACCTCACAGCTTAAGTTCTTCCCCAGTTGCTTCCAGATCTTTCAAAGATCTGAAAATGCAGCAACAGCAGGAAAACCCACATTTGCAGGACTTTCATGTAGGGTTCCCTTTGTCCTGCTGTCTGTTACTGGTGTGACAGAACCACACACACACCCTGTGTTCGAGTCTCTTCTAGGATGGGTATTAAAAGCAGGTGATTAAGAAAGTGCCTGTATCACTTCCAGCCTTCAGGACAGAGCTGTGTAGTGTTTCTATGATGTCCCAGGATCCCCATCCCTAACTCAGGATATGTGAATCACAATGAAACATTCATGTGGCTACTCAAGAGCAGGTGCTGCTTTAATGGTTTGCAATAACTCCCATTCACAGAATCACAAAATGATTTGGTTTGGAAAGGACCTTCAAAGATCATCCAGTCAAACCTTCCCTGCCAACCACCTTCCACTAGACCAGGTTGCTCAAAGCATCATCCAGGCTGGCCTTGAACACTTCCAGGGATGGGGCAGACACAGTTTCTCTGGGCAACCTGTGCCAGAGCCTCCCCAGCCTCACAGGGAAGAATTTCTTCCCAATGTCTAATCTAAATTCACCATCTTTGTGTTTAAAACCTATACTCCCTGATGAATAGTTCCATTTATCTTTCCTGTGGCCTCCTTTAGGCACTGGAAGGGGCTTTTTCTTGTAGTATACATAAATGCCATACCATAATGAAAACTTCAACAGGTAGGATTTTTCCACAGACTTCACCCCTTCAATCTTCCTTCTATTCTGTCTTTCCCCAGAAAAGACAAAAGAAACCCCAGACTGGTAAAAGAAAAATAGTAAATACATCCTGTATTTAATGTTTCATTTCTCAGGCCTAAAGCACAAGCAGTGTGCAGGGTGAAGGCTGCCCTCGCAGCCCTGGAGGTTCTGATCTGCTGCCACTGGGTGAACTCTGGGCTGGGAGGAGCTGCTGTGGCCCCTTGGTTCCCCTCCCTTCCCTGCATCTCCAGACTGGCTGGGGGCCAGCAATTAGAAACTAATTGAGAAGCTTTAAAAATGCATCTCTTTCCCATTCCTTCTGCTCTGTTTAATCCTCTCAGAATCCCCAGCAGAATTCTTCACAAGGGATTTTGCACCGCATTCATGTTTGCTCTGTGTCTGCAGTTAAAGCAGGTGTCTCAGCAGAGTGGGGCTCTTTGGGGACCTGGGAGGGACTCAGTTTTCCTGGTTTTCTCTGCTGCTCTGTCCTCCTGGGCACTCTCTGTTTTGGCACAAACTGGGAGGGCACCTGCCTGCATAAGCGTGCCCAGGTCCAGTACCTGCATTGATTGTGATGGTGTGGAGATCAGGACACGGATCTGTAACACTGGCAGGCCTTTCTGTGCTTTCCCCTTACCTCAGTTTAATATTGAAATCTGTTGCTATTGATAGCCTGGGAACTTCCCAGATGCAGGGAGAAAGTGGCTTCATCTCCTCACTGTCTTCTGGCCATTTCTGCATGCACAATACCTGGGTTGTTGCATCCTTTCCCTGGCAGCAAGGAGCCCTGATCAGTGACCACCATTGTACCCAGCAGTAGCCAAACATGCAACACTAAAGCCAGGCAGTGCCTTCGGGAGCCACAGATCCCCTTCTGCTTTGTAAGTCTTCCCCCGACCTGTAAACCATTCCTTCCTATTGTGATTATTCCTTAGTTACAGATGTTTATTCCCTGCATACAGCAGGGAGTGCAAACATTCACCCTCTCCCTGCAACTTCTCCCTTGGCTCCACATCTCCTTCCTGCTCACCCCGTCTCCTGGCATCCTCCTGCTGCTTTTGTCTAGGCATTCCAGATTGCCTAGGGAGGGTCAGGAGTGTGTTGAACCATTGTTTTCATCCTTAGGCTCTGCCAATTCCATGGAGGATGGGTCACACCCCACGTTATCATTGTCACAGCTGTCAGTTTTGGGAGATTTAGCCCAAGGAAGAACTTTCTGAGCACAAGCACTTAAATGCCCCGTAAATAGAACACAAGAAACTGCTTTGCCATTTAGACCAAGATGCTCCCTTGCAAGGGGGAAGATGTCTGGAACAGGTTTTGAAAGCACAGAACAGGCATGGCCACCCTCATCCTTCCTCCTCCTGCAGAGTGGCTGCACAGGAGTGTCTGGGATTGTGAGAAAGCAGCTTTGTGTCACTTCGCTTTTCCCACTGTTTGTTTCAGTTCCCCAGCCCTCTTACCAGTGGAGAACCTGTTTCCATGGGTTTAGTGCTCACCTCTGATAAAGCTCATCAAGAGATTTATGAAAGTAATGTATTAACATCATGGTCTGTCAAGTGTCAATAAGCAAAATAAAGCACTCAGACACTGCAGTTATAGACATCCAGCAATTAAGGCATTTGATGAAAGTATTTTATGGGGGTATATATTACCATTTGGTTCAATTATTCTGCCATTAAACATTAAGAATAATTGAACCAAATGGTGCCTGATAGAAGGAATACATCTGCTCTGATGAATTCCTGCCAAAAGGCACTTGGAATCTTAGTACAAGCATTTTGTCAACGAAGATAACAGTATTTTTCTCTCCAGCTGATAAAGCAGGGCTTTTGAATCTTATTTATGACGTATAAATTGGCTAATTTGTTACCAATATCGAACAGCTCATAAGAATCAGGCAGTGTAATAGCTAACAAAATACTGACAGCTTCATCACTTGCTGACTGCATGGAGTACAATATATGCTCAATTAATAGAGAGTGCAATTATCACAGAAACTGTGAGCAAGACCTAATTATACAGAAGCCAATCAAAACCAGCCCAAAGCAAGGCAGAATCTATTTCAAGAAACTGGAGGTATTTTTTTTCTATTTTTACTTTTTTCTGGGTTTTTTCTGATCTCCATATTTGCCCCAGCTCCACAAGTGAAAAGGGAAGGTGGCACCAACAAGAAGAATAAGTCAAATTCCTGTCCATAATGCTGTGGTTCCAATTTCCAGTAGCACAGGTTCCAGTTTCCAAGTGAAACAAAATGACACTGCTTTGCTGTTTAAGCACATTGCAATTTTGGTGTAACAAGGGATAACCGAAACACAGCTACATCCTTTCCCGAGGATATGAGAGATGTGCACACAGTGACAGATGGGGACACTTTTAAAGGAGATTTAAGAGAACATAACATCTTAATATGTATTTTCAAAAAAATTTATGTGCTCAAGGAAGTGGGAAGGGAGTGCCCTCAGGGAAGGGCAGCTTTTAATTATGGGATAAATACAGCACTTGGCTTGTTAAATTCCTGATGGTCTCTTAAACACTCAGTGGTGGCTAAAGCGAGAGGTCAATCTGCTGCTTTCACTGAAGCTGAAGGAAAAAAAAAATCTATATGAAAACATTGATTTAATCGATTTTCTTTGGCCTTGATTTCCTGTAGGTCTCATACTTTGGGTAGTGTTGGTCAGTCTTGGAAATAGCCAAAAATATGAAAAGCTGGAGAAATTTTAAAAAAAAGAAAAATCCCACTAGAGGCAGATCATGTGAAGGGCCAAGAATTCTCCATTGTTTCAGAAACTGAGAATATTTTGAATGATCCTGGTTATATTCAGCAAATTAATAATCATTCCTGACCCTGGAATTATTTAATTTTCCATTAATGGGTGTTTTAATTAGAAATGTTGATCTTTTACATACCGCCACATTTAGAGGCCAAAAATTAAATATAATAATAAAAAAAAACACCAAAAAAAAAAAAACCAAAAAAACCACTAAAAAACTAACCCTAAACCACCTGAAATCCATGACCTGGCAGCCACAGGTAGCCTTCTGCTCAGTAGAGTCCTTTCTAGAATTAGGAAGCAAAGTGTTTTACTCACAGGTGACTGGAAAAGGGACTTGTTTTCCCCCTCTGAGGACAATAATCTTCACTTGAAGTACTGTGGTTGAAGATTTATTTTTGCAGTTGAAGATAAATGGCCATTTGGAGTGGATGTTATCCACTGAAAATTAGGAAATAAGAGTTTATACTGAAACCAAAGGAATGTTGTCCTGGTTTTGATTGATTCATATGACAAAACCTGAGTTTTCCTGTGGTAGAGCCAATGCCTATTTTCTTTCCTGGAATTTTTTGCTGTTGCTGTTGTTCTGCTTCGATAAAAAGACTTTGGATGCATGAATTGTACTCAAGATGTGCTGTTACATTTTGGAAGCTTCTCTGTGTCCTTTATTGGAAAAAAAGTTGTTGGGTTCCAAGGGATTTCAGAGAGAGGTGGAATCAAAATTTTTCTTTCCTTATTTTCCTTTTTAATTTTATGCTAAAGCTATTCCCTGAATTTGCTGGCTGCAAAACCCTCTAGTTCACAGCCTGCATCTTTGCATCCGTGTATTCTCTGCTTGGTGAAAAACAAGGTTGTTTACCCGTGGAAATGATCAATGGCTCCTGCGGGCCCCAGCTCAGCAAAGACATCCCGCAGCAGGAAACCACTTAAGCATGTGCTTTGCTGTAAGCAAAGATGGAAGGGAGAAGTTGTGTTCCCTGAACAACGATGGATAGGTGCTGATGGGGTTTTTTAGTTCATTTTTATCTCTGAGGGGTTTATTAGATTTTCACCTACTTCAGCTGTATTGTAACCAGGACCTGCAGAGGAGTTTATTGCTCACACCACCTGGAAGAGCACCTTGTCCCCCTGGACCCCGTTCTCAGAGCTGTCACCCAGCACTGCTGCTTCAGGATTAAACCCTGGCACTATTTTTGCTGGAGAACTGATTCTGGTAAGCTGCACCCCTGGCTCAGTGCTGGGTGATCCGACCTGGTGGGAGTCCCCCTCATGGTTTAAGGTGTGTGCACTCCATGTGCGCTGCCATCCCTGAAAGCACATCCACAGGGCTCAGTGACTCTCCCAGTGAGCTGAAAATCTGGGCCAAATCCTGAGATGACTGGGATTTGGAAAATAAAATTAGTGCTGCCCTGTGGCTGAGAATTAGCCTTTGTCAGCTCTTGAGTGGTTTATCCTGCGTGCCAGCTCTGATGAGGGAGGGATTCCAGCTGGAGTGGAACCAGAGCACATGGGCTCACCCCACTGCCATGGCAGGGAAGGAGCTCAGTCCCTTCAGACCTGAGCTCTGCTGTGCTCCTGAGCATCATCATCAGACACAAAGCTGTGTGGATGGGCAGAGCTGCTCACAGGAAAGGCACTGGATGCTGTGCAGGAGACCTGCCTTTTGTTCATGGCTCCCAGCTGGTCTCCTGGGGTACCAGGACAAAACCCCTTTTTATTTCTTTGTACCTCAGTTTGCTATCTGCAAAATGACATTGGTTTCTTTTGTAAAACCCAGGGCTGAAGAGTGATATTGCTATTTACTGCTGTATGAAATTCACCATTGTTAGCTTATTCAATGTCATTTTTTCCATGATTTAAAAAATACCCTTAGTGGTTGCATTTATTTTCTTCAAGCCTTTAGAGCTGTGAAGCCTTTCACTTTCTCTGACAGCTATTTAAATCCAGCTTTTTTAAGTTTCTGGTATAAACTTCCAAAGAAGAATAGTGTTGGCATGCTGGCTTAAATAGTTATTTGATGCTTAATATCTTTGCACTTGCAAGTTCTCCAATATAACTCCTCTAAACTCCAAAATGAGTTTTTCTCGGTCCATTTATGACTAATCACATTAATCCTCTTCTCTGGGTCTGATGCTAAAATGCAGCATTTCTGTGCTCTTCATGAGACACATTGTCAGAGCAGCAGAGAATGGAATGGATAATAATGCTCCCAAGAATTCAGCCCCCTGTTGTACCTCTGCCAACAGAAATTCCAGGGCTGCTACAATTTGCATGGACTGTGAGGTTTGCAGAGTTGAAAGGATTGAGAAATCCTTCGGCAAAAGCAAAAACAGATTTTCCCAAACATTGTTCCTTTGCCTGGACACAGCTGTCCAGCAGCATTCAGGGGACAGGAGTGCCCAGGGCTGGCTCAAGGCTCCTCTGCGGGCAAAACCAAAGGAGAGGTAACCCATGGCTGGGTTTCCTGGGCACAAAAAGGGAAGAAGTGCTGTGAGCAGGGAGGAGAAGACACTAAGTGTCTGGGGGCCTGCTGTGACAGTTCTGTTATTCCCAGTGCAGCTCAGAGCTGCTCTCTGCAGTGTTTCATAGCTAAGAATTTGCAAAGCAGGGACTGGACTCCATTTCCTGATTGAAAATAATGTTCCACTGGCATTGGGTGCTCACTCTGCCAGCTGGGACAACCAGGCAGGGCATTTTCCTGCCCAAACCCCAGTTCATTTATCTACCTGCATGTGAGACAGCGAGCCTCACTCTAAGCAGGTGTTAGAGCTTTGCTGGGTCAGAGCTAATGTAAAGCTCTAAGTGCTTTCCAACAAAAAAGGAACAGAACTGTTTAGTCCAGACACTCATTAGCACTGCCACCATTTGTCAAGAACATCTTGCAGCTCTCTCTGCTCCACAGTTTGCTCTGTGCATGTTCAATATTCATGTTTCCATATAGGTCATTTGTTCTGTGGTCAAATCTCTCCCAGGGTTCAGGGCCTTGGCTGTGGGCAGCTAATTCTTTGGGTTGTCTTCTCCTATCAGGACACGAAGATGTATTCTTGATCTAGTCAAGTACTAATCAAGGCTTGAATGACTCCCAGTATTCCTCCTGTTCATTTTGAGTTGGGAATATATCAACCGCAGAGCAAAACGGTGTTTCTCAGCAGTGTGTCACAATGATTGGTTGTATAGGTGTCACAATTCTGCAAGAAATACAGCAAGTTCTGCTCTATTGTCAGGAGTGCTGCCTCATGGGGAGGCATTTGCAACTAAAACTGTTGCTCATTTGCAGAATCTGTAAGAAGAATGAAACCTTGACTGGAAATATGCTGGAAAGCTGTCATAATAAATTTGACATAATATGCATGACATGGATGGATAGATCATTGTTTGCCAGGCTTGGCAAATAAAATTGGTGTTGTGGAGTCAGAATTACAGGGGGAGAGAAACATTGTTCTACAAGGCATGTTTCAGAGAGGAACCAAATCTGAAATAGCTATATATTTTACTTGTGCTTAAATTGAATAATAAAAAAGGCTTGCTCAGAAATCTTACTGTGCCTGGGAACACACATTACTTTTTTTGTTCTTCTGAGCTTCTTAAAAAGTTTCCTACTCATAAATAGAAGCACCTGCTTATCTGTTATTTCTTTTTAATGTTATTAAAAGATATTTAAGAAGAAGGAGTGAGATACCTAAGAAAAAGAGCAGAGAAACAGCTGTGTAGTGTTGTACCAGGGAGAGCTGTAGGACAAGCATTTTAAATTTCACTTGAGGTATCGTGCTCCCATTCTGAGTGCTCTTGCAAGTTCCCTGTATGTCTTTGGCAAATTACTCATTCTCTTTGGTCTGTGTTTTGAAAAGTCATCTCCAGGTTTGATGTTTGCATTTCCAGCTGGGTAGCTTCTGGAGGACCTGTGTGAAATATATAAACTGTATGCAACAGTTCCACTTTGGAGTTTTGTTCCCTACCGTTTATCTGTCTGCGTCTTTCAAACCAGGATTATGTCTTATTATACGCACATGTAATTTCTAGCCAAACCAAATCCAAACAGTTGGATGATATAGAGCAGCTACAAGTACATAAGCTCTCAGTAAAATATTGCAGTAATGGGTAAAAGGCATTAATTTGAAATAGCTGGGAATTGCAGCTTGCAAAAACAGGCTAGAACTTTGAATTTTATAGTAGAAAATAGCAATTTTTTGTTCTGAAGATTTCAGCAAAATATCCCTGGAATGCAGTACCACTTCTGGCATGTACAGGCCTTGATTCTGAAGCATGCTGTGGTATTTACACTTTGCTTTAAAAAGCAGCTGTGGGTCCATCCCAGCCACATCCAGACTCCATCCATGAGTTCCAGCTATGAGATTTAGGGCAGCAGTTTTCCAAAGTTCTTAAGTGAACACGTCTTCAAAAATCTTTAAGCTCTCTGTGTCTTTTCTGGGAACAATTGCACCTTAGAAGGGTGAGGACTTTCAGCAGGCAGCTCTACCTGAACAGGGACAGCTGGAGGACAAAAAATATTCTTCCCAGAGGAAGTACAGAAGGTATTCTTCCCAAAGGAAGGGCAGATTAATTTTGGCCCCAACAGTAAGAGATGCAAAATCTAAGCAAGCATGGAAATTGCCCTCATTAAACAGCAAAGCAATTTGCAGAGAACAAGCTGCAGCTGATGACATTCAGGGAGAGGTGAAGTCACTCTTGGAAGTGTTGAAAGCAGGAATACACCTATGGAAATGCTCAGTGAGCAGAGGCAGGCAAAGACTCACTCTCTCTTCCCTCCTGGTGCTGGTAAGGGGCTCTGGGGCCAGTGGTGCTGTCCAGCCCGGACAGAACATCATTAATATTCCTGACTTGTGGCTCTGGGCTGCTTTGACACCAAGGAAAATGAATCAGCAAAAGAGAAGTTTGTCCTGTTGATTTCTACATTAGGGAGCATAGTGGGAAAAGCTGTTTTTTACCTTGGAGCAAAATTTTGTAGAAATGTCCAGATGTTCAGACAGGAAGATTCTGGGTGATCCCCAGTCTGTGACAGGTCCACTCAGCTGGACCAGGGTGGGCAGTGCAAACTCGGGGCCCTTGGCCTCCCCCAGCCTGTCTGCATGGTTGTTCAAGCTCCCTGGAGGGTTCTCCTTGGAGCTGGGTGAGGTGCTCAGGTGGCAGCCAGCCCTACAGTGCCAACAGGGATGGATCCAGGAGGATGGAGTCATTGAGGCAGGAGAGAGCTGGGGATCCTTCCTTCCCCCGTGGAGACAGGGCGATGGTTTTGGGATCATGTGGGTTGTCAGCTCTGCCTTGAGTGTTTGGGAGAGTGGTGCTGACACAGGGCTGACAGGGAAGATGTGTCCCCTGAACACACAAATAACGTTATGGAATTCAGTAGATCCAGTTGCCACTTCCATGCCCTGCCCAGAGTGTTTCCTCAGCCCTGGGGACAGGCAGTGACTGCCCTGGTGGTGGGAAATGGAGCCCTTGATGGTGATGTATGTCTGTCTCTGCCAGGGGAGAGACTGAGCCTCCAGCTCAGCACACAGGCACTGAGTGCTTTCATGTCATTAATGCCCTGTCTCACCTCAAGTTTCATCATAATCAGTTAATGGTGCAATCCAGGACTCAGCTGGGGGACATCATACCTTTGAAAGGGGATGCAGCCAGGAGCTGGGCTCTGCAGGGTGTGAGGGGCAGGCTAAGCTCTGTAGGATCCACCCCTCACAGCCTCCTTCCTTTGTTTGTTTGAGGAAAAAGGATCTATGCTGGCCACCAGCACCTATTTGTCAGTGCCCAGATCCCAGACACCTGTCTTAGAGAAGGGCAAGGCTGACAGGAGAAGTGGATTTACACCTTTGGAAGGTTTCATGCTGCAGGTCTCTCTCCTTACAAACCAAATTTTTGTTTTATACTAGGGGACTAGGAAGCAGCCCAGGCAGTAACTGTCTGGGCAGCCAGAAAACAGCTCCCTTTGGGTTTGGATGAAGGCCACCATCTCACTCACCTGCACAGCAGACACAGGGACAGCAGTGTTTTCTTAGCAGCACTGGCTGCTTCCTGTGTGCCTGTGGAAAACTGGGAGAGATAAATGTTTTTGCACTCTCACCAACAAGCTGTCTGTGTGGGGATGAAGGTCACCTTGCAACAACTCAGACCAATTATCTGAAGG
Source organism: Aphelocoma coerulescens (assembly GCF_041296385.1). NCBI lineage: Eukaryota > Metazoa > Chordata > Aves > Passeriformes > Corvidae > Aphelocoma > Aphelocoma coerulescens. Next base: position 16,065,897 of record NC_091026.1, on the reverse strand, counting down.
AGGTTAGATCTCTGTCCTCTCCCTTTATATTATTCTCATAAGCTGCATTTTTGGCATCACTTAGAAGCCAGGAACATATCAAACCTGCATATGTCAAATGCTATTGACATCAAATACCTTTCATCGAGCCCCAAGCCTCTTGGCGTCTTTTGAGCTCTGCACCCAGGAAAGTGGCTTGTCAGAGATGATTTTTCCAACTGAGGAAGCAAGTAGCATAATGAGACAGTGTAGCTTCAGCACACACCTTCCAACAAGTTTCCCAACTGCTCAGAAACCAAAACATGAGCCTGAATAGTAATTAGCCCATGGAGAAAGCTGGGGATACAAGGAATGTATGAACTGTATTAGCAAAGCATTTATGGCCCCTCATTACCATTCTCCAAAAGCATTTCTGTCTGCATTTCCCATTTTCAACAGCCAAGATCATAGAATCATAGAACAGAAACACAAAACAAAAATCCAACTGTGTCAAGTGGCACGAGCAAGACTGCGGCAGGAAATTACCCAGATGTGCCCGGTGCTGTGCAGATGTGCTCAGCACTCAGGAAAGCCCTCGAGCTGCCTACAGATCTGCTGCTTCTGGGCTTCACAGCAATTGGGTGGTATTTTTTCTCCACCCAGGATGCCACTCTTCCCAGGCTGGGGCAGCACATGTGGTCAGAGGGAAAAGCCCATCGGTTTCTGCACAATCTGGATCTGCTCACAAATAACTTTGTTGGGTTTTTTTATATTTCTTCTCCAGAGTAATAGAGGGTGAGCACTGATCTGGGAACACGCAGCCCCCAAATACCTCTGTCAAAGGTATTGTCAAAGGTATAAAGGACCTTGCAATGAGGCCCCTTTTCTCATATCCTGAGTTCCCCAGGTGATAGAACTGCTCAACTGTACTGAGTCTTGAAGGATTGCCTGTTGCAAAATCTGAACTCCAGAGAGGCAGCCTGGAGAGCTGGATGCTGCTGGAGGAGGCTCCGTGAGCTAACTGAAATAAGTTAATATTGCTCTGGACAGCCATAGGTCTCACACCACCTGAACAACATATATTACAGGTATTTTCCTTTTTTCCTTTTATTTTGTCTTTTTTTTTTTTTTTCCTCTGAATTCACACAGTTTCAATATTCCACACTTTAGTTTTATTCCTTCTCTTCACACATGCTCAGACTAAAATATCAGGGGAAGAGTCTTCATCTTTCTTTCATGGTCATTTATGAGGTTCTTTATATGGGTTTGTTTTCTTATTTAAACCACAACTCAATTCCACAAGAAGGAAAAAAATGCTTTCAGGACTCACCTTCCTCATCTGATGTGATGAGGAACTCATCATTGCATTATCTTCTCTAATTATATATTATCTTTATTAGCTTTTATTTTCCAAGATAAAAAATATGTTATGTTCAAGAAAGCTCTTGGCAATGCTGGAAGATAAGGTTGGGAAAGTGAATGAAAATTGGCACAATTTTCTGGACATATTTTCTCAGTCATTTGTGAAAACATTTGTTTATATGAGCCTCTAGAACAACTTGACTTGGAAGAGTTTTCAGTAAGGGACAAATATTGGAAAACATCTTGTTACTTTTCAGTAATGACACACTGGAATCTGGGCTTCCCCCAAAAAAGTAGATTTAACAATTAGCACAGAAATTTGTGGATAGATTGTCTTTGAAACTGCCCAGGCCTTAGGCAAAGTCCAAAATGGCTCTGGCCTGCTCCAACCTTTGCAGTTGCTCACAGAAATACCCTTTTCATCAGCTAGCACAGAAACCATGACTTTCCCTCTGCTGCTGTGACCTGTTCCTTCATCAGGCCACTAGAAGACACTTTGCCCTTGTCTTTCCCCAGTCATCAAAGGTTCTTTCTTCTCTGCCCTCCTCAAAGCCTAAAACCATAAATAAATTACATATTCTCCCTAATTAATGTGGTGATTTTTACAGAAATAATTTATGTCTCCATGTCCTTCACCGCTGTGAGGCTTCTGTGCTCATTAGATTACTCCTTCCCTGTCTGAAATGTTTGATGGCTGTTCCATTGGTGGCCAGCACTGTGCTATGAACTCCCAAAGGTGGGATGCTGAGGAGATGCTGAATGTCTGGAAGTGGTGGAGTCTGGGTTTCTGCTGGAGCTTCTATGCAGTGCTGGGAGGAAAGGAACAGGTAAGCAAAAAACCCCAGCCCTGATGCGTGTCCAGGGTCACTCGGCAGCTCAAACACCACCAGCAATGACTGGGGTGCCTCCCAAGTCCCTGCTGATTATTCAAAGGATTGCTTTTGTATAAAATAACTTGCAAGATGTGACTCAGGGTAAGCACTGCTAATAAGATTCAGGATGAGCAATAGTTTAATGGTCTGACACACTAGAAAATATTTTTGTCCCTATTCATGCTGTTAACAGTGATTCATCAAGGATTGAGGTGGTGGAGCTGCAGGTCCTTTTCAGACATGCTCAGAGTCCTTTTTCCCAGGGGATGTGAGGTGTGTGCCCTGACCTGATACAAAATCTGCAGTTGCCACACATTTCCTGTATCAGCCATTAAATGAGCAATGCTGTTTAAGGAGCAGTTGTGTTCTGAAATGCTCCTTCAAGGACTTGTTGGATCAGTTACATTAAAATTGCAGAGCAATAGTGTCTTCAATAGACTTGTGCTGGAAGAGTTACTTGCCCTACTTAACGTATTCATAGAAAGCTACAGATGTATATTTTGCTTTTTTACAGGTCAAGCAGGGGGAATCACTGCTGAATCAATGCATCTGACTCCTCCAACACCCAAATTACAAATAATACATTCCTGCTAAAATTTCTGTCTGCTTTTTTTGTTTCAGTCTCACCAGAGCAAATTGGCATAAGGTGAGCCTCTAAAAGGACTGATTTTCTGCTCCCCTTGACTACACAAGATGTTCAAAAATTAATAGAAAAGTGACACCCGTCTGGCTTCCAGGGCATCACATTCATGTCTGCATAAATTCTCCCAGGTCAGCTCCAAACCAGTTCAGGGTTAAAATCTCATCTAGTCACCTAGATTAAAAACTAATTTCTCTAAAGTATATCCTATATTAGAGCCTTTTCATGCAAATAAATAGCCAAGGGCCTCATTCTCTCCTTCTCTATTAGTTGTGCATGTCATGAATTTGAACAGAACATTTTGTCCTGTACTCTAATTACATGCATTATAAAGAAAAATCTATTCCTTGCATACATATTATTAGGAGCAGTTTGGAGGCACCATTCCATCAGGGCAGCCGTCATGGTGGCTCATCCTGATATTGACAGTTTAATCATTTTGTTTCATAGGAGATTAAAAGTCACGGGATGGCCGTTCCTCTGTGGAGCAGCCAGCGAAGCCAATTGGAGTCAATCTGTGTCTAAGTGCCATTTCTGCTCCGAGAACAGACTTGCAGTTTACAAAATATATTGGGTAATTATCTGTGGCTATGGAAGAATGATAAAAAAATACTGGCCTGATGACAGAGTAAATAGGGCTACTGTTAAAAAAAAATAAAATAATGCTCATTTTGCTCAAAGCTGTGCTGCAGCACATGTACATGAGGACTAACTGCATTATTTCCTAATGTATTCATGTGCATGATCATTAGCAGCTTCAATTCCCTTCACTTTATCTCACTGGAGAAGGATGGAGCAATTGATACCCCAGCCAGCCACCTAACACCTATTGCAATTAAAGTTGCCTTTTATCAAAGGAGAGAGCCACCTCCTTGAAAAGATGTTGAGAATTTCAATAAACATAGCAAGATATTAGACCTCTACCCTTGTAATTTTGGTTTACAACAGCCTGAATTAACTTCCTGAGGCAATATGTGGTTTAGTCTCTGTCTTTCAAGGTGCAGCCTGGGAATAAGAGTGTTAAGCTCTATTTGGTTTTGGCTTCTCAGTGTGAGATACAATACAAGGGGTTTTTAGAGGACTGGATAATGTTCTCTAAAGATCAGTCTGCTCCAAACCATCACATGTGGGGCACCACAGATCTCCTGTTGCCAGTTAAAAGGTTGATTAGAATGAAATCTCAATGGATCCTTCACCTCCCCAAGGACAGGACTGTATATAGCATCCTAAGAAGGCAGCATCTGAAATTCAGTGTGGGTCTCGTGTGAATGTAGCTCCAGTGTGAATGTGAATAACTCTGTACCTGCACCAGGTGATATGGGAGTGCTGCCAGTGTGTGTGTGTGATGTATAATCTGCCTGCCTATATAGCTGTTGATTCAATTTATTGCTACTCTGGGACAGCACAATTTACTTTATATATTTTTTAAATCACTCAATTTAGTCTTTTTCTCTAGCATGTTTCAGACATGATAAATACCCTGCATCTTCCAATGATGACCTTAAAAGTTGAGAAAGATCAATAACTGTCCACCAAGAAATTTGTAACTTGACTCCCTTGAGTGCTTTTCCTTCGATGGAGTATCTTGAAAAGTGTAAACTAGTGTGCAGTAACTGCCTTGTTACTGTGAGAGTGCTCTATTTGAGGTCACAGATTAAAAAAACCCAAACCAATAATTGATAAAATGTCTTGTGTCTGCCTGAAATTCCTCTTGGATAAAATGTAATTATTTTTATCTTAAATCTCTCTTGGTGGAGTGCCAGCGAGGTACATTTCAGCACAAAAATGGGAATCAGAACTGTTGAAGAATTTCACTGTGCAGGTTCATGGGGTTTTTGTTGTGCCATGTCAGGTGTGGGTGATCCAGGCAGGCTCCTGTCCCTGTGTGTCAGCACCTGCTTTCTCTCTGAAGCCATGTTTAGCAAAGCCCTGGCAGAAGGGCTTAACAGTAGCTGGGGAGAAGTTTTTATTGCCCACTGAGTGTCTTCCTGCTGGAAGAAATATTCTGGTGGCAGCTCCTGAGCATTAACCTTTCACTTGGCTAAATCAGCCAGAATTGCCTCTGTGCTGTCAATGTTTGCACATAGGAATAGTAATTATGAGAGCAGGATCATTCCTACTCTAGCAGAGTGCAGTCCTTGAGTAAATGAATTGTGATTGGGAAACAATTGGATAGTGGAGATGTTTCTGAGGAGAGCACCTTATTGACATTATTTTCAAACTAACAGGACACATCCTTGCAGTGCAAATATTGCTTTCTTTTGCAAATGTGAAAGAGTTATTACTTACTGCTCTGTGAGAGGATAGACCTGCCACTGAGATAATGGCAACTTAGTGTTTTATTGTGGATCTCTCCACACAGACTCAGTGATGTTTATGATAGCAATTGCATAGACAACCCATTCTTCATTTCCAGTATAACTAAATTACAAGTGACAGCAATATAAAGCATGATATTTAATTGCCTCAATGAACATTGACTTCCTTGAGCACGTATTATGCACTCCCTGGCTGACACTCTCCAGGGGTATGTGTCATTCTGAGGAGCTGCGTTTTGGGGTCCCCAGGTTGAGTCACTGGGAAGAGTTCTGACCTTCTGGAAATGCCTATCATGAAAGATTTGGTAAATGGCTTTAAAGTTAAGTCTTGTGTGGAAGGTTTGGGATGCTGTTCTCTATTGCCATCTCCCAGGCTGTCTGTGCTCAGGGTAACCTTGGCAGGTACCAGCAAAGGGGAAGAGGCAGAGCCCCTCAAGCAGGTGAACGGTGTTGCTGTTCTGAGAGTTGTTCTCCTGCTCAGTGCTGCACATCCTTGTGGTGAATCCCAGGGTAGCCTGCAAACCTGCAAATCTGGAATATGGTGAAAACAAAACAGAGCAAAACTAGCTTAGGGGAGATGAGAAACTCTGTTGTGTGAGATTTTCAGGAGCAAATTAGCCAAGCATCTGCCACTGATTCTGTGAGAGGACCAGAGGTTCCCTTCCCAGAGCCATTGATTTGGTCTCTCTGGAAGACCACACTGCTCCTTCAAGGATTCCCTTCTCTGACAGCAATTCCAAGTAGCTAAAAGCATGCATAAGTGCTAAGAAATACATTTGGAAATTTAGAAATACATTTGCCCTTCTTAACCTGGAGGCCTGGGGATGCCTCTGACAATAATAATCTGCCTGACATATCTGCAATCAGTGCAACCAACTCCATTTTACAAATACCTCTGTAGGTCATAAATCAAACATATCTCTTATTCATTCCAGACCCTTTAAGTCCTTCTGCAAGGAGAAATTCTGCGTATTTGGGAGCCCAAAGCATAATAAAGCCTTCAGCTGTTTTTTTATGAATTGGAAATTACTGAAGCTGTAAATTTTAAGAGAGCACTGAAGTTTTAGCTGATGTCCTAAACTATTTAAAATCATATAAAGTGTAGTATACCAGTAATTATTTTCAAATTTAAAATGACACTTTTAGAGTATGTGTTGATGATGTCATATGTTCAGGCTGTGCATGGCATGTACATAACATTGTGCAGTTATAAAACTTTTAGTGGGATCATTTAATAAATTCTAGTGTGTGTTTCTCTGTAAGTATACCTGATATAAATATCTGATGTCTGTTTATCTGTATCAGATAAAGACACACATAAATATCTTAACTAGAAAATATTCCTATGCCAGCTTGTCTACTAAGACCTCATTAACTCTAGATACATGGTAGCCCATTTTGGCACGTGGGTATACAAGATGATTTTATTTCAAGAGCACAGAGTTCTGTAAATGCCCTCTAAGATTTATCTGCCCTAGAGACTGAGTTAGTTTTTGATTGATTTCTAGAATTCCTGAGTTAAAGATGCTTTAAACTGATAAACCCAGTTTGTACAAACACTTGAGATCCTATTAGACTCAGAAGTAAAACACAAATAATTTTAAACTGACTGATTTAGTTTTATTGTTTACAGATTTCTACATGGAAGGGATTTGTCCTCTGCTGCATATGTGCTTGTTTCAGAGAGAACGATTTATTTCTGAAAAAATTGCAATAGCCCTTTTGCTTGTGTTACTAGTTTAAAGTCCAATCTGAGAACAGATGAAGTGCCCAGCACTCATTATTCTATTTATACAATTCACCAGTGCATTGTGAAAACATTGGATGGCATTAGGATTGCACATTTTTTGTCATGAAAATGAGGCATCAAAAATCTCCTGTGTCACAGACAATGTTCTGTTCTAACTGATGCCTTGCAGTTTTCTGATTTATTTCACTGTTTTGCAATTCGATTCTCTGGCTACTGTGTTCTCTTTTTGATTCAAAACAGGAAAGGTTAGAAAGTGGGTGGCAATTGCAAGTAGTCTGTGGGAAGAAAAATGTAGAATTTTTTACCAGTTGGATGTAGATCCACTGATTTCTTGGATTCCTTTTGTTTAGTCAAGGTTGGACATATCTGATGAGGACATGTTGCTAGAATGCAAACCAAATTCACACTTACAGAGACTGGTATCCCAAAACATGTAGGCTGAGTGTATCTGTGATAAATGTTGTCATGAGGAGGAGAAACAGAAGGAATTCACTGTGTCTGAATTCCATGAGTCTTCAAAGAATTTTTTGACCCCAATGCTGTTTTCTTCTCCTTTTTTTATGTTTAAGAGAACTTCATGTTTTTGCAAGAAGAAATAATCTTAGAGAGATGAATGGATTCAACCTTCTACTGAGTTTTTCATCACCAGGTTCTGCAGAGCAAAGGGATTGTCCAGCTGCTACTCAGGAAAGTTTCTTTGATGTAAAAACTACCTGGCTAAACCTCTAAACCTGTATTTGGAACGCTGTGGCAGGGTTTCATCCTCAGCATTTCCCCCACTCTTAAAGTGGGGCTGGCTTAGTTGGTTTGTGGAATTAACTTTCTTTTGGCAGCTGTGGTGCTTCATGCCTCACTTGGCTCAGCTGCAATGTGCATGTCAGAGAGCGTGGTGAGAGGGAAAGCCTGGCAGAGAGAGACTGGAGGATTCATTCTTCCTTCGAATCCATCAGGTGATAAAAGATCCACATTGGTGTGAATCTTTACATCAATAACACATTAATATTGGATATAAGCCATGCACTCTGGGACAGAGGTGCAGGCAGGTTATTTTTCACAGCAAAGCAATCTTACCTCTGGTTAAGTGACTGGGCTGGGTATGAGCATCCTGAGGACAGTACAGAGCAGCAGTTTGCTGGCAGAGTCTGATTCTGTGTATTCAGAGCCTTGGTTTCACAGTCTCAATCCTAGCAGCTCTTAGTAATTCTGAATCTGGGAAACCTCTCCCATTTTTCTTCAAGATACCAGTAACTTCAAGCAGAGAAATACACTCAGATTGAAAAATGCTGCTCATGGAAGGAACCTGTGCTATACATTATCTTCTTATTGAGGACAAAGGCCTATATTTGGTGCTGGCTAAAGCTGCTTTAAATGGAGAGCAAAAGTTTCTCTTGTCATGGAGGGATATTTAGTTGGTGCAGGAACACATTTACAGGCTTTCTGTGAGCTGTAAGGGACACTTTGAGGTAATTCTGGGGGAGAGAGAGTTACAGCATCTTCTCTTTCCTTGACCAGTGCAATAGATCTCAGTGTAATAAAGGTTGCCCACAGAGATGGTTCCCACCACTGATCTTGGTGGTTCTTGGCCAGTGGCTGATTGACAAATTGGCAATGAAGAATTTTATCCTCATTGTAATGGTTTTGCTCTCCATGGTTCATTTCCTTCAAGTTTTATAAAGCCTTAGCTCTAGACGGACACTCAACCCTGGCTGTAGCTACAATGGCTGCTGTCATTTGGCATTTATTTCTCAACATCTTCATCTGGTTGAGGACTTAAAACACTAAAATGATTTGCTCTTTGAAGCACTGACAGACCTGGTCAAGAAATCATGGCACACGCCATAAATCCCCTCTGCATGGCATTGTCAGAGCAGTTCTGCAGGTTATATTCTCTAAAGGTGCATCTTGGGAATGTGTTAATGCCATCATGCCATCATCAGAACTCATTCATAGGTGGGTGTGAGTTTTGGGGTGGTTTTGGTAGTTTTTAGGCCCCTCTGCCAAGGCCAGTGTTCCGTGGGGGTGGAGTGGCATGCAAAGACTCACAGCTTGCAGGATCCTGTCCCAAAGGCCAAGCAGACAGGAGAGCTGAGCACAGGCACAAGGAGCCCTAGGGGTCTTAATCAAATGCAAGCAGCTGGGCAACAGCAGAGCTGTAACAAAATCCCTCTTCCAGTCCACTGTACTGACTGACACACAACTGTACTGCCAAACCCAGCCTTCATTTCTCTGTCCCCTCTGCCAAGCTCTTTCGATGTATCATCGAAACTGCTTCTTATTCACCCCACTTTTCTGTTAGCCTCAGTGAAAAATCACATCACACCGTTACTCCTTTTGGTCATACCCACTTTTCATTTGCAGAAGAGGTAAACGTCCATCCTTAATGGAATTAATATTTTTGCTGGTGTGTTTTGTGCCAAGAGCCCTGGCAAAACTCATTTCTTCATGTAGACCATGAGTATAAGCTTAATGCCTTATGTGCCTTGCAGGATGTAACAATAGGTTTGATTGGCCACAGCCACTTCTCTGGGGAGCCTGTTCAGTGCTCCACCACCCTCTGGGTGAAAAACCTTTTCCTAATGTCCAAACTAAACCTGCCCTGACATAGCTTCATGCCATTCCCTCAGGTCCTGTCCCTGGTCACCAGACCAGTCCCTGAGTCCCTGACCCTCCACTTCCCCTTGTGAGGAAGCTGTAGGCTGATGCCAGGTCCTTGGGACAGACGTCTGGATTCTGTGAAGCTTTGGATCTCAGTATGGAAGCTGGAGGTGTGGAGGGTCCAGTGCAAAGGCTGTAAAGGGAAGGGGAACTTTATCAGAATAGGGCAATGGGTATGACCTGAAATCCTGGTGATTAAGACCAATGGTGGCACACTTGCTTCATTGGACAGGATGCTAGAAATGAAAACATTACAAACTCTTACTTCTTGTTTGTTGTTTTGTTTGTTGCTTTTAGTTAAGCCAGAGGGAATTGTTCTAAGTAACAGTGAGCAGCCCCAGACTTGCTGCTGTCTCCTTGGCACTGCATCATTATCTTTGCTCTGGGGGCTCTCAGAGGACGCAGGTTTTGGTGGCCACTCGGTCATTTTGATTTGTTACCCCTCAGCTGGGATCTCAGTTTCAGCTCACAGAACTGAGAAAGAGATTTTTAAAGGTGGTATGTGAGCGAGTTTTGTTGGCATTTAAATATGCATGTAATTTCCACAGGGCTTTGGAAAATTTTGCTGTAGCTTACAAATGTTATAACTTTAAAATGCCAACCTGATTGTAATTATAATGCCCCTTCCTCACGTAAGCTACACAGGAAAATAATTCAATTTAATAAAGTCACTCACTGTTTGAACAAATGGGGGAGTAATTAAATGTAATGGATACTGTGGTTTCTGTACCAGTCTGTGAAGTCTCTAACGAAATCTGCAACTCCATTGTGAAGCAATGACAGATTAAAAAGGAAAAAGAAAAGAACAGTAGTCATTACTTTTGTGATGTTCAACAAAAATGCACTCTGCTCCATCTGCTAGTTCTGCAGCTGTGGTTAACTAATAAACAGTATTCCCAGTCTGGCACTAACTGCATTTGATGTGGCTGGTGCACAAACAAAGATGTCTTGGCAGAATAAGGTGCTATATGAGTTGTTAAAGAAGATCAGCCTTGTCAGTTTTAGATTCAATGGAAGCAAAGGGGAAAGCTTTGCCTTTGACATATGGAAAAATAAACAAGCCAAAAAACATTTTACTCACCATTTTCTGAAATTGTGAACCATAATATAGAGTAATAGTAAGAACGTGCTCGAGGCTATGGAGGACTAACATCAGCTTTAAGAGCACTCACAAGCTGTGGTTTTCATTTTCATTTCTATTTCCAGTGTCTCTCTCAGGTAAAACCAGAGAAAAGACACCCCTGAAATGCTTCAGAAAATTTCTCAACTTACTTCAAAACCTTCTTCTTGGGTCTCTCATTGCTCTGGGAGGAAGGCAGCTGGCACAGAGACTCCTGTGATCTGAAGGAAACAGAGCTGCCTTTGGCCTCTTCCCTTCTTGCTCCATGCTCACAGCCTCAGTGGAGCTCCCAAAATTGTGAAGCCTGTGTCCAGGAGCCTTGCTGAAAGGTAGTCTAGACACATGTGAAGCCCACTGAAAGCAAAACTTCAAAAGGTACGTTCTCTGCTACAGTACTTCTCACAATGTCAAAATTTCTAAGGAAGTGATTGTTTTTCAGTGATTTTACCTCCCACAGTCTTGACAGGAATCACAAGTAACATATTACTGTAAAGCAGAATCTCTTTTCCATTGGCTCAGCTGTGTATTCTGTAGTTTAATGTTAATTCACAAAGTTTAAAACACTTGCATGTCTTGGTTCAAGGGACACACCAGATATGCAGGTGGAAGGTTTCTCCTACTCTTGTTATGCACGGATTGAAATGGTCGGCTTCAAAAGTTAATTACTCTATTATTGTCACAGAGTTGTGCCTGAAGCATCAGTGAGATTTTCTCTTCTAGTCACTGGCAGATATTGTTCTGCCAAAGTAGCTGTGAGTCACGCTGGCAGCCACAGTGTTGGTTCAAGCCTGGCACAAGGCTTTGAAATGCTGCTCTTTGAAATGAAAGGGAAAATGCTTCTCACATAAACTGCTCTGTATGAAATACTGCAGTGTTGGCAACAGGAAAACAAGGAGATGTAATTCTGCTGTCCCTTGCATTTGTTCTTCAACCATACAAACCCAGAGAGAGAGAATTCATGTAAGAGCTAGTCTGAATGGAGATTTTTGTATTTCTTCAGAGAAAGAATGATCGTTGCCCTCCTTACCTAAACCAAAGTATTTACACTGACCTAGCTACATAATGAGTCGTGAATAAATATTTGTTACTACCTGACAGAAGGGAATAAGGGGCCTTTACTACTTTTTGTAGAAGAGGTCTAACTGAAACAGGGGACAGTGAGGGACCAAGGTGAAGGAGGACAAGGTTCTGGTGCTTGCTGTCATTGCTGCCAGTGGCAACAAGAACCTGAGGGTATTCGTGCCCCTCCTCACTTCTCTGGGGCAAGACTGCCTTGAAAAACCTCTGCTGCTTTCCTTCCCGAATGCTTCATTAATCTCCAAGCCTTCAGCTGCTTACACCTGATTTTTTTTGCCTTTATGAATAGCTTTATTCAGCTCAGTGAGCCAAGACATGTTTAGGACTCAGACTGCAGCTCTCGGGCTCTCTCTGGGTGCACAGAGCACAGAGATCCCCACGAGCAGACCCTGCCTGAGGTGACAGGGCCTTAACAAATACAGATGACATTGAAGTTCTGAAATGAGGAGGCAGATGGGGAGAGCTGTGTCTATAGAAAATAAAAGCAAGCTGAGACATGTTTATATTTATCAATATATAAATACCGAGATATAGGCACATATAGATATGTGCAGCACGAGCCCACATGGACAGTCATGTCAGGCCTCAGTTAGTTTGTAAATTGTAAGTGAAACTCAGGAGGGCCCAGCTCCTTGGTGATGTACATCCAGCAAATTTACATCAGATGAACACACAGCCCAGAGCCTTTCTTGGGACACAAAATGGAAAAGCAGAGAAAAGGAGATGGGTCTTTCTTCTCTTATGAATTTCTCTCTTTTGATCTCTCAAATGTAAAATTATAGCTCTTTCAATACACTAAAAACTACCACATAAATGAGGCCACATTTTTGGTCCATGTGGCTCCTGTGCAGCTGTCATCTGTGCCTCCCCAAAACACATCTCAGAGGATCCAGCCTTGTGTTTGTAAACAAAACAATGATAAAGCTAATCTGGAGGAATGCACAAATGAACTGTGTTCTGTTCAGCCAGGAGCTTGCTAATAACTTTCTAAAATTGTTCTCCAGCATTAATTGAAATCATAAATCCCAATCACATTCAAAGCATAACTACTGTATGCCAGTGGCTCACTTCAGTTCTTAATCACACTCTTCTGGGGAATTTTCTTGCTACTTCTTCCTTCCCTCAGGAGCGGCCATATTTATTATTGCAGTTCAAATACCTGGAGATATTTCAGTTGAAAAGCCATATAACATCTCTCTAAGCATGTCAATACGTGTTCAGCTTAATATGAATGTCTGTGCCATTCCCACTGGAGAAAAGTAAAAAATGTCAGAGAAATATATTTAACTTGTTTCTGCTGAGAAGCCTGCAGATATCTTGTATCTAAAGAATATTTAAATTCTGTTTTGTTAAGACAGGATACTTACATTATACAGTGGAGCAGCCAGGAGGTTATAGTCTCCACTAGACAATTTGCCAGACAAGAAAGATGGCTTAGTTGCAATGTTGACAGCTTTATTCTTGTGGCTTTGGCAGAAAAATAGGCAAAAAGATTGCAGAGGCGGCAGGATAGAATACAACATGTAAGTTCAGAAAAATATTAACTGGTTGTAAAATGAGTGGGTGGATGCACTAAAGGCAGTGGCATTTCAGTTATATAACAACTTATTGCAACATTTTTATGGCCAAATTATGCTCTTTTTCTGTGCTGTAATTTTGCATCTGCTGCCCAGCTCCAATGGAGAGGGATGAAATGTTTATTTGGAAGGAGAAAAGGGCAGTAGCCATTCATCATTTTCCACTGAATCATCCCACTGGTCTCAATGAAGATCCCCCCTGAGGATTGTATTCCATTTCTAATATATTACACACTGTGATTTTACAGATCTACTTTTATTTCCTAGAGCAGCCACTTGAATACAAGTCCCTACAAACACCACTGACCTGAATGTGGGTGTAGGAGCTATAATGTGCATGCTGAATGTTGGGCACAGCAGGGGAGTGGACATGCCAATGTGGTCTCCACAGGGAAATCCAGGTGTTAATATCATCATCTTTCTGGCTGATGAAGACCAGGCAACCTGATGCACCTCCACAGTCATGTTCTTGGGCCATCCCATTCTCCTGAGCATGACAGAGCAAATTCCCTCCATAGCCAGAGCAAGTTCCCTCCATAGCCAGAGCAAATTCAAAGCTGTATATAGTGGTGGTTGTATTGAAGGGCTTTGTTCTCTCATTCTACATATGACTCTAAACCAACTTTTCTTAGCAATCCCTTGTGCACATCATGAGGGACCTCCCTGGCACCATGGTCTCTATTCTAAAGAGCATTAGGCTTGAATAAAAGGAAAGAAAATAGATGTGATTACTCCCACTTCAGAACGGGGAACTAATGCACATTTTCCTTTTCTTGTCCTTTCCACAAGTGTGGAGGCTTTTAGTGGAGGACCCTTGGAGCAGCTGCAAAACTTTATGGGGAAAATTGTTTTGTCTGTGCTTCAGCTGGGGCCCCCAGAAGTAAATTTTATGCACTGAATAAACAGGATCTTGGAGAGCTCCATAGCCCAATCTGCTGCATTGTGCAATATCCAGAGGAATAATCTCTGCAGCCTGGGAACAAGTCTAAGTTGTTACCCCAAGTCCAGGATTTCCAGAGCCACTGGTACCAGTTCAGTCCCCTGTGCCTCTCTTGGTCCCCTGGAACTGAATCTTTAGCTTCCCAGTGCTACCCAGTCTGATTCTCTCAAGATCTGCCCTGTTTTCCTGGGATAAATTGAAAAGGAAAGGCTTTCTGAACAAGAAAAAATATATACAGGATTTGGATAATGAAAAGCCCTATATGGTGAGATAATTCAGAGCTTTGTAATTTAATATTAAGAATTCCCTTAAAATTGTGTCACAGAGGTTAGGGTGGCAAACCTGAAGACCTTAGACAAGAGCAGGGATTAAATCTCCAGGCTGCACACATTCCTAAATCCAAAAGGTGACAGCCTAGACAATCTCCTCAAAGATGCTGTGGTTTTCTGTCTCAAGGATTCAAAGGTTATGTGGGAATTTACTACAGCAGGCACAGGTTAGAAATAATGGAAGAGCCAAGGTTCAGTGACCAACACAGGAGAAAATAGTGTAACAAACACCACGGGAAAAAGTGAATGAAATATAAACTGCAAGATCAGGGACAATTTATACTAAAAACTGAAGACTGATGAAGAAAGAAACTAAAATAGTAGCTTGAAAATTGTCAACAGAGTAAGAGAAGATACCAAAACCAATTCCTATGACTAGAGAGAAGGGTCTGTCTGCTTTGATGTCTTCCCTGTAGCTCAGTTCCCAGAAGGGTGGGAGGCCTGATGAGGAGACAGCTGATGGGTGATAGCTGTCTAGAAAACAGGTTTGTTTATCCCTGTGGAAAACATGGAGCTTTTTCTCTAAAACCAAAACATTTTTAAAATTCAAAGGGACAAAATATTTCCAGTGTACTTTCAATATAGGAATTTTGGTGAGGTGGAGATAAACTTTTGTTAAGAAAAGTTATACAAAAATGTCTTCAAAAAATATCAACACAGATCCTCTGGGAGCTGAGCTACTGACAGAGTAAATAGTGAGAAGGGAGCACGGCTTTCAAGGAGCAAGAGCACCAAAGGTCATTTTCCTGGTGGCAGTCTCCCTGATATCATTCCAGCCAACCACCTGAACCAGGCTTTTCTTGATTACCACTAGATTTTTATAGCCTGGATCGAACTAATTTACTGAGCTCTTCTCTGTGTTTTCTACACCAGTGTTTTCTGGTTTGAACATATTTCCATTGCATGAAGGTTTTATTTCCCATTTTTACCAGTATGCTGTGTGCAGTTTGGCTTAGAGAAACTTGTTTTTCCAATAAAACATCTATAGAATGTTATTACCAGACATTTAATGGAGCATTTTTACAGTGATGGAGTTTTGTCAGAAAAGCAACAATTGATTATTTCTGTGTGTAAAACTGATGGGTGTGAATACTTCTGCCCTGTCACAAAATAAAAAGAACATTTGAAGTTCTCTGTGAGGTAAACTGCTCACAACAATGGATATTTTAGCAGATACATGGGCTTGAATTTCTCCATAAAAACCTTAGAAAACTTTCAGGGAATATTAGACATTTTTTCCCCTCCATTCATCTTCATGCAGCTCGAGTGTTTGCTGTGCAGTTGGTATAATTTTTTAGCAGTGTTCAAGACCAATTCCCATGGGACCATTTTCCCCTCAATTATTCTATGGGTGTCCAGAAACAAAAGAGGAAAAAATATTCTATCAGCAGGGAAGGAAACTGACCTCTCCAGCACGAGTATCTGCCTTCAGGGGTTATTGTGTGAGCACAGGGATTTCACTTTTTACTCCAGTGCCTTACAAAGATTTGTTCCTTTACTTGTACCTGGGACAGGTGTGCATTGCACCTCCCCTAGCTACAGTAACAGGACATGAAGAAAAAAATGAAAGGATAAATTTTGCTCATGGAAGAAATTTGCCTACCTATGTCCTAATCTAAATGAGGTTAACTGGATTTTTCATGAATTTACAGCTATTCTGAAGCTGTAAATTCTCGGACTGTGAGATTATGAGATGCTCAGAGTAAATCCAACCAAGAAAATCTCTAGAAGCTCCCATGTGGGTCAGAATCTTAGGCCAGCTCCCTATTCATGGTATACTTTGGTATTTAATTTCCACACTGTAAAAATATGTGAAATAAGCAAATAAATTTGCTTATTTCTAAGCTACAGTGCATGTTCAGAGTTTTCTACACACAACAGTGTAGTATGTCAGTGGAAAATGTCTTTGTGGCTTCTCTAGAGATAGTCAGTACCTTTCTCGTAACATCAATTGTTTTAAAGCCTAGACTTGGTTTAAAAAACCTTCAATTCAGCTCCTTGCAGAGAAGCCTGTGTTTTACATGCACCCCACCCACTGAAAGTGCTCTGCTCAGAATGTCTCTGGGTTTATTCCTCCCCTGGTCTTGTCTTTTTTTCTATAGTGTTATCAGTCATACCTGCCATGGCTAAAACCAGGATTATCATGAAAAGAAGGCACCAGGTAGAGAGTATTTTAAGCAAAGTGGGAAGCAATGCAGGAGAGCAAAAAAAGGGACAAAAATCTTTTCTGTGCAATTCTTTCCAGGATTGTTCACTTGGAATCCCAGGGCACTGTTGCCATGTTCAGTGCATTTTTACAGACAAAAGGGGTGTTTGCACTGTGAGCTCTACAGCACTGGAGGGTGGAGAGCTTTGGTTACTGGGCTGTTTGTGATCTCAGCTCACGACTCAGGGGAGACATTTTTGCTCCAATGACCTCTAAGCTGCCTTTAGTTTATTGATTGGCTAATAGGGAAAATTGATCTTTAACTAACTCAACAGTTTTTAGACCTGAACACGGTTGTCACTTCCAGTAAGGGTACTTTACTCCATCATATAAGTTGTCTCAGTCATCAATTCATTCTGGATGCTGCAAAAGGCAGGGATGTGCCAAGAGCTTTGGCAAGGAGCCCAGACACAGCCCAGAACAGTCCATAGATAAAATGTGTTTAATATTATGCTACGCCTGTCATACATGCTCTGGCATTGGCAGAAAACAGCTGGCTGTGCCTAAGGGGCAGTAGGCTGAAAATAAGAAAAGGAAAATTCAGGGACTATCAGGGAAAGATACCAGGGAATATCAAAGGAAGAATATTGGGGAGACACTTCTTGAAGTGAAGTATCTCATTTGCAGGTCAGACATTCTTTCCCTGAGACCTTTAAAGCTGAAGTGAGGAGGCAGCTGGACATGTAATATACAGAATCACTGGTCTGAACTGGACCTATTCCAATTTTAATATCAACAATCTGAACTGAAAGATTTAACAGGTAGAACGGTTGCATCATATTTCATTAATGTCCTCCTGCAAGATCCAAGTTCAAAGGTTCCAAGACTCAGTTCCTTGCTTGTTCTCATCTCACCTGTACCCTTGGGGAGTGCCAGCCAAGCTGAAGAACAGGGTGACTGAGCTAGAAGACACTGTTTGGTTTTTTATTGCTTTGTTTTTCACAAAGAAAAAAACAAAAAAGGAAAGTAATTTTGGCTTCATCTGAAGCAACCAGTTTGCCCAAAGCAGCATATTTTTATCTTCAGGCTGTTTAATCGAAACAAACCATTAAATTTTACAGGAAAAAATGTAATCTTGAAATAGAAAAGGAAGGAGCAGCAGCTAGAAATGACAAAATGAAACATGAGAAGAGCAAAGTAAAATTCATTCAATTTTTAAGAAAAACACTGAACTAAAGATGCCAAAATTTTCAGAAACATCTTTTTTCTTTGTGAAATTTAAAATATTTCTCTGTGTCAAACCAAACTGGTGAGTAGCTCTGTGCCCTCCTTTCAAAGTCATTTGGAAAGAAATTTTCATTTTCTAAGTGGATTTATGATATGCAATTCTTCTTTATCTGATTTTAGGTTCAGTGTATAAACATTAATGTATTTAATTAACATAATGAATGAATAGCTTCAATGATTTGATTGAAGTGACTTGATTGTTTAGGATAATGGCAAACTTTGCTGGGAAGGCTCTTGCTACTCCAGTAAGCTCAGTCCGTGGAGCAGCAGCTGTGCCAACCAACCATTTGCCATCATAAATATCCTAGTTTGCAGGATTCCATCTCCTATCTGGGTGTTAAAATGTTAGAATCTACAGGTGATCTGGAACATATAATGCTATAACTAGATGCTAGTATGGAAATTATAGGTAAAATTCTGCAAACAAAAAAAAATATTCTGAAATGAACAGTAAAATATGTGTGGATGTACCAGGAACTAAAACAACAACTACTGATTTGGGACATGTAAGTTTAATTTAACTGGTGTGGCACCCCACAAAATCCAAAATCATAAAGAACCCTAGGCCCTCCATCTTGGTTCAGATACTTTTGTTCCAAGCACAGACATTTCCTGACAAATGTTTTTGGACAGATTTTTTCTTCAGTCCATCTGAGCTGCGTCTCCTCTCATGACAAGCAAGACTGTGAGCTGATAAAAGATAATCTGATGCAGTGCAACCTGGTGCCACAGATGAAAAGCAGCAGATGAAAACATCTGAATTTGATGAAAATCCTTCAGCAGGATAACTGGGTGTAGTGCAAAGATGCTGCTGGGACAGATGGAATGTTAGAGCCTCTGTTCACAGTGGCAAAGTCAGAGGGTTACAGAGATCGTGGTCTAGAGAAAGGGTCACAACACCTTTTCATTTATATGTTGGCACATGCTGAAACTTTCATTCCTGTGTATTTTCTTCTCTTTCTTGGTCTGTCAGCTACACAGAATTCAAATTTAAACATCTTGTTGAGCTCACAGCTAGACTGCTGTTCTTCAAGAGATGGAAAGTAAAGAAAGTAACAAAGCTCTGAAGCACTCTCCTGGCTTTGGACCACATCAGCTTATAATTTGTGAACACAAGGGCCTGCAAATGAGGTAAAATCATACTGCAAATGTCTACAGGCAGGATGTGGTTCTACATTTACTTACAGCTGTTCTCAAATATATGCTGGTCTCCATCATGTAAAGTGTGTGGCTGGCAGCATGGCAAATTTTAAAGCATACTTTTAATTGAAAGCTGTAGATTTTGATTATATATCAGGAATTTTGCTGTTGTTATGTACTCCACAGTATTCTCTGGGGGGTGAGTTGGACTGCAAATGTGTTACAAGAACACTAAAAAGTAATGTCTTACAGTTGTGTCACACAAAGGAAAACTCCAACTCATTTGTCGGTAATTTTGAGAATATGTTACCTCTGATGTTGGACATAAATGCACCTGCAATCTGCACACATTGTGTGCTCCCTTACTCTGCAGGAATCTCACTCATTTCTGTGGCACTGCTTGAGAATGATAACACTGATCCCTGGGTGAGGAAAAGAGCCTGATCTCACTCTGAAATACAAACATTGACCTCATCACTCCTAGATCATGCTGTAGACAGATGTGAGTTTACAAAAGGGAAGCAAACATCCAGCCCAAGATGTTCCTTTTAATCTCTTATCTGCATTTCTTTCTTGCTTTTTTCTGATGTTTCAGGGTGTTTTATGCTCTTTGTGTGAAGTGTTGCCCCCTGTCAGAAGTGATCAGACATAACAGACTGTGGGCAATGTGGCTTAGCTCATTTCTCAAGCCTCCAAAAGGCATCAAAAACTTGCTTTTTAAAAGATGTGATGTTTATGTGCTGGTTTAGTTTGTTCTCAATAATTTATTACTTACTAATATTTTGCATTTTTTTTTATTTTGCTTATTCTCAGTGGAGGGAGTTGGATGTTATCTGAAGGCATGGTTACTGTGAGGATGTGGAGTAAAGACCCCGTCATGGTTTAGACATTAAGGCCTGGAGTTTCACAGATTTGGGAGTTTGCACCATTATTCTTTTCTTTTCAGTGAAGAATATATCTATTAAATCCATCTACGTAGGCAAATGAGGAAATAACCTATTTTTTTCTTAGACAAGTATTCTTGATTTGTAATGTTTATTAGAGTTTTATGTTGAATTTGAATCTGCAACTTCATTTAAAGGTGCTAAATACTAAGAACTGTCTGAAGCATTACCTGTGTGTTTTCTGTCAGAGGATCACCACTGTTTATTTTATCATGTTAAGGAAAGACAGTTTAAAATTGCATTTTACAAAAGACCATTGAACAATTTTAGGCAGGATCACTGATTAACTGGATGGTCTGCTCTTCTAAGTTCTTGTTAGTACTTACTTGAAGTTTATATAGTTCTAGGCTCTGAATCAGTATGCAAAAGTCAGAGATTTCTAAGTATTCACTTAACCATGTTTATATTACACCAACCCAGCCTGCATTCCTAGTGAGAGCCCTGCCTTTCTCCATGGGCCAGGCCTGACCATTGTGTATAAGAGATACATTGTTGAAATAATTAATGCTATTTTGATTTCACCAATTTGATAGATTACATATTGCAGTGGCTACTGTGCAGCATAGCTGAGCTACCAGCAGATGCTATATACTCATATTCATATTACATATATAGGTGTGTGTATATACACATGTATTTTTTTTCTATGTTCTGTTTATACATTTTGTGTTTCTCATATTTTGCTCATTCATTTTTGTTAATTATATGGCTGTTGCATTATAGTGAACTTGTGTTTTGGCATCTTCTACAAGAACACATTTTCTTGTGCACTTGTTTCTCTAAAGGTTAGAACTCTTAAATCTTATTTTTCATGTCTAGTGTTCTGAATTCAGATGTACAGAAATACATCTCTGCTGGAGAAACATTTTAGCCGTGATTTTCAGTTTTCACCCTTCTATTATTTGTCTGTTCTCATTGACACTCAAAGTCATGGCTGGAATACCTGGCATAAACTGAACAGTGGCCACCCTGAAGTCTTTATCTTTGTTGTCTCTTTCTTCCTTCAGCATGTTGATCGAGCCAGTTTATGCATCTTGAAGGCAGAAATCCCTTATGGAAACATTTCACTTCAGCTCATTCATAAGAGGTATCGATAAAACCTCTCATTGCCTCTCCCAGGATTCAAAGAGCCCCTGCCATTACCCAGCAGCATCTGCACGAGTTCCCCTCTCCACCACACCTGGGGAGTGCTGGGGTCATGCATAATGCAGGAGTGGAGCTGTGCCTGGGCTGGGTCTGTACAGGGACCTCACAGGTGCCTGTGCTGGCCTGCCCAGGGCAGCCCTGGGAATCCATTAGGCAGCTGCCTGGGTTACCACTTTAGAAACATTTTAGAAGGGTTTAATACCCTGAAATTAAACATCTCTTGCTGCTCTCTCCATTCTCGTTCTCCCAGAAACTCAGGCTAGGTGGAAAATCCGAATAAACCCAAGTTGCAGGAACCTCCTTTCCCTGGAGCAGGCAATCTCTGTATCTCTGTAGCCCTGGAGAACTTTGTGGGCTCACTTTTACTGGTGCTACATCAGCACTTCATCCCCTTTGTGCTTCTGTTGTTCCAGTCTGGCATTCAAGTACTTCCTCCAGCAGCTTAATTACACAAGAAATATCAAAGAGATTCCTCTGAATCCAAAGTACATATTTTAACCTAAAGTGAATACATAACACTCCTGCTGTGTTTCTTTCTGTATACAAATGTGCTTCCTCCTCAGAAGGATTTTAATAGGTATAGCTGTATTTATCATCTCAGTGCAAAGTTTTGATTTGGCAAAGTATATTCAGACCTTCAAGTCCAAGTTCTTTGTTGAGACAAACATAAGATGTAATAACATCAAAGCAACTTACACAAGAACTTCACTGGGTTCCTGTCTGGAGAATAAAGGGTGCCAGGAAGTGGTTTCAGTCTGATTTAGTGAAAGGTCATACTTGTTCTTTTCTGACAAATAGAGATTTAAACTCAATACAGAAAATTATCTCCATTGCTCACACTAAAAATTCTGAAGATATCTTGAAATCTGAATAAATACACAGTCTACCAAAGACTGGAGCTGCAAACTGAAACAAACATTTTAGAACTGAAGGACTGTTCCCATCACCTTGTCTGCAAAACCCTGTTCTCTCCTTGCTTCTAAGCCATGCAGGGACCTCAAAAACAAGTCTCCCATGGTTCCCCCAAAGAGGATCTCTGTCTGAAGGCTGGCACATTTTGGCTATCTGTAAATCGTGGGAGTGAACTCACAGACCCCACTCAAACCTCTTACTCTTCCCATTCTTCTGCAAACCATGGCACCTGTTCAGAGCAGGGCATTGATTTTGGTTTGATTCGACACAGACTTAAGGGGAAGCCAGAACAGGTCAGACAATGCCATCTGGACTGCAAAACCGTCATCATTAAGCAAATCACAGTTTGGCAAAATCTGCTTATCCCCTTACCAGGTCCTTGTTTTCCCCTGGAGTGTGTCTGGAGCTCACAAGAGCACAGTCCTCATGCCAAATGCTTTCTGCCTCTCATAGCACCTCCTGTAATACCTTTTTCTTGTACCACAAGAATGCAGCTTCTGATTAATAAACCAGCTGCATTGTGGGTAAAGGGGATGATTACTCTGATACCATGTTTACAATGATGAAGTTCAAGTGATATAACTAGAGGTCTTCCTGATTTACCTGTACACAAGGGCAAAACCTGAAAGAACTAGGGGTTTCTGACACAGAAAAGCCACAGTCTTAAAATAATAAAAATGAGTCTTACCAAACAACCTCTAGATGGCTCTTGAGGCTTGCTTTGTCAATTAGCAAGCTCCTGAAACAAGTCTGCATCAGTCTAGAAAAAGATTTTCCTATTAATCTATTACTTCTTCTTGCAAAAGATGAAACCCTGGAGTTTCTTACACACAGTGGGAAAGCTTCCCCTTGTTTTATCAGAAACAGAGAGACCCCCTCAGCTGAAGAGAGGAAAAACGTTTGTTGTCTTTCTATACAGAAGGTCCCGATTGTGGATTCCACCTGTGCATATTCTGCTGTAGTTACTTCATATTTATTCCCTCAGGTGTGCAAATTACCACTCTTGATTGAAGCTTCTCAGGTGAAAAAAAGAACAGCTGCCCATTTTCCTAAGCAGAACTGCTTGTAAGCATTCAATTTACCTGTTTTTCAGAAATTCTGTTTAGAGGAGTACATCCCTTTTTCATGTTGCAAAGGGCATCTGGTGTTTATTGCTGATTCACAAAGGAGTGGGGAAGTAGGGTGAGGAGGGAAGGAAGAAAAACCTATTCATAGTTTTGAGGGGGATCACATCAATCCATGCTTCATCTGAAACAGATCCTGTGAGTTACTTGCTGGTCAAAGTATTCCTGAGCAGATCATATTGGATGTGATACTTACAATCCAAAGGGCCACAAAGGAAACTGGGGGGTAGAATCTGTTAGGAACATGGATCTGTCAGACAAAAAAAAAGTATTTGTACCAAAAAGTGCAATGCACAACTGAGAGCTCACATCCTCCTACAGAGTTTGCTCCAGCACAGATATTTCTATAAGCCAGATGTGATAAGAGTTAACTTCACTACTAATCCTGCTTGTAATTTATTTATCTTCTGAATCAAAATTTCATCATTAAAATTCTAGGGCAGAGCAAATATTCCTTCCTCCCTTAACCAGATAAATGGTCAAAATATAAAAAAAAAAAAAAAATACTTGCACAAATTTGTAACATTTAGCTGGAAAACCTAGTAGTGCTTTCAAGATAAAGAAACGTTTAAAGATGCTGCCTGCAATGAAAATATTTGTGTGCTTCTTCCCTTATGTAGTAAGAAATTATACACTGTTTACTAACACACTGAGGTACTCCAGAACTAAAAAACAGACTTTGACATTAATCAAATACCATGCAGCAAAGAAGAATTAAATGCATTCTTTGCTGCAAAGGGTAATATCTTTGTGGGCTTTAATTTAAGGAAACCTGTAAAATATGTATAAGGTTAAATACAATACAGAAGTGGCCAGCAGAGACAGTTACAGTCATTTCCTATAGTTTGGGGGAAGAAATGAAAAAAGGTATCTTTATACATCAAATGTTCCACTTCAATCAGAGGGACAGATCTTTGACTGCGACTCAGCTGCTGTCCACAGCGATGGGATGTGCCTCTGGACAGTGATGCGGGACAAGCTTTTCCCCTATAGATATACACTGTTTGGCACAAAATCCATGTATAGGACTCCTTCTTTGGAAAACTTTTGATGAGAGGGCTATTTTTGAACAAAGAAGGATGCAGCACTTGACCACCTTTCTATGACTTTAGGTCTCATCCACCAAACAGCCTGTTTCTTTTGTTATTTAGGGCTGAATATGCTGAATGTAAGGAAACATGACAAAAGATATTGATGAAGAAATCAAACTCATAATCTGCATGTATCTTTTGAGATAAATTTGTTCTGGATTATCTCCAACTGGGAATACTACCCAAGATGAGCTGGGAGCAGATATCTGTGCTTAAAACTGAAATTCATATTGGCATCAATATTTTGGCTTTATCTAAAAAGCATTGTGCCTTGCTAAAACATGAGTACATGTTTCATTCTTAAAACAGCATACAGGATTAGCCTGCAGATGCTCACTGAGAGAAGAATCTAATTTTTTCAAACATTGGGGCAACTGTGTGCCTGGGACCAATTTAGAGAAATTCACTCCAATGTCACATTCTTTTATAGGTTATATAAATAGGTATGAAAAAAAAAATCGTGTAACCACAGAGTAATAACATGACCTGCAGATTACAAGGTAATTAAACTTGAGGCTACCAAGTACAGTGCTCCAGGAATAATTTACCTCGTGGTGTGGGGAGCTGAGATGTTCTGATGTTTCTTGCTAATGCAAAATGAATAAGCATTGGGAGCTCCGACCTGCCAGGGCTAAGGAATTAACGGGTTCCCTACCTGTATCTTTCACTCCTGAACACTCGTGATGACAATCTAATTTGGAAAGCAGCAATAACCATGTGGTAACTGCCTTTAAGGGGCACTTACTATGTCATTTTATGGTCAGTGCAAAGATGGTGTAACTGATTTGAGGCAAGCTGCCTTCATTAGGTGGCTGTCACCTCCACAGAGACCCGAGTGCATTTTGCTGCTCATTGGTGCAGTTGGTTCCTGCCTTGAGCCAGGTGTAAAGGAAATGTGAAGAGCTATTTGATAAAGGATTTAGACAAGATTTAGGCTGTGCTGTTAATTTCTAGGTGAATAATCCAATCTCTTCCCCTTATTGCCCTAGGAAAAAAGATACTGGAAGTGAGTGTTTTAGAACATAAAGATGTGCTCCCACAAAAGGAGGAGCTGAAGCAACACAGATATATCACTCCTTTTGGTAAAAGATACTTCTTGTTTTTCACTTCTGACTTGCCTCTGGTCAGGGGCAGAATGGAGAGATGAGTCCGGTTAAAGTAAAATGAAGATGAAGGTGATTACACTGATTTGCTGTGATGTGCTCCTAGCTCAACTACATTTCATTGATTAACTGACAATTTAAATAAACAGCAGTGCAAGCAGATGGCATTTAAATAGGAAGTGGTTTTTTAAACTTAAAAATGTGGAGTCTTTTTGACTGTAAATTGCCGATGCCATGTGTTTGCTCAGGCTACAGCACTTAGTGCTGAAGTCACTTCTTTATGTCCATAGCACAAACAAGGTAATGTTGTCTTTGACACCTTGACTCAAGAACAGCTAGTGGCCATGTTTCTAACTCTCCCCAAACTCAATGAGACTTAAATGAGTTTTAAGTGCTCTGCTGGCTGCAGGTGTTTCCTGTAACTGGGGCAATGGATATTTTTAGCTTTTTCATTGTTTATGTCTTTGTCAATGTGTCTGAGAACAGATGAGAGCATTCAGTGCAGCACTTCCCTCCATGCAATCCTAAGGATACATTTAAGGGAGTGCTCATGAACTCCTCCCCAAAGATGAAGCAGGGCCTCTGCACATTGCAATTATTAATCTTCCACAGCTGGATGATTTCTGCTCTAGCTTTGAACTATCACTCAGCTGTGCTGGTGGAGGCTGCCTTTCCCTAAAGCTTGCAGCTGTAAATGTCAAGAATGTATAAACCCAGACTACAATCTGCAGTTACAGCTTGACAAGTCTTACAATTAAAACTCAAAATAATTTTGAAGTAAGCTTATCAGAAGCTCCTAGCCTGAATGAGAGTATCCTTATTAGTAAAGTCAGGAAGTCTGTATTTTGAGACCTGTTCCTAGACTCTATTTAAACACTGGCACTTCCAACCCTATCAGTTCGAGTTCAACAATAGCTGAACATGAGCAGAAGTGAGTTCCTCTTTTCATAAAAAACAATATAGAGAACTCCTCAAGGTAAAACTGACCCTCATTTCACTGTGTGTAAGACACACAGAAACACTGAAAAACCTTAAAGTACTCACTGAATTGTTGCAATGATGCATTTCTTCTAGTCCCCTGGAAAACAAGTAAACAGTGCTGCAAGAAACAAAACTAGTATTTCAGAAGCACTAAGCTGTTCCTCTGTGTCCAATGACAGAAATTTGACACATACTTAATATACAGATATATAAAGGTATACATCATACATTTTTATTGTGGTGTTTTAAATTTCAAGACTTTTTTTGTAGTGCTGCTAGAAATGCCCAGCAGCTGCCCAGTTGTCTCTGCAATGTGCTCAACATCCCCAGCTGATACTGGCAAGGTGGGACAAAGGGAGACGTGTAACTCAGCATTGCATCCCACTGTTCCCTACTGGTTTCTGTGTGAGGCCAGGTATTGAAAGACAAAAACATTGTTGTCTTCCTTTTCTGAAATGGGAAATCTTTTGGTTTACTTCTGATTTACAGCTTAGAGGCACAGATGAGCCTGGAGCAAACTTCCTGACTAGAGGAATCCCACAGATGAGCCTGGGAAGTTGCACAAGGGCAGAGATCAGTAACAGCAAGGGGGACAGATCTGCACTAGCCAATGCAACCTGCTTAATTTAATTAGACTTGTGGCTAAGTGAAAGTGAATTTGAGCCACTGGACAAGGAAAAGGAATGTCATGGCAAGGGAAGAAACACTAATTTCCTGCCCAGTAATACCAGGTCTAATTTCTTCCCCAATAACACCATTTCTATGGTGTCAGGATCATAAAGGAAAGATTCAGCAGGAGGCAAAGGTAAGGCAGAGGGTCCCTTGGACAGGGTGAACTGGACACTCTCCCTGTTGCAGGGCTGCTCTGTGGGCTGAAATTTCCATCTCTACTTTCTTCTCCTATCGCCATCCCCGGGCCCAGCTGGCAGGCACTGGCAGCATGCCAGAGGACTGGCTCTTCTCTCCCTGAGGTCAGCACAAAATGCTTCCTCAACACAAACAAGGGCAGGCCCAGCCTCCTGAATGAGTTGTGCTCCCTGCAGCTGGCACTGCCAGCAGATCCCTGCAGAGCTGATCCTGCTCCAAACCATGCAAAGGCAGTGCTGCCACACACATCTCCCTGCCCCCTCTTTTTTTTGTTTTGAAAAATGACAATGAATTCACACAAAGCCTCAATTACAAAAGATTATGGGCTTCAATTTAGTGTGTGCTGTAAAGTTGTATTAAATGATCAAATGCTAATGAGGAGAAAGGCTCTTCCAGAGAAATAAGGAATTAGCATAAATTAATAGAGTTCCATATGTGCAAGTTTTATGGGGTAACAAAGTATCTCATCATAAAAGTATAAATATTTAATTTAATTCTTGTTGGGGCCAGTACACAGCATTACAGTCAGCACAGAAATATGAATTAAAGTGTGGGAGGGAGCAAAGTGCTACCCAGTTCAGGTTCACAGAGAGGTCACTGTCATGGCTCTGCTGTTCTTTTTCTCTGTTTTCCAGCTCACACAGTTTGAATCCAGGTCCAAATAGCAAACCAGTATATGCATGGCCTTGTCTGCAGTCTGGGGAGTCCTTGTGCTGGGTTCCCTTGGTGTGCTACCAAGTGGCTCAGCTTTGCCCAAGAGTATATTTCCTGGTTAACACTGGATCTTCCTTCTCCTACAGCTGAGAGAAAAGGCTTCAGAGGCATTTTCATGGTGCTTTTACAGCACCTTCCCTAACCATGTGGAAAAGAGCTGCTGCAGGTATAAATTGAGTTGAATCTGTGATGTACATTCAGCCTTACAGTGTGTTTCACATTAATGCCATGAATGAGTTGCTATAATTAAGATTAATTTTACTGATGTAAAAAGCAAGCTCAGTCCTATCTGTTACCTTCCTGAACAGCTGTGGCACTGATTAGCATAGGCTGCTCCAGCCACGCTCTGCACACACAGGGAAGGGTCTTTGTGCCACTCTAATAAACATATGGGACTCTTGGGCTGGATTTTTCTTGTATGACCCAATTTGTGGGACTCAGGAGAAAAGCATGTATTTCCCATATTCTAGTGTTGCATTGCTAGAAGCATCTGTCTTCAAGAGTGCACGTGTTCATGGTGTGTGTTTAGTGTGTTTACTTTCTCTCCTACAATTGTGTAAATATGTAGGTGTCTAAACGGGTAAGTTCATTTTTACCCGTAAATAAGTATAGCTGTATCCAACATTTGAATACAAATATTTTGCTGTGTTCTATAATTAGGTGAAACTATAATTCTGATCTGAAACTGTACATGTGAGTACCTGCATGCTTGATACTTGAGATAGATAACTGTGGTTTTGAGAGGAGTTTCATCTGATTATCATCTTACATTTTGCAGTAGCAATATGCAGCAAATTGTTTAAATCCATGACCACAGACAGACATGTCAACTTCCAAGTCTTTTAGTTCATTAGGTCTGACTTAATCATTTTGTTAATAGGGTTTTTACCAGTTTCGTATATGCTAGGCTTCAGGAAATAGGGGTTTTTGCTAAGTGTTCCATTTTAAATTCACTTCTTCACTACTATGGTACTCCAGGGCAGGGAATCCCAGCAGGCTAAAGGCAAACTGGAGACTTGTCCAGCAGGGAGAAGAGGCAATTTCTTTTGGAACACAGAGCTGTTGTATAACTAGTGGATATAGATCTAAAAATCCCACTCAATGCTCTCTGCTCTGGTGCATATTACATCAAGGAGAGCTGTTTTTCAGTGGCCTTAGAGATCAGTTCTGGCATTTCTGGTGGTAACACAGAGAACACAACTTCTGTCTGATGATACTTTGATTGATCTGAGTTGCTGTACTTGGCTTCAAAGGAGGGACTGGTTTTGACTTAGCAGAAGAAAACCCAGGTCTGCTATTAATTCCAATTGGATCATCTGTACCTGCTCACTGTGTGTTGGTTTTCTGCTTTGATTATGGCTTTTTTGAGCCCTGGACCAGGAATGTCAGTGCTGTGTCAGTGATACCACAGTGATCTCGTCATGGCCTGAATACACAGAGGTCCAGGAGAGCACGTTTCTCTTTGGGGATTTGAGATGAACTTGCTGCCAACAGAGGCTGTTCATGTTTGCATCTTCGTCTTGCACCAGCTGAAACTAATTCAAATTAGTCCCTTTTGAGAATCATTATGTCAAGAGATCTGTCTTGATTGCAGAGCCTCAGAGGGCACAGGAAATGTCAGTCCTGTTCAGAGCACACTCCTGACACTCGGTGACTTTCTGCCAGGTTACATGTTTGACAGCTGTTCTGGGGTGTGTGTTCCCAGCCACTGGCCTGACAACCATCATGAAGCCAATTACAGTCACAAGCAATTAATGTTCCACTCCTCAGGTTCTCGTGGAAATGATAGCATAATGCAGAGGATCAGCATGAAATCTGTGACCTTTGGAAATATAAGCCTGAGACGGGAGCTGGGTTTGCGTCTACGTCAACTGTGTCCAATTAAGCTCTTAAGGCATGACAAGGGAGATGGAAAATTACATGTTTCATGAAAGCAATGTGAACAATTTTTTCCTCTCACTTCCAAACACAATAGCTTCTAGCTGACCTGAAAATACCAGCCCTTTCCCCACGCTCTCCCTGCATCAGTTACTCAAATCTCATGGTTAGTCTCCTCTAACAACAGCTGCAAATTGATACAGATTTTCTGTGTTGCTGTTGTGCACAGGCCTGAATCCATCATGCTCCTCCTGCTCTGAGCAGTGTGCAGGCAACTCTACAGAGTCAGGTGCTCCCATGGTGCAAACCAATGTTAAGCCACTGAAATGGAGAGAGATGTTCATCTGCTACCTTTGAGCTCCTTCCCCAACATGGATTTCAGCCTAACAAGGGAAGAGAAGATCCTTCCCAGGGTGACATGGCCAATTAACAGGTATACAGCTATCCCAGGGTGGGCTTTTTTGAGGCTCTATACTCTAGACAGAGATGAAAACAAACAATGAGAAATTTCAGTTTAATTACTGGGTGACATGACTTCAACTTCTGTTTCCCCCTCCTTTCCGCCTGCACCAAAATCAGGGATGTTATTCTAGTTTAAGCTGAAGTAAAGGCATCTCTTTCTGTCCTGGTCACAGTGGTCTCGGTTTTTCTGTTTGCCTCTGTATCTGTGTGTGAATGGCCCATTTCTGGTGTGGGCAGGAGCAGAATCGATGTGCAGAGGTCCAGTTTATTATGCAGAAAGCCAACAAAGAAAGGTTTGAGCAAATAGCTTGGAACTCAGGGAGTTCATAGCAAAGAAATTGTGTGACAGCAACACCTAGAGTTCAGCTGTTTCATCTGCGTTACTTCAGATGCAGAGAATTTGTTTATTTACTTTGAGAAGAGCAGGAAGTTGCCATGAAGCACACTGGGATTTTAGGCCAAAATATTTTCAGGATAGTTGGTCTAAAATCATGTTGTCTGGATAAAGCAGCCTGGAGCCTAACCTGTGTAGTTTTCAAGTTCTTCCCATCAAGTCTCACAATAAAATATGCAAACTGAGAAAACAGAAATTTTGAAATAGTTTCTAAATTTCACAGTTTTCAGTTCAGCTCCGCTATTCTTAAGAATCATGGTTTTAATTTGTTGGGTTTCGTTTTTTTATTGCTTAGCATTTGCCATAAGATATATTGATCTGATCAAGCCTGTTCCTAAATTAACCTCTGGATTGTCAGGATGTAAAGTCCCAGGATGAGACTTGCAAAGTAGATATTTCTGAACAGTTATCTGCATCTTTTTGAACATGAGTATGTCTTTTTGGGGAGAATCTCTGAGGTTACATGGTTTAACCTTCCCAAAAGCTTTTCCTGTGGTGTGTAAGGTATTGCCCACCCAGTGCAGGAGGCTTGTAGTACTTCAGGCTTCTGCATGAGCCTGTTTAAGCCAAATGCAGAGCTTGCTGGCTGCATCTAGCAGCCTTATGCCAAAATGTTTCTCCTCTTTAATAATAGAAGTGATTCCACGAGAAGGAGCCTGAACTACCAGAAAGGGCTGTCCAAGTGCCATGTGTGTGGGGACTAACTGCAGAGTGCTGCCTGACCCAAAAGAGACTGCCAAGAAATTCCCTCTGCACATTTCCACAAATTCAAGGTACGGTGAAGCATTTTCCCTTAAACCTGAGCACATCCTAATTTGGCAAGTCAGTTTTGTATTGATGTTAACTGAGAAGGAAAGGGAGTGACAGAGGAAGGAAAGTTTATTTTTTTGTGCCCATAATGCTGTGATCAATGAGGTTGCAGATATTTGGAGCATGGATATTCCCACTGGTACAACACTGGTGGCTGCTTGGTGCCCTTGGACCACAGATGTTTGGTCCTGGTGTTGATGTCCAATATGTCCAGCTATTGATGCAGATGGTGAGCAGCAAAATATTCCTAAACTTTTGGAAATATACCACCCTGGAGCCCAACGAGGGAGACAGCTCAAATTGGAAAATAATGTAATAGAGTATTTTATTTTTCACAAAAGACTTAAAGGCTGGGAAGATTGCCATTTCTGAAAGGGCACTTTGGCTGACTTCCCCATATTCTGCACAGCTTTGCAATGACCCTTCCTTTGCACCCCTTTCCTCTTTTAGGCTGAGACAGAGGTTTGCACTTCACTTTATACACATACACGCACACTTACAAAACAACAGCTAGTGATACTGAATTTGTGGCTTTATTAAATTAAGAAGCCAGACTTTAGCTCAGCCTTCCTGCAGCAAAGGACAGAAATAACTTTCTACAATAGTGAAATGTCTGCTCTTTTGAAGGGGTGTCCATTCAGCCAGGGGTCCATCTGTCCTCTCTCCGACAGCAGAGGAGAGAAAAGACAAGGGAAGAACTGTAAGAACCTTGATTCATCAGAAGACTCAAATATTTTATTAATTTCATGAAGTTACATGGAAATCAACAGGATTGGTTTCCATTAATTGGTAAGTCTACTGTGGGTTGCCAGTAGACTTAATCCTAAATTTGTGCCTCACAATTTTCTTCAGGGGAGATACAGTGGCATTTTAATACACTTATTTGTTTTGTAATTAATAGCTTTCTGGAGGGATTGAGCTTTTTCTTTGTGTTGGGGGTGGTGGGGCTGCACTTCCTTCTCTCCCCTGCAATGATGTAATTATAGCGCTACTGGAAGAAGCTGAATTGCTTGCAGGCTTTTCCCATTAAAAAAGAAAAAAAACACCACATTTTCTGCGTCTGTGTTACGAATTCACTTTGAGGCAAATTCTTTCCTGAAAGATAAGGCCAGGTCTTTGTCTTCTGAAGAGGATAATGGATAGAGAATCACTGTTCCTATAATTTCTATAGTTTTGGGTTCCTGAGATTCAGTAGACAGGCAGGATGGAAAGGGAACTCCAAGCAAAACAATTATGATAAACAGCCTCAGTGGGCTTGATACACATGGCAGGTGCATTTGCTGAGTGTTGGGGTTTTAGGAGTTCTCTTTCTGTTTTCTTTTTCTCATAGAATTTTCCCCATACATGTTGCCAGGGGGACAAATTACTGGGTGCTTAAGAAAAACAACAGACCTGGCCATAGAGGGAGGGGTCCAGCTGACTACTCTCTTTCACCTGGGCTTGTGGGCTGTGAGTTTTGGACGGGGAGAGAGGCTGGACGGAATTCGTCAGCATGGCAGATTTCTGGTTTTTTTCGGCTGCCTTCCTTCTACCAGAGAAACCCTGGGATTCCCAAGCCTGCCTTTCCCTGTTCCGCTGGGAGCCGGGCTGTGGCCGCCCTGCCCCCACTGTCGCTTTGAGCCTTCGCTGCTCTGTAGCCCCGCACGCCCTGCCTGCCCAGACCTCCCGGCGTTCCCGCTGCAGCTCCGGAGTTTGATACATCTCATCTGCCCCCCGGGGTTTGTGCTCGTCCCTGCCGTTCCAGCCTGCTGTTCCCGAGGGTCCGGCCGGACACCGGGATCGGCTGCCCAGGGTTTGTGAAGCCTTTGTCCCATCCCTCCCCGGGATCCCAGGCCGCCATTGCCGCGTGCTCCCCGAGCTCGCTCCGGAGCGCCCCCTGCAGCCGCGGGGGAACCATCGCACCTGCCCTGCTCACCGGGAGCCGCCAGCGCCCCTGCCGGCTGCGAGCGGAACTGCACCCGAGGGGAAAGGGCCCGACAGCCGAGAGAGGCTGGGACTGGGTTTGGGATTGTTTGCTGTTACTGCCACAGTTATTGCTGTTTGTTTGCCTTGTTATACACACAGAGATATATAATAGTAAAGAACTGTTATTCCTGTTCCTCATATCTTTGCCTGAAAGCTCCTTAATTTCAAAGTTATAATAATTCAGAGGGAAGGGGGTTGCAATTTTTTTTCATTTCAAGGGAGGCTCCTGCGTTCCTTGACGGACACCTGTCTTTCAAACCAAGACACTGAGCTCCATCCAGGGATGCTGCTAGTGGGAGCCTGAGGATAAGTAGTACCAATGAACTAACACAAAGTCCATGTGCAAAATATATTTACCAGTTCTGTTTCCAAGAAAAGTCAAGTATAAAGCATTCTAGATAATTTCTATGATTTGGATCTTCTGAGTTCAGTTTGGGCATAGGCTTAATACCAAATTTTGGGGGAATTCTCCAGGATAGTTTAATTTATTTAAACGTAGCAAAATTCTGCAGTACAGTGAATGGTTACTAAATGCTGTTTGGAACAACAACAACAAAAACAGAACGATGAAATGAGGAAAATACATCATTTTATTGGAGTAATACTAGGCACACTCCAATAAAAACACCTCCTAGTTTCTAGAAGACTATGAAACACCCTGCTCAGAACAGATGTTTAAATATTTTACCTCTGGAGTTTTGATTTGTTAGTTTTCCCTGCAGGACAGACTTCTCTTGAGACAGAGAATCATTGCTTGAGGGGTCACACAACTGGTTTTGAAAGGTGTCTTAGACCTTTTTCACCTGCAACTGCAGTGATGTTTTTAAGTTTTACAGACTTTCTTTAAATTCTATTACATAAAATATAAGCATGCACATCCATAAGATGTTATCACAGTTATGAACTACATTTAAGCAGACCAATGCCTTCAAAGTGCATCCTGAACATTAAAATTTTATTTGGGGCTCAATGTCATACATATAACTGGACTTTCCTATTTGTATCTGGGAAGGTGTTGCTGACATGAAAGGTGGTGTTTAAATAAAAGATAGAACATATAAAATTACTGCTTTGTGTTCCAAGTACCAGCAGACCAAATAGTTTCTAACTACTGCAATGACTATCAGCTTTTCTTGCCGCTTATTGTAATGCACATAAATGCTTTGCATTAAAGGATATGCTTATTCCAGTACAGAGGGATTTACATGTGTATGGAAACTTCCAATAAAAGTTAATATGCATTTGTAGAAATCCCTCTGCATAGGGATGAGACTATATATTGAGCCTTCACCATCTGGTCTGTCCTCTAATGATGAACCCAGCATCATAATATTCAAAATCCACTTCTTCAAATACAGCTCTGCCTGCATTTCTCCTCTGTAGAGGAACTTGCCTCTGTCCTGTTTACTGAGAGCAAGGTACTAAACAACACTGAGAATTGCTATTTTTCCTTGGTGCTCTGATCTCAGAAAGCCCAATGACTCTTGCTGCAGTTTAAATTTCAACATTTAAGCTTAGAGGCCCTCAAAAATGGAGCATGAATATCCACTGAGTTGTGTGTTTAAGAGCTGTGTTATGAGCAGGGCTCTGTTAATGATGTGTATTTTGTTCTGACGCTGTCAGCCTCATTTCCTTACAGAATTATAGAACCTGCTCTGTTTTGCTGTGATTCTGATGATAATATAAGTTTAATGGCCGATATGAAATGCTAAGAAAGGGGAGATTTGTTTGGCTCCTGAAACCTTATAGCCTCACATTACTACCTGATGCCGTGCAAGAAGCAAAGAACTAAGCGGCATCATTAAAGTGCCTGCGACTCTAACACACAGTGACAGAAACGCTTAAATATGTATGCACAAGTCAGAGAGAACTCATTTCATTTTTACCTCTCGCTCGGGTCTTTATCAAGGGTGGCAAAATTGTCAGGAAGGAACAATAGTGAAAAATAGCGCTGAAGCAAGGCAGCTGTTTGTAGAGCTCTCCCAGAGGTGCAGCATTCCCTGCTCCCCTCGGCCAGGCAGCACCGTGGCGGTGTGGGATTGCTCACAGAGGGAAGTGTATTTTTAATGTGTTCAGAGCTGTCGGGAGGCTGTTATCTGTCATGTTGACAGAGACAGAGTGATCTCCCAAAGCTGCACTAAGCACCTTTCTGAGCACATCACTCCTGTCCTACACAGTGATGTGGCACTTACAGTCTGATGCTGTTCCTCCCCCCTTGCAATAGGTTTAGGAAATTTGGAGATAAGAAATCAGGAGTAGGTGGCTCAGAGTTGTTTTAAACTTCCTGTTTGCCCATTCCATTGTGAGTCCCCACCAACCCTTGCTGAAAGAAAGTGTATCACTGCAAATCTCAGGAGCACAAGTTCAGGCTGGAGCAGTGGGGAGGAAGAGATAGGTGGCATATTGCATGCAATGAAGGTGCTGTTTCTCCTTTTAAATCTTCTTTTCTTTGCCTCATCTGTTAATCTTCACAATCCAGAGGAAGCAGAAGTCACTCAGCCCTGTCCCCTGTAGGGACACAGTGATGGATTCCCAGTGACTTCCCACAGGACTGCAGGGGCACAAAAGCAGCCAATGACCAGAAAATCTGCTAGGGTGAGCAAGACCCAAGTACACCCAATACTCCTCTTGATTTCTGTCCCACTGGATGCAGAGACCACCCCTCCAACTGCCTGGCTTGGAAATGAAATATTCAAGCTAAGAATTTTCTGAGAGCGCTAAGGGATTTGGACACACACTTTGCATTAATTTTAATGGACAATACACCTAAATTACCTGCTGTGCTTGGGAGAGTCTCAGCTTGAGGTTTTATTTATTATTTATTGAATATTCCCTGAGTAAACAGAACTTAGTAGCACAAAGATGATCTGGCAGGAAGAACAGTCTTAAAATGTAAGCTATTATTCATGCAATTATACTGCATCACTCATTCTTTTTTATTATTGTTTGTATTACTGTAGCACCTTGAGCTCCATAACAGAGACAAAAGTCTGTTCTTCTCAGCTTCTGTTTGAACACATATTAGGAGCCAAACCCCATCCTAAGAGCTTCCAATTTAAATGGATATGGAAAAACAAACTGTGAGAAAAGCAAGTGTGGAACGAAAAAGTTTGCTTGTCCAAGGTCATACAACAGATTGTCAGTAGAAACAGACCTAAACCCCAGGTATCTTAACCTCTTTGACCAGTTAGACTCCACTGCTTCTCTTCTTCAAATGACACAGTCATGCACTAATTCCTGCTCTCTGATTCTTTCCTGCCGGGTTTCACTTGTTCTAGTAAAGCCATTCTCCTTTTTGCCTCCTCAGCAGTCTCATTTCCAAACTATCAGTTTCATTTTGGCAGGCCTAACATTACAGGGGAAGAAATATGTACATGTTCACGACACAAAACTCACATGTTGTTGGATTTCCCTAACTGGACCCATGGAAACAGAGTGCTGCCTGACAGTTTTATGAATCATAAATCTTTAGTGTCCTCTGCAAAGAACCAAATAAAGAATGAAAGCCCAAAATACAGCATAACAAATATGAATATTATATTCAATTTGGATCTGGTTAGTGATTTAATTGCTTCATTCTCACCCATGATGCTGGTGTGGGGAGACTGGGTGTCGTCTCTTCCTTCCTCACAAAACTCCAGTCATTCTTGCAGCAAACAATGTTGTCCTCGATCAGGCAATGAAACTCTTAAGGGAGAGACCATTAACTGAGGTAGGAAGAATTGTTCTCTATGTTCTCTTATGGGGCAGTCAGAAAAGAAAAATAGTCCTTCCTGAGGCTTGTGCCTGCTGGTTCCTACCAAGAGAGCCTTAACCTGGTTTTGGCTGTGTGGATATATGCTGCACGTCAAGGTTTACTGCGCCTCTGGTGCTCCGTGCAGGATAAGTGCCCTGCCAGATTATTGACCTCCCTTTGCAAATGGAGCTCTGCTGAGGAGGGGGAGGCTTGGCTTGTGTCCCCTCACCTCTCACAGTGCTGCTGGACGTGGCTTCATCACCTTCCCGTGTAGCTGAGTGACAAAGCAACCTGTCGCATCCCCCTGCCACAGAGGAGGCCATGGGCTGGGCACCTCTGCAGGCACAACCTGGGTAAGGAACAGATCCAAAAAGCAGGCTCGGAACAACTAAGTGTGCAGGAACCTTTTTCTCATTTACTTGTATTTATTCCTTCTTCTGCATTCACCAGTGGAAATGTGACTGTATTTGCACAGGATGTGCCTCAGCAGGGTGGTGATTTGGCTGCCACAATGTCAGCTGAATAATGTTAGCACTTGGGTCAGGAGCCTTGTGCTCTTCCTGGGTAAAGATGAGCCCTCTCTTCTGTACAACACCCCTGTGTATATAGAGGTTTCACACGGGCTTTTGCCTGCTCACTGGATAATGTACCCCAGGAAACAGAGGTGGTCTAATCTCTCTCTTAGGCTTATGGTATGACACCAGTCTTCTTTGGGAATTTTCTGTGAGCTCTGTCCAAGCCTTTCTAATGGTCACAAAGGACATCTGTACTTGGGGAGAGCTGTGTGTTACCTTCCAAGTGCAGCACAGTGCCTTTTAACCCATCCTTTTGCTGCAGGGCTGAATGATGACTTGAAAGGACATGCTCAAAACCTTCCTTCCATCAGCCACCTGTGGCTACAGAGTTTTCAGGGCTTTGGCTAGTGCCTTCTGATGTTATCCATTAGGAATCATGAATAACTGCCTGCTGGAGAAGACAGATGTAATTCTTTTCACATCCACATGCCAGAGACAAGCGCACACCAACACAGTTATTATCTTCTATTTCCTTGTCTGCAGATTTTGGCTGGATAGTTGAGCACGTAATTCTTTGGCTTCATTTGCATGTGTGTGTGCCAGGAAAAGATCTGGGACCTGAAATTGTTTTGTTCTGTCCACACTTTCCCACACATCCTCCTGCTGGAATACACAGTGGGATGGCACTGCACTCCCGTTTCTTTTGCTGCGAGTGTCTTGCATCTCTGAAGGACTGAAAGGGGTGAGATGCAGTTCCCCTGCCTCCTGTCTTCATTGTTTATTTCTGGGAAGACAATGTATGCTTAATTTCAGTTTTAAGAAGGGGGTGATTCACAGACAGCCTGTTTATACATCAGTGTGGAGCTGAAGGAACTAAATTAGGTAGAAAATCTGGAAGAGAAGGAAAGGAAAAAAACATTGCTGGAGGAAAAGAGCTTCCAGAGGCAAACCAGGCTCTTCCACCCCATGGCAATGCAGAGCACAACCCTGCTAAGCCATTTCTGAAGCCTCCTTTGCTTTTAGCTGACCTCTAATGTCTCTATCCTGCAAGAGACACAAGAGCAGAGGGTGTTATTACTATTCCTGAAGGCACTGGGAAATCTCAGTGCCGCACTGCAGAAACTTAATAATATATTTCCAAATATCAGTCACTGAGATCTCATTAAAGTCATTCTTTCCCAGGTGTCCATCCCATTTTCTATCAAATAGTTATTTCTTGAATTGAACAATTAATAAGTAATGGTCAGATCTGTACTGATCTCATAATACTCTGTAAACTTTTGAAGACTATTTCAATTTATATTTCAACAGTGCCTTGGGAGAAGGTTTGGTCCTGCATAGAGACAGCCTTTTGATATGAGCAGAGTCTCATCATCAGGCAATTAAATCAGGTGACCAGTGACAGGAAATAAAAGGACAGAGGCTGAAATAGGTAATAATGGATCAAATCAAACTAATTCAGTGTGGGCCCTTTGCAGAACTGCTGCTGGATTAAATGGGGATCTGTACCCTGCAGACCTCAGAAATTTGGCAGAGCTATAAAGGTTTTAAAAACCCTTCAATACCTGCCCCTGGTCCAGGTCAGAGGAGACATGTAGGAACAGTTCAGAACAGCTTTTTGAATGGGAGAAGTCCATAAATGACTTAAATACTTCCAACATTCATTTTGCCTTATCCTGCAATGGCCCAGCAATAAAAGGGGTAACCTGAAAGCCAAAGTGACGTGCTGGGCTCCCACTCTCCTCTCCAGCTTGCCCTCCAGCTTATGGCAGCAGAGCTGAAAGCCAGGCTGACTCTGAGCCAATCTCTCTCTTTGGGGACTCTAATGATGCCCAAAAGCAGTCCCTAATCCACAAGTTTACTTATGCTGCTTTTCCCAGCTATCCAGAATAAGCCCTCATTCCTCATGGGGATGTTTCCATTCCCTAAGACTGGTTGAACCCCGTAACACCTGCCAGCAACAGCTGTGCCCCTTCCAGGACAGGCCCAAGGACACTGAGGAAAGAATCCTGAGCCAGAGCATGCTGTGGGCACCTACTGCCTCATCAGCCCAGATTTCTGACCAGTTTTACACAGGGAGAGATGCAAAATAATTACACTGAAAGGCCCATTGAACTTCTTCCTCTCCAAACAACAGCTCACTATTCAGGGAACCTCAGCATGAGGAATGGAACACTCTTTCCTTATTTTTTTTTTTTTTTTGGCTGTCCCCAGGAGGCACCCATGTCACAGGGATAATCTCTCTCCCTTGGTAAGAGAATAATGTTTGGTGTCATTTCTCTCATATGCCCTGCAGGAAGCAAGAGCAGGATTTGACTCAGATAAAAGTCTCAAATGACCCTTGTAAAAGCAAGGAACCATGCTGGCTTTCAGAGTAACAGCAGGATGGATAAAATGCATGTCAATACACCAGGTCCGTGGATTTCAATATTTCTCTCTGACTTACAAATCACTTTTCAGGTAGGCTCAGCACTCTGGTATAGGGCAGAAATCACAGTGAGGTCATATAAGCCACCAATTACAAAAACTCTCTGAACTCCTGGATGGAAAAACCTACTCCTTTTAAAATGTGCATGCTCAGAATGCCCTGGGTGGAAATCCTGTTTCACTTCACTGCTCTGCAATACACAGGAGGCAAAATACTGCTTTGTGTGAAATGTCTCTTTTGGAGGCTTTGTGTACCAGGGGGTGACCATCCCCAAATACTCTGGGTTTGAAAATTAACCCCTCCTGGTCTGTGTGTGCATGTGTTTGCTGTTCCTTTTATATGGAGTAGAGGGATGCCTGTGCTTCATCCATCTCACATCAAGCCTGAACGCAGGAGGCATAAATCCTTTACCAGCGATAAAGGAGCCAAAATAAATGGAG
Organism: Aphelocoma coerulescens; assembly: GCF_041296385.1. Lineage (NCBI taxonomy): Eukaryota > Metazoa > Chordata > Aves > Passeriformes > Corvidae > Aphelocoma > Aphelocoma coerulescens. The sequence continues at coordinate 16,025,216 of NC_091026.1, read as the reverse complement.
TTCTAGAGAGCATAGCCTGGGATTGGGGTGAGAGTAGGACAAGGCTCACTGCTGACCCACAGTGTAAATTGTGAAAGCTATGCTCTTCCTCTACCATGCACTAGATCCCACATTCTTTTTATTGTGTCCATTGTTCTCTTCATATCGTTTCTTGCCCTATATTTTTTCCTTTTTTCTAAAGCCTTGCTAAAAAAAAAAATTCTCAATTTTATAAGGGAAAGCAATATATGACAGTTCTATTCCAACCATTATCTCCCAAAATAAATTAGAAAAAAATGCCTCCCTTCTGTCACACAGCAACTTCCAAACTGTTACTAACAGACAAAGTCCATAAATCATTCCTAAATTGCCTATCAGGCCACAGTTGGGCTTTTATCTACAAAATAAAGTAGGGCAAATATATAAGGTCTATAAAGTTTAAGGACATACTATTTACCATTGGTAATTAAAACCCAAGTGCTCTACAACCAGCACGCTGTCACAGTGGACTTCAGGCTGATGTGAATGGGCACAGCTCCATTAGGCACAACGAGGCAAATCACATTAATTTTAGCTGAAGATTTGTTCCTTATACATCTTATTTGGCTACCAAAAGACCAGGTGGTTCTTTCCTTCCTTGCATTCTATAATCCCAAATTGATTTCAGTGGGACTATTTGAGTTACAAGGTACTACTCAGCATGAGTGGGGATTGTTGTACTTGGGGCCTTTATGTGAAAAAGATTTGTTTTTAAAGCCTATAAAAACAGACATTTTTATTTGCATATTCTCTTCAAGGACTATAATGCAAGTATAATTCTTCACACCATTTGTTGTTCTTCTATTTCAGTGATAATGGCAGCAAACAGGAATAGTCCTAATCATGGAATCAGATAGTGGAATTGGCTTCCTCAGGCATTCATCCCACAAAAGGGTTAAGAGAGCGTGGTGATCCCTGTCCCTTGCTGGGACACATAGCGTGCTAATGTCAGATTTCTGAAGTCACACCGCTCTGTCAGCTCTCTCTCTGTCAAGCAGGTGCTGAGTGAAAAGTTATTCAAGGATGGTGTTAAGTACCCTTCATGAATTATGCATCTTAAACAAACTTACATGATCTGAAGCACTCAAGTGGAAGCCTTTTAGCTGGAAGCAGGCCCCTGGAGAGCTTAGCTACAGATCTCCAACGATGGTTTGAAGCAGCTCTCTGTAGCACACTGCTCTCCTTCCCCCTTGGACTCAGTGGCCTGTGCTTCACTCCATTGGCTTCTGCAGCTGCAATGGAGCTTCTGAAATCCCTGTAGGAAAAGTCCATCTTAAAACATCTTCAGTGGTTAAAAAGGCTGTCTGGCTTTCTGATGGGCTTTGTCTTTTGATGGACTTGGGGAAGAAGTGATGCCTTGGCTGGGTTTTATTTTGGAAGAGTGAGAAGGAAAGACAAATTCTGCCAAGGTCACTGGTTTTTTTCCCCGTCATGAAAAGATAATGAATGTTGTTTTAATATTTGCTTTCAGTGAAAGGGAATCTTGCTGTGTCTTCATTGCAGTTTGGAGCTGGTTGGGGAAATGTACCGTGTCACCTAATCAGCCTGTGACAATATTACCTGGCACTAATTAATTGTTTCCTCTTCAGAATGGATTACTTGGGTGCAAGATATGGTATTTCATTTCTGATCCTCTGATTATGTTAATCTGGTGGGAAGATGGGTGGACTGCCTACTTACACTCCATAAATCACATTGATGTTCCTCAAGCAGAGAGAAAATTTAACTTTTATTTATTTAATTCAATTTAACTTTGTCACTCTGTGAAGCCAGGCTGGAAGAGGGCTGCCTTCTCTAGACAGCAAGTAATGGTTTCATTGTGGATACACCACCAAACTTGCATTGGATAGGGCTTTATTCCACTCAGAGTTCCTCAGTGTGATATAAGGTGCTGCACATACAAAGCAGGACATTATAGTACAGCTCATTGCAGCCTGGCTCCAGGAGCTCCAGCCCCTGGGGACTCAGGCTGTGCTGGTGGTGTTAATCCAACATCTGGCTTCTCCTTTGGTTCTCACGTGTTTCTTCGTCCCCCTGTGCAGAGAACAGCAACACCTTTTAACCAAGGATGCTTTATCCAAGCTGCTCCCATCCTGTGCAGTCAGAGGCAGTGGGAACTTTGCTGCTGACTTCTTAGGGGTAGAGGCATATCCATGTGCATTGATCCCACAGTGGCAACATTACAGCTGCTGCTTCCAGAGGAAGCTTGGGGTGGGCAATCCCTCCTCCTCAGGTGTTGGTGTTGGGGGGGGATCTGTTATCTGATCAATCCTGTGTGGCCAAATCCCCCTGCTCCTGACCACCCTTTACCCTATAAAGGCTAAAAAGGATGTGACCACTTTCCTTTTCCTTTCAGGTGCCTTCTCTGACCTGGGGTCTGTCCTTGTTTGTGTCTTCTGGACCTGCTTCTTCCTGCATGAGGGAGCAAGAGGCAAGTTCTGGTGTAAAAGGTCAGATTTTGATTTGGTTCAGTAGTGCTGTGGTTGAAGGTGACTTTCAGTGGTGAGCAGGTGATAACCCTTGGGCAGTGGCTTACTTGGGGGAGCAGCTTTGTGGGGCCTTAAGACTACAAGTTGGAGATGTGAAACTTCATGGAAACAGCTTTGCATATGTCTGGGAATAGGGATATTGTTCAGAATAATTCTATTCTTTCACCACTACTTTTGGGGAACTGGTATTAGTGGGTTAAATTTTTATGTAGACTTTTTGAAGCAGTCTTATTTCCATCTCATCAAGAATTTTTTTAACAAAATCTTCATGGGGTGTTTTCAAATTAAAATGTAGTCTAAAAAAAATTCTTTCCAGACAGTGCTTTTTATTTTTCTCCTTCTTTTTTTTTGTAAAACCATGGTGGGGGGGGGGGGGGTAGAATCCTTTTTCTTTAATGGTTTGTATTGGAGGGGGTAAGGGGGCCTTCCCACATTTCATGCTATGTCAAAGATAGCGTTTGTGTAAATCTGACAAAAAAGCAAGAAGGAAAAAAGGAAAGAGAATTTTGAGATGTCTCAGTGCAAAAACAATTGCTTGGTTAAAGCTTGCAAAACACATTGTTAATACTTACAAAATAGACAAAATTTTTGTAAGTCTATTTGCAGGGACTTTGTTCTGGGCTCTGTAACAGGACTTCAGAGTAAGCAAGACTTGTCAGCCCCTGGAAGAAAGACTTGTCTTTGGGAATCCTGGTGCAGAAAGTGGGTTTGTGTCTGAGTTTCTGCCTCCTGTATCCAACACCTGAGTGCTTGGGTCAGCACTGAGGTGAAGGTTGGGTGGAGCAGGGCAGCAAAACAAGATTGACCAGGCTTAGGTGCATAGTTTCAAAGGATGTTGCTACAGCTCAGCACTTTTAAGGTTCTGGTTTGAGAAACAAAGCTTTTGGAAAACAGGATTCACTTCTTATGCTGTAAATTTACTGGACTGGATTGGTGCTTTCCCCTTTATCCTCAGGGAGATGTAGTAATTAAATTATGAAGACTGCACTTAAAAACTGACATTACTTATGAAAATCACAACTTATTCCCTGCCTGTTGCACATTTACCAGATGTGGGTTTGTCTTTAGAGTTTGTATAGTCATAAAAATTATTTTCCCTTCTAGTCAAACTTTCTTGGAGTCGATTTTTTTTGTGGGTCCTGCACCCTCAAGTGTGATGGGGACTGCTGCATTTCTGGTGTAATTAGCCTTTGTTATTGCAGTTTTGACTGAAGGGCATAATGAAATTATCTAAATGTTTATAATGAGTGTGATGAGTGGCTGAGGAAATGCATCCTTTCATTGGCTTAACTGCATATCCAGCCCTTATGGAAACGTGACTTAAACTTCAACAGCTTGGAAAAGTGAATGACATGGAGAGAATTCAGGCTATGAGATTCAAGATGCACCACTTTCCTCCATATTTCTAATGCAAATCTGAGCTGATCCAGCTGGCCAAGCAAGGGTTTAATTGCCAACATGTCCTTAAAAGAAGAGTGAGCTTTATTGAGTGCAAATGTTTTTTTGAAAAGTCAGAAGAACAAAGGAGCGCAGTTTGACCCTGTGAGATCCCCCTTTAATCAGAGCTTTGATCAGCCTTTTCCCCGTAGAGCTGGAAAGCATCCTCCCTGGCATGCAAGCAGGCTCCTTTTGGACTGGAGCACAGCACAGACACCCAGAGAGCAGCTGCTCTGGGGGCTCTCACTGCACCAGCTCTGCCCTTTGCTCACCCTCATTGCCATTTCTGAGCATTCACATCCTCAGACAAGGATTACAGCTATGAAATCTGTGTGAACCAAACCATTTGGATAATGAGCCTGTGAGTAGAATCCAAAGGACTTTTGAAAATGGATTTGAAAAGTCTTATTTTCTCAACGGTGGTTGCAGTAAAAATACAAATAGGAATTTTGGAAAGCAATTACTGCAATTATTTAAGAGTGGCAGTGAGTTGGCAAGCCCTGACTTTTTTGAGAGGAATCTGCTACCCATATTGTTAAAAAGTCTGCTTACTTGGAGAAGGGGGAGACAAAGAAAAGGTAGTGCTTGTCATTGTGAGTGTGACTTGGCCTTGATGTCCCTCACTGCTCGCAGTTGTTCTGCTTTGACATTTTGCCTTGGATGCTGTTCATAGCTGCTTAGTGTTGGACACTTATTAAAAGGTTAAAGTCATTTCTCCAGCTGTACTTTGACCAAATTCTGTTTGGAGACTCCATGAGCCAGACTGTGGCCAGAGCCCCTGGTGGGAAGTTTGCACCCAGGTGGGAACCTCAGCAGCCGATGGCTTTGCTGAGACCACAGTTTGACCTTTTAGCTGAATACATCATGCCCATTCTTATTTCATCCTGCTCGTGTTCCCAGAGCTTGTTAAGACATTATGACAGACATTAGAAAGCCAACCTACAGCTAAATCATCACAGCAAATAAAGGGAAATTGTAATTATGTAATGAAATTAAGTCCCAGTCCCCAGTTACCTGGCTAATCCCGTGGAACAGTGGGGCTGTTCCTCCTATCTCCCTTGGACATTACTGAGAGTAAGCCTGCAGTATTCTTCTGAGTGTTTTTTTCTTCAGATAAAATTCTAATTTAAAACCAGCTATTCTAGGTTTATATGGTAAGAAAAAAGAAAAACAAATGTATCCATAAAACCAAAAATTATTCTTAACTGTCATAAAAGGTTTTTAAGTAAATTTTTAAGTATGTATAATGTCCCTGCTCTAACTCAGAGGCCTTCAGTAAAACCATTCCAAAATATCGTTTAAAACCAACTCACTGAGTTGCATTAAATCTCTGAAAAGACAGTCTTGTACAGAATTAGACTGGATTTAATTGAGCTTACCTTAATTCACTTTGGAAACAAAAATCAAATTATTGCTCTTTTAGTCATGAATAATGATCCCTACAAAAAAGTAAATATGATTCAACAAATTCATTTTACGCTGGTGTCCACTTTTAATGTGGATACATTTCCCCAGTTTTGCTATTTAGACAAGCTCTACACCAAGGTAAATTTGGAATAAATCAGAAGTTATTTCATGATTTCAAGATTCAGCAAGACAAACACACAGCTGACCTGAGCTGTACACATTAGCTCTTGCATGGAGCAGGAGTTTGCTCCAAATGACCTTAAAAAATCTGTCCCTCTCCAAAATACTGATGTGCACTGGTATAACTGAGCACATTGTGCTGTTTTTCCTCACTGTCAACTTATTTTTAGAGCTGAATTTTTATAATGGGGCTCTTAATATTTAAAGACATGTACAGATTTTTTTTTTTTTTTTTAGTTTCCAGAACTATGTTTTTAATAGAGATATAGAAACCACATGATTATGGGACTAAACTGGCATTCTATCATATGATGATCTCAGCTAGGTTTTTAAAGTCCTGAACTTTGTTTTAAATTTAAGCAAACTTAATCCATCAGAATGAACCTGCTTCATTATGTATAGAGATAATGTTAAAGCCTTGGGTTTGTTTGGCATGTACAAATAAAAAACTGAAAAAAATTTTAATACCTTTAAAGTGCTCTGGGGATAATATAGTCCATTTAAATCAATAGGAAAAGAGTCAGAAAATCTGGTTTTTAGAGGTTTTGGATTTCCAAGAACCCTTAGGGAAGAATTTTTGGTAGCCCTGTGTTGCTGAATTACAGAAGCGCTTTATAAATCTCAGCTGTTGTCTCCAGTAAAGTCTCACAAATGCAGGCTGCTGGGTTTGATTGACCCAGACTGGCTGGATTGTACATGGATTTTTCACAGACATTTCCTAGGAAAGGTGCTGAGCCCTGCCCTGTTTCACAGCATCTCCTGGAAGGTGATGACTTTTAGTTGCTGTTTCTCAGCTGGGCTGCCTTCCTATCCCCTGTCTAAACCTTTAAGCCTTTTCAGAGTTACACCTGCTTATCCTTATCAGGCACTGAAACAACTGTTTGAGGTAGAAACCTGGTTCCCATTGACCCCAACACAGAGATGTCCTTGGGTGTCAGCCCAGGCCAACTTTCACCTGGACCTTTCACTTAAATGTGAAAGTTGAACAAAATCCTTGGCATTTCACTGAAACACTTCATATAATCTAGAGAAAAATAATCAGGTTTATTTTCAAGTCTTTTTTAGCTGTCTGCAAAGTGCATTGAATTCAAGTGTCAGATATTGGTAACAAACAAAAAGAATAGCAAAAAATAGCCAGTTTGAGACCATGTGAGCTCTTCCTGGGGTTCTTGAAGGAGCCAGAGCAAACTTTCTGTTGAAAAGTTTAGTCCAATCCTTTAACCAAGATCATTCCTATTTTGTGATCTTTCTGAAAGGAGCCATCTTAAACAATACTTGGAGCAGCCAAGAAACCAACGAGGACATAATTTCCTTTACTCTGCTGAAAATTACCCTTCTGGGCATCCTCGAGGATCTGGCTTGTAGGGAACCAGTCTTTTCCAAACTCCCCCTAGAAAAATCACTAAATGGTAGCTGACCTGAATGAAGTAGGACACCTGATTTTTACCAGATGAGAATTCTTTAGATTAAGGAGAAGTCTGTACTTACAATAGTCTTCCCACCAGACCTCATTTATTTCTCTCAGGGCACACCACACCCATTTTTAGATGCATTGAGCTGATTGTCTACTTTTTAATTGCATCAGTAATATTTTATATGTGCTGAAGCAGTATTAAAATTTAAATGATTTCAACAATCTAGTAATTTATTTTCTACCTGGCAGACAGACAGTCTCTCATGCATAAGAGTAGACAAGAAGAGTGAGAGATGCTGTATTGGATGTGCTTTAAGATGAAAGCACCTTCTGCAGTCCTGGAGGGTGAAGAACAGACACTTTGATATAGTCATTGTGGTTTATTGATCCTATTAACATTATCTTGTGGTAAAATCAATGCTGGAGTTTGTCTTGCAGGAGACATGTAAATGAGAAGATGAAAAAGCATGCCAAGGCAAATGGTTTCCTGATGGAAAAAAGAGATATGAAAAGAAATAACAGGAGGAAAGGGTGTGTTAAGCAAAGATAGTACTTGGGGACAGGGGAGTGAGCACAGGACCTTGCCAGGAGCTGTCCTCAGGGACTGGATGTACACCTTGCAACTGAAAAGTGCTGTGCCTCCCTGTCCTGTGTCTGGGGAATCCCCCAGCCACAGAGTATGGGGAAAACCCAAAGGTCTTGGAGAGGAGAGACAAAAACGTGGAAGTAAAATCTTGGGAATAAGTAACTGAAACCAAGTTGCAGCATTAACTTGGAATAAAATAGTTATCTTTCTTCCCCGTGGCACTTACTGAATCTTTTCTTTTTTAATATGACCAACTCTTTGCAATCACCATGCATTCATGCAGTCATTTGGCTGAAGGATGCTGCATTTTTAAAGCGAACTTTACGAACTTTAAAGGAACACAGGAGGTACCCAAGAAATGAAATCTGGAGGTAGCTTTAACAGCATCTTTACCCTTGTGCGTGGCTGCAGTTGGGCAGCATCATTCCCAGACATCAGTGGAGGCTCAGGGATGCACCCAAGCTGACAGGGCCAAAATAAATCTGTGTTCTGTGATAGCTGAGACTGAACATAATGAAACATCAGTGTCCTCTACATTCATCTGGAGTGAATGGTGGTTTCTTCCTTCCAGAAGTTTGGGAGTTTTGTTCTTCACACACCAAGAAGTCCACCTCTATAACAATGTGTTCTTAATGACCAATTAGTGAGTTTCCAAGCCACATTCCATATCACAGAATGACAAATTAGAAGTTTGGTGTGAGATCATTTTCCCTCTGCAGTACATTTAAATTAGTGTGGCTTCATTTGCTGGGCAGCTTGGTCAGAGGAGCTGTCTTTGCATGAGTGAATGTATAACTGTGTTAGTTTTCTTAAAGTTCATTTGATCTGTAAAATATGAACTTATCCAATTCTCTGCTCTACCAGTTCAGTCAGGTTATTAATGAAAGGCACAATAATATTTCTGGTAGACATTTCAGTGATGACACACAAGTTGTGGATTAAATCCTCATCCCCCCAAGCCCCTCTCATCAATATTTATCAAACCATCATCTAAAAAAGAACCAAGGAAGAAGAGAGCAGATGTACTGAGTGTGAAAAGTGTCCTGTCCCTGACAGCAACCCGGTGCAAATGGTTAAGAATGCAAGGATGGGCAGGTCTAGGTGTCTGCTCTCTGGTGTCTTTGGGCCATCCCTGTTTTAGGGCTTCACCAAACTTGTATCTGGACCTTTACGAGAAAACCTTCCTATCAGTGAGTGACTGTTCCCTCTTCCCCTTTTGAATCAATTTATATTCTTGACCTTTGAAATTTTTCCTTTGTCAGAAATGTTTGTGGGGCTATTTCTTGGGGTTACATTTCTTTTGCTTGGTTTCATACCTGCTCCCTGGTACATTCATCAGGTTCTCCAGAACTCCTGCTTTTATAAGAAATAGGGAATAATCTTTCCTGCTTATCTTTGATTCACCATTCATTGTAGATTAATTTTGTGTCCTCACTCAGTTACTTTATTTTTAATTTTAGTACATAAGCAAGGGAACCCTTGTGCTGAGCATCTGCCTGTGGCTCCTGGAGATGCTGATGGCCTCCAGGGTGTGTATTTAGGACCTGGAGCTGCAGCCTGTTGATACTGGAGCAAATCTTGCTCACCCTGTCCTCTGAATGTGAACCCAGGCAGGATGAGGCCATAAGCACATCTCTCTGTTGCAGCATCTTTCCAATAAAAGACCCATAGTTCAAAAACACTGCAATGACTAAACAAATAGATCAAGACTCATTAATAAGCACAGACTCCATTGCCAGTTTAACATGAGGAGAAATTTAATTGGGACCTAGACTGCTTTATGTAGCTTCGTTAATGTAATTGAGTAATGCATATTGATTTTTCATGGGGCCCAAATCTTCTTTTCTTAATCTTGTCTAAGAAAGCCTGTTAAGGAATTATTAATCACATTATAATTGCTTTAAGATCTATACTCTAATTAAAACCATAAATTCTTTATTACATCTTTACTTTAATTAGACATCCAGAAGGACAATAATTTTTACAAGAAAACTCGTGCAATAAAATTACCCCACTTAGCAATGCTTCAAAGGGCCTGTGCTTAGGACACACAGACTCCAATAGGACTTCCTAAATGAAGACATGGATGATTCTAGTCATAATCAGAGTTAGATGTCCCCTGAATATAATTAAGTAACTTTACAATAAGGTCTCTATGCAACAAAATTGGGTTCATCCACAGGAGTCAGACTTTACTTTCTCTTCTTGTTTTTCTTTTGCCTTTCAAAAGTGTAGGCTCAAAGAAGCATGTTCTGAAATTTTAAGAACCTAATGAAAGGTTTAAAATATAATCCTACTGTAATGAAAATAAGCTTATTATCATAACCTCCTTCTGGTATTTTCTTTTGGGTATCTTTGTTCCAGCTGTGATAGGTATTCTTTACTTGCCAGGAGGAATTAAAAATAAGCATATTTCCTCATCTGTGCAGAAAGACCTGGTATTTCTCTCATTTATGTTGGAAAACTAAATCCTGGAGATCAGAGTCTAGCCTGGAATTGGTGTGGTTGATTTTTAGGTTTTTGAACTGTGAGTCCTATGTGTCTTTTTTACTAGAATTTGAAGATTCTTTAAAAGCACACTCTTTCACTTTTTTTTTTTTTTTAAGATTGACGTTATCTCTGTAATGTGAAAGAGCATTGGGGTTTGAAATACTTGCTAGTCCACAATTTACTTCGTTTGGAGTCCAAAACTCTATCAGAAAGGTTAAAGACTTGGACTGAAACATTTCTTACTATCCAAGCAGGATTGAGAGTTCACCTTATCCCAACTAGGGATAAAATGCCTCAGAGTGTTCAAAATATTCACAGACAAAACCTTTTGGATTCCCCAGCTGAAAGTGGACTTTGTACCAGAAATCTCTATCACAATTTTGCAATCTCTGCCTGCCCTGGGTGATTTGGTCATGGCCAAAGCCTCATTGCAGCCAGGAAAATAAACTGGGCCAAACAAAACATGCTTTTATCCATATTTATGGAGAAATGTGGAGGTTCATCCCTTATTGCAAGGCAGATTTTAAGCTTTGGCTGTGAGCAAAGCACCAGGTGTAACCTGCAGTGATGTGCTTGTAACAGCAATGAGTGCCCATAACCCATTTTCCTTGAAGGATCTGCAGCGTCTCCCTTCAAATCCCAGAACAGCACTTCAGAGTGATGTGTTGCTATTTAGGCTGACAAGGTCTGACTGAAAAGCCAGCTCACAGCCTAGCAGTTGGTAAATGGTAAAAAGATAGGTTTATTTGCCACTGACTCCCCCACTCATCACCGAAGGAAGTCGAAGTACACAGACAGTGCATTGCCAGACACATCACTTGTCAGGTAATGTCTTAATGGTCACTTGATGCTCGTTCAAAATAGATGCAATGTGTTGCTGGAGGTTTTGTGATAGTGGCAATTAGATGTGCAGCTCTGGCTCAGCTGTGATCCTCACCTGTGCTGGGCACTGCCTGCCCATCTCAGTGGTGCCAGACAGGAATTTGGAGGTTGTAGCCCCAAGCTGTTCTGCTGTCAGCTGAGACACAGAAAGAAGGACTTTCAAACATTCTGGTGCTGTCTCTCCTCCCTTCTGCCTTCCTTTTTGAACACCTATCACTGCTTCCCTGCATCTTTTTTTATGGTTCTGTGTGGCTATAGCTTTAATTTAACCTGCTTATTTGTGGACTAAACTGCTGATGGCTTCATCATCTCTAAGGCATGGCAGATGCTGACAGAGTAAATGAGCTCAGGGTTTAGGTGGTTCACCCTCAGAGCATTGTCTCCACCTGGAACCTGAAGCCAAAGCCACTGTCCTGGGGACCTTTCCCTTTGTTTTAGTGCATTTTGAATCAGGATAGCTTGATACAGTGGGGGGGAAAAAAAAGTGAATGAAATGTTTGAAAAACGTGTACGTGCTCTCTAGAAATACCTGACTTGGCAATGCAGAGTAGTCCCTCAGAAGAATGGTAGTACCAGCTTCCATCTGAGTGAAAATGAAATTATGGGGGTGGGAGGATGCAGGAAAGCCTCTACTTGAGATGCAGAGGGCTGCCTGGCACAGGTAGATTAGGAAATAGATCAAACAGCCTTTCCAGGCAAGCACTTCTCTGCCTCAAACCTTTTATTTGAAGCTTGCAATATAGATCTGCCCTGGCTCCTGCTTTAGAGAGTGGGAACATGATGAGGTTTCTCATTTTAGACTTGAGTTCTGAGGCTTTGCTTTCCTGATCTGTCTTTGCCTAGGCTGAAAACAGCTCAGCAAGTGTTCTGTGGGAATTAAGCAGACTGACTACAAGGCTGGGAGGATGTTTTACATACTTGAGTTGAATAGCTGTAGTAGGGAGTGATGTGCCTCACCCAGGACCCAGTTTCAGCTCCATGTCCTCTGTGAGGGAAGGTTTGCTGAATTTCTGTTTTTATTGTGGCTCCAAAGAATACAATAGGGCATTTTCTGTAGCTTGACTGTTCCCCTCAAACATCATCTAGCTTCAGTTATACAAGTAGGGGTATTGTAATTTATGAAGCTGGGTTTAATAAGATTTTCACCTAAAAACAGGACTAAGAAGGATAAGGTTTATCTTAGAGGCTGCTAACAAGCAGAGCTGAAAGGCTTAGGATGGAAAATATTAAATATTCTTAATTTATGAGTATATTAAAAGTTGCTAAATTAATAGTAGTTAATTTGTAGAGACCAAAGTACAGTGAGACACTTGGGAATTAATGTGACTAGTGTCTCTGCAAAGCACCCTTAAATATGGGAAACTTTAGATGCCTCTATCAAGAGAGCAGATTGCTATTTGATCATGTGCTGCCCAAATAGAAATCAATAAATAGGCTTCCTGTCAAGTAGGAAATTACTTAGTCTGTAAATACACTTCAGCAATGAATCAAAAGAAGTTTTTGACATGTCTGGCTTTTGAGCTCCACTAAATGCTAAAGACTGTTACTCATTTCCTGGGAATCTCTGGGTGGATATCCTACTTGGAGATTCAATATCTGTTTCTTTAAGAATCAAAGAACATACATTAAGCATCTATTTACTCAAATTATTTGTATGTACTTAGTATCCCTGAATCACTGATCTTATGAGTGAAATCTGTTTCCCCTCTTTGAGAAGCAAATAGCCTTTTTTACTATTACAAATGTCAGGGAACTTTATTCTCAATTTTTCATGAATGTGACAAAGGGAGGGAGATATCACATGACACTACCGAGCAGAAATGTAAAAATGTAAAAAAGGGAAATGCCTAAAGAAACTGTGGAACTCATGGCTGCAGGATGCTGCAGGACCACGGGAATAAAAAAACAATGAGAAATTAATTGAAAAAAAAAAGAAAAAAGTCTGTTGGAGGCCATTTAATAGATTTCTAGCATTCAGATTTCTAGCTTTCAGATTTCTAAGAACTGGGGACACTGGATAACTCAAGACCAGGCAATTGTTGTAAGAAATAGGGCATCTGTTATTGGAGACTTTGGAGAGAGGATATTGGGCTGGGAATTCCTGTAAATGAGCAGCAAAGCAAGAAATGTCTAGGGCAATAACATATTTAAGCATGGCCAGCAGAACTGGGAACACCAAACTTGGCCAAGTGTCTGTCCTGTTCAGATTGATGAAGAGCATGGTCTTTTTCTCCTTCCTCTCCTGACTCTGCATGTGTGATGGGAGTAGAGGTTTTTAAGAAAACGGATGATATTGAGGCCATTTTTTAGTTCTATTGGTTTAAAATTGTTCATGAAAATAACCCCAAATTCCTTGTTCTGAAGTAGTTTCTCTGCTCTGGATCCATGTGTCCCAAATCCACCCTGGTTGCCCCCAGCCTTGTGGGATCTGTAGAAATAATCTTTGTGCAGCTGTATCCACCTGTCCTGTGATCCCTCAAAGTGGATGACATCTGACACCCGCTCCCTAGCCATGCATGTAGATTTTAGGGTGATATAAAATGTGTCTGTCCACTCCCACAGGGTCATACTGGCTTCCAAACTCCTGACCTGGAGCAATAGCCAAAACACCTCCTCTCCCCTCCAGTTTGCTTCAACAGCAGCCAACCTCCTTTGCCATTAGATCTGAGTAAGCCTACAGGGGCACGAGCCTATTTCTTGTGTTTCTTGGGAACAGTGTGACAGGGCTGCAGAAGAAATGGACTGAAGACATTTTCCCTCCATTATGACAGTTCCTGTCTGCACTATGGCTCTTTATTGCACAATCCCTGCTTGTTCTGCATTCAAAATGTCTCCACGGATGTGGATGCAAATTCCACACATTAGAGCACTGACAGGTATTTAATACGAACAGAGAAAGCCAAGTGAAGGTTGAAATCTTCAATCCTTCAGGCATCCATTCCAGCAGTGAAACTGCTAACTGTTACAAATGCCTGTTGACAGTGCAGCTGAATTCCAGGTTTATTCCAGTAAAGACACAGGAATTTTACTGCTTTTATGGTCTGAGAACACCCCAAAGGCTGCTTGTGGTAGCACAGCTTAAGTAATATGGATTAGAAAAAAACTGGGAAGCCCGTGCTCCACCCAGCTGCAGTTGGCAGCTCTTGCTCAGGTCTTGCTGCCCACCCGGGGTTGGGGGTGCACACAGATCATGGTGCAACTGCTCACAGAAGGTAATTTTACCTGCCCACTGATTATCCCCAGCACCGACAATGGGAGACAGTCAGTGTGGTACCCAGGGATTAAGTTGTGTGGGAAGTTGTTTTAAGTTCTTGTGTGTGTCTTACCTCCATGCAAATAGCAGCCAAATTTATGCCAGGGAGCTTTACACGTGCCCTCCTCACCCCTGACATCTCTCCTTCCTTCCCAGCCTCTGCCTGGCTGTGTGCTTTTCTCCTGACTTGCCACCTGATCAGAGGCAGAATCTGTCCCTTTCTCTGTGTTTGCCCCTTGTGAGACAGCCGAGGAGATGGTGAATGTTGCTCTGGTGGTGCCTCGAGGGCAGCCAGGCTGCCCCAGCCTCCCAGCATGAGCACAGGAGCTGCTGTGGTGATGCTCAGGGCACTCGGGTACCTGCAGGGAAAGCTCTTTGCCAGTGGGACCAGAGTCTGTCCACCCTGCTGCCTCCTGAATTGGGAGAGCTGTTTTAGCAGTGAAACCCCAGAACTGAGCACTTTGTGTGTCAACAAGCCCTCACCTGTCAGTTTTGGGGGGTTTGAGATCCATAACTACCCTACAGTTCTACTACTGCCGAGGATGGGCTGCTCCGTGGAGGCTGTGCTGCAGCTGAATGAGTAACATCCAGTAAAGGCAACGAGAGGGAGAGGCAGCTACAGTGCAGCAAGTGTTTTGCCCATCAATTACTCCCAATTCTTCATCCAGAAAGATTAAAGGCTGTTTGTTTGCAGTTATGTGTAATGTCATGCTCTGTTTGTCATCTTACGAGCTCTCCTGGGATCACAAGACAGGCCTAAATGCTACAGTGCCACCTTTCAGAAAACAGCCTACTAAACCTAATTAATAGTGCACCCTAGTTAACACATGCAAACTTGGCATTATTAGGCTAATTAAAAGGATTTTAACAATCTGAGTTTTCTTCTCTCTCCCCCTCACAAATTCCAACATATGCAAGTCAAGTAAATTAAACCCATTAATTACCATTGGTGCAAATGATATAGGTGCTTGTAATGTGGGCTTGTCTCTGAAAAGAGGCACTAACAGACCTCATTATGTTTAATTTCACTCCTTAGCAAAGGATAATAAATACAAATTGTAACATCACAATAAAATATTTAATTATTCACGAGTTTGGCAAGAAACATAATTAGCTTACTGGTATGTGTCTTCATTTGGGTGATAATGGATCCAATTTAGGAGCTTAACCATTTCTGAGTAAAGGCTGAAAATGCAAGGTTTGCCAGGACATTATTGCTTAAACATAGAGAGAATGAGCCCATTTCCAGAATCTCCATTACCTCCTGCAGAGAGAGCTGTGTGGACATCCCAGCTCGAAGGCCTGGAAAAGTGCCCCAGGAACCTGGAGCTCTCCTGCCTGTGAGCAGGCTTGGGTTGATTCCTTCAGTCTTGTACAGATAAGGAAAACTGAGGGATGATGTTGTTTCCACAGATGATACTGGGGTAATCCCAAAGAATAATATGTCAGTATTTTAAGCTTGATAGTGGAGTATTTTTAATTTGCTGCAGGAAGACTCTGCTTTGGATTTTGCAGCCAGTTTGAAATCCAGGCATTTTCTTTCAGCTCCATGAAAGATGAGGCACAGCTGTCACAAGTGGTTTAGGCTGTGCCCCATTTGCAAAGGGGAATGGACTACGTGGAGAGCTTGCTTGTCCTTCTTGCCTCCATCTCTGGGCTGGACCATAATGAAAATATCCCAGGAGCTGCTGTGGATGTGCCTGTGGCTTGCAGATGTGCTGCTGCTGCTGCAGTTGGGGGTGCAGGAGTTAACCTGGTGTAGGAGGCACCAGAGCTGGCAATTCAGCTGCTGCTGTTTGCTTTTATGGGATTCTAATTTTATTTATTTTATGTTCTCCTTATTGCACATATTTAGGTGACAGATGTGTGCATTCCTTAATCTCTTTCTCATTACCCTATGAAATTGTAGCTGCATTTTGACAGCTTTCAGACAAAGATAAAAGAGGAGAGGAGAACTTCAAACATATGGAAATTTGCAGATACCCTGGACTGACTCCTGGTGAGGAGATCACTGAGCACAGTTAGAGGAATTAAGACTGGTGGCCTTTGAGTTCCTGGTGTCTGCCTGCAGATGTGAAGGTAAGCATTGCTCCAGCAGCCATGATCCCAGCTTTTGATTATATATCCTACAGGAGCAAAGGGAGCTTAGGAGTGGATTAATGCTCTGAACAGATTAGTTCAAAATTGTGTTTCCAATGCACTTGCCATGCACCCCCACACTGTAACCTTTGCTTAAGAAAAGAAAAAACCACCAGGAAACCCAGGATGTCTGAACACCTGCATGATGCAGCCAGTACAATTCAAATTTCCTTTGCAAGATAATTAACAATGGATTGCTTGGTTTGGCAGAATATACTGACTTACCACAAAGGGCTTGGGAGCTTTACACCAAAATGAATAAGCAAGACACTCTATTTTTGTTTCATCTGAATTATTTTGCAATATTTGCCATATTCATTTTCCTTACCTATCATGATGCCCCCTTCACCATTTCCAACCTAAACAAATTTTCAAAGAATCCCCTAAACCATAAATTATATCATGTCTCTGAAAAAGACATTCAAATTAGTTCAAGAGAGTGTGAATATAAACTTGAAAGCAATGTAATAAATGTGGTGTGTTATTTCTTTCTCCACTAATTCTTCTGAGCAAGATTTACTGCCTTGGTGAGGTTTTTTTAAATAAATTAAATATAACATGAACTAGATAGTTGTTCACATGGAGCTAGAGCTGGACAGGCTCATTAATCACCAGTTTAAATCCCAGAGTATCCAGTCATCCTAATTAATGATTCAGTGCTGAACTTTACTCTGGCAGTGGCAGCAGCAGCAGGCTATTACCCACCTCAGCTGATAGGGGCTGAGTGAGCCAGAGGAAATGAAACAGCCCTTTGGGCTGGAGAGGCTGAGCTGCTGCTGCCTGGGCAGCCCTGCACCCACGTGCCAGGCAGTGCTGGCCATTGGTGATGCCAAAAGCAGCTGTCCTGTCACCAGATAGCCACATTTGCAGCAGTTGGCTGGTGCAGGTTGAGGTTTGGGGCTGAGGACCACACCCTGCTCCTCTGGGGTGAACTGCATCCACTCCTCCTCCCCAAACAGCAGCGGGCTCCTGATATGCAGTAGGGAGGGTCCTGCAGTCTAAACTGGGCATATCTGCCTCCAGCAGGTGCTCCAGGGACTATTTAGGTAGAATGCAGAATATTTATGGGGAATGAGGCTTTCTAGCTCCCTGGATTCCTGGTAAGCTGCTGGCTAAGGTGCTGCTCTTGGCAGAGATGCAGGATGTCAGGAAAGAAGCCATGACTATTCATGGTGCCTGAGGTCTCCTCTGAATCCTGCCTGGGGTCCTGGTGCTCCATGCACGGGAGCAGAGCAGCTTTTGTGCAGCCTGTGCATAATTAAAGGCTGTGGAATTGAAGCTCGCTCTTGCAATAGTAAAATCATAAATCATAATTCCATTATTCAAATGAATTTACCTGCTCTTTAGGGCTGCATTCATTCTGTATTTCATTTATCTGTGTTTCTAAGGCAAATAATTCACACTGTTCCAGTGCCTATTTTTTTTTTTTCTGTAATGTTTTAGCATGTACTTTTTCTGCATTCCTCACAAATTCCAGGGAAAGGACATTATCTGTTGATTTTTTTGTAGGAGTTCATTATATACTGGCAAGAAATTCCACTAGGAAAGTGTTTCATCATGCCTTGGAGAACAAGGGACACACTCAGGCCCTAGATTAGCAAAGCAACAAATTACCAACTCCTTTGCTTTTCTGCAGCCCTGCTGCCTGGAAGTTAATTAATTAGGTGGTCTTGAAGGGTTGAACTTTGCTGACTTTGGGGATAATGGAGGTTTTGTTCCTCTTTTGTTTTGTTACAGGCAAATTCTTACAGGGAAAAGTGATCCTGAACTCAGTCTCAGCACATGGAAAATCTCCATAAAATGAGTTTTGCACTTGCATAATTATTTTAGACTTTAAGTTTTTGTCAACTGTTCTTGTAATTAATTTAACCACAAGTGCTCTTAGGGCTCTACTTGCCTAATTCTTAAGATAGAATCAGGGGGTTTCAGCAGCAAATAATTTTTATTCTTGTTGATTTTTAGCCTGGCTAGTGGGAGCTGGGCAATTTTAGAATATGTAATTTGAATTATTTCATGAAACATTTAACAAGAGCCTATTTCATTCTTCACTAAGGCAAGTTGATATAAGAAGGATGATGTTATGGTTAATGTAAATCATAATTATTACCAGGTGCATCACTGAACTGGGAAATTGTGCTAAAAATGTAACTTTTGCTCCATTTCATATCGAAAAAATTACTTTTCAGCCTGACAGCCATTAATCTCTGTTACAGGAATGTTATTCTTTATTTTGGTAAATTACAGAGCCGAGGCATAACAAGGCATAAATTATCAGGCCACAGGAGTCCACTTTGCTGAGCCGAGCTGGTCTCAAGCAACCCCTGGTGGTGAGAAGAACCAAACCACCCACACCCCATGTCCCCACCCCAGTACTGCCCACCCTGGGGGCACCTCAGCTCCACACAGGGCCAAACCTTCAGCAGCTCTGCTCCCTGAAACTTTTCCTTTGGACTCACCTAAAATGCTTTGTTAGAGCAGCGTTCCATCTTTGTAGCTCCCACGAGGCTGTACCCTGAGAGATTTGTGGGCTGGGTCCTCTTCTTCTGTTTGCATTGCTAAATACTCTCTAAAAATAGCTTTTCTCATAAAAGAGGGCTCCAGGAATAATTCTCTTTTAATCCAACAGCTTTACTTTAAAGCAGGATGGGGGTATCTGTGTTTGGTATCCAGCTCTGAAGGGGGGATGCAAAATTGTGTTGCTTTATTTTTTCCCTGAGGGTGAATTTGCTATTCCATGGTAGAAGCTTGAAGTACATCCTGACTTGTAGTAAAGATGCTTTTCCAGAAGTGCTTCTCTCTCTGTTGGGTTTGGTGGATGGGGAAGCACCATGAGAAGTAGGGCTCTAATAGTACTGTGTGTAGTCAGGTCTGTTCTGCTAACAGGGAGAGCGCTTGTAGAAAGGAATTTTTATTAGAAAATACCTAAACTTCCTCAGAGCAACGTGCTGCTCACCTCAGTTTATGCCATAACATCAGAAATACAGAGTCCTAGTAGTTTGTGCTTTATAAGCAGAAGAAACAACTAAACATGAGTTTCCAAGCACTGAATTATTCAATAGGAGCGTGTAGGTTTTTGAGATGAGTCTCCACAAGGCTTTTCATCTGCTTCCACTGAAGTAGTTTCGGTTGACCCTGCTCTGTTTACTGTGCATCCAGCTTCCAGGCTACTGATTCCATGAATGGCATGAAATTCAGAATACCTTTCACTTTTTGATAGATGTGTCTTTCTGCATATAAATGATACCTCTTCTCTTCCTCTCACTTTTGGCAGCAATTCAAAATCAGTGTAACCATTGTCACTCTTCACAGCAGTGCTTTAAAAAACAGCACAGGACTGTCCATCAGCACATCATCACCTGCCACACAACACTTAAGCCTAAGGAGGTGAATCTCAGTGCCCTCTCTGAAATGCCTGTATCTCCCATTTTGTTGAAGCTCAGCTCCTTATACTCAAATCACTGCCCAAAAGCCCTGAGATCCCCTCCAAAGCTTTTTATTGATTGCACAAGCAATATTTCTCAGAAGAACTTTTATTAAATCCACCCTCACATTTGTTCTGCACACTTCATCTTTGACAACTTCCCAAGACAGGATGAGCAGTTTTGATAACATAACTGAGGGATAGACCAGAGCAAAGTCTACCTGCCTCTAGCAACCACTTGTAATTTTGGTTGTCATCCTCAGGCTGCCAGGGAAAGGAGCTGGACTGGACACATCTCTGGTCTCCTCACTTGCAAAAAGCAATATTGAAAGTGTTAGAAGTGCACAGCAAAGCTCAAGTGCAGCCTGTGAAAATGATGATAACAGCAAATGGGAAACCATATAATACAAGATGTGTTGGTCAGGTTGACAGCACTGTGAGAGTCTTGCCAAGCCTGAAATGTGTGCCCTGACAGCGCAGAGTCAGCAGGAAAGTCCTGAGGCAGCTGAGTCGCGATGATTCTGTTCAAAGAAATGGCTCAACAGATGCAACTCCTGTTGCATTCAGGGCTTGCTACAAGCATGTGACAGCAATGTGGAGCTGCCCTTTACCTTAGCAAGGCAAGAAGTGAAATTAAATACATTTCCCTAAAGTTGGTGCTCAGCCCAAATGATGCTCACAGGCTCATTAGGAACTAACCTGATTAAATTTGGTTTGCACAGGAATGCAATTCTGGGCAGCTACCTTCAAATGATTGCTAAAAAATTATTGGCATTTTCATGTCTTAGCATCTGGCATATTGCTCTGTAGAAGGCTTATTTCTCCTGGAAAATGTTGAAGTGGAAGTGGTTTTAGTAGGACCATTGCCTGCACCACAAACATTTCTCTATGTGCCATTTTCTGGGCTCTTAAAAGAAATTTAGTGTCTCAGCCAGAAAGAGCAGATGTGAGAAAATTGCAAAATGGATGCCAAGCATCATGAATTAACTCTGCTGGTCAGATGTTCAACACCCCTGGATGACTGTGTGCTAATCTAAGAGTAGAGTAAATCAATCATTATCCAGGCTTGGGATATCTAGGTAGACCACAGGAAGCCTCTTGATTAATATGCACATCCTCACCTAGATGATGGTTAGCTCTGCAATTCATGGTTAAACTGAAGGCAGAAAGAATTGCTTTTTAATAACCTTGATAATAACCCTTCTGATAGCTCCATTTAGGCATCATTATTGAATAATAGCCTGTGCATGTCATCGAGTCACTCTGACATTAGAACAGAAAATACACAAATATCCTGGTCATGCCACTGATAAAAAACAAGAGACAAATCCTCTTCTGGGGCAAATTAACACAGTTCCCCTGGTATTAACAGAATGGAGTAGAATCTCTAAACAGACACCAAAGCAAAATTGTGCTTAAAATTTTGATGCAGTATGTAAAGATTTTATAGATTCTCAAAAAAGCCTTAATTGCCTCTGCTGTCATTCTGGAACTGCAGCATCAAAACTCGTGCTCAGTGGGTTTGTGATAGACTCAAAGGTCCAGATGGATGAGCACCAGAGCTGGGGGAAGCTGAGCCACTGCAGACCACCAAGCTGTGAGGAGATAATCAGGGACATTACAGGGTGGTGAACCAAAGTTGCAGGTCCCCATGATTTACAGAGCCATTTGTCACAGCTGCCTTGTGGCAAAGGAAAGCAAGTCTGAGGAGACCTGGTGTACACACAGAGAGAAAAACAAAAGCTGGGATATTCTTGCACCACTTGGAACACTTTACAGAGGGAGGAGGTGGGCTCATTACTGGAATATGCTGCCATCAGCTCAGAAGTGCCAGCATCAGTAACACCACAGTGAATTACATCAACTGCTCATTATCTGCTCCGTGACATCCTGCATCTGAGCTTGCTCCCACCCTGGAATATCTCTGCTGATTTCACTGGGAACAAGGCTGTGTCCAGCATGAAGCACTGATACTCTGCAGTTATCTTAACTTCAGCCATGCATGGCATGTGAAACATTTCATGGAGGCTTTTGTTTGTTTTTTCTTCCATTAAATCAATTACTAGCTAATCATTTTGTATAAAATAACACAATATGACATTAAAAGATCTGATCCATGCAAGCCCTTTGTGTATAACAGCCTTGGTTTAATTTCATTTGTAGGATTATCAAACAAACAAACCAACCTAACAGCAAAACTGGGATTAATGAAAATAAAAATGAAGGAAAACAATTGTCACCTATGTTCAAGCAGTGTTAAATTATGTAAATTTTATTTAAATTTTCAGCTCTGGTGGCATGAACCTGAGAGGAATCTTCATGCCAGATAGATAGCAAAAAGAACTAAAATGATACAATCATGTTATTGGCTGTTTCTGTCAAGTTAGCACTCCATGGTCCCTGTCAAACTCCTTTCTCTTTTCTTTTTGTGGTAATAATGCATTTGTTATGGTACCAGCCCTCTGTGTGTGCACCCATTCCCCTGAATGGCTCTAGCACAAAGCATTTATTGGCTGGCCAGAGAGGTGAGACCTGGGTGAACAGTAAAAATCAGTGACAGGAAAACAAAGAAGTGAATGTGACTCTAGAGGTACAGGGATGTGACAGCATTCCCACTGCCTTGTAATTTGTGAACCTAAAGATTGCTGCCAAGGAGCTTGTAAATCACATTTCACTGCTTTGAAATTAGTATCAGCCAATCATATCAGCTTTCCAAGGAGATCAGCATTGTCCTTCAGCTCCAAATGGGTGAGATGAGGGAGGAGGAGAAGAGTCACTGTGCTGAGGTGGCTCAGCAGAGACCAAGCCCTTCTTTTGGATGTCTTGTGCACCAAAGGACTGCTCTGTCCTGCTGCAAAGATTGAGCAAGAGATGGCAAACAAAGCCAAGGAGGTGGGGATGGAAAGGGACAATGTCCAAATCACTTTACCTCCTCTAGATGTATTAATCAGGAAAAGAGATACTTTTCCTGATTTAGGAAATGAAGGACATATTTGCTCAAAGTTCTGTCCTGAGTGGCTCCTTGCAGGCTGTAAGACTACTATGGTAAAGAAACGCTGCAGAAGAACCAGATTTTTGACGGAGGATTTGAAAGAGCATTTTCAGGGTAAACATTTCTTACTGCCCTTGTTCAGAGCACTCTGGGAACAGATGTACAGCAACCATTGCTCCTGAACTGCCAAGTCCTTCACGACTTGCTGTGGTCTGGTGCTTTGCAAATGCCAAAGCAAAACTCCCTAAAGAAGCAAATCCCAGTCTAAGTAAATCAAAGGTGGAAACTGAAAGGTGCCTATAAATCACAGCACATTGTCACTACTCCATTCATATGTGAAAACCATGTGAGGCCCTCTATATTAACAAGCTGAGGTGAACAGCTCTGTGGACAATTCTGTATTAGCTGCCAAGAAAATATGATTTATCCAAAACTCTGCAACACAGAAAATTGATGCTCTCTCCCAGGTGGTTTTTTCCTCATCCCTACTACTTATGGCAGAAAGGAATATTTAGAACTGTCTGACAAGCCAATTAACTGTCAATTAGCTGGTTGATGTGCCCAGAACTAATCACTGTGCAGCAGGATGGACTGTCACAGGCCTGGAACCAGGAGCTCAGTTTTAGCATCTGTCTTCCTGCCCTGCTTCCTTCGAAGTGGGTGTCAGGATTTATCCAGGAGTAGAAACAAATTTTAGTGAAAAAGGCCCCCTGGGTTTTGCACTTGCACTGCCCCCTCAGCCTTGTGTTTGGGTGGATTTAGAAGGATTTTTGCTGCTCTAAGTTTTACTTTGCCAAACTTCAGAACCCATGGTAGCAGGACTGAGGAGGATTTCAGCATGAACCCATCACTGCTTGCTGGGTTGGGGGATTTTGTCCTATTACCTCTAGTAATGCTTAGTTACAGTTACATTTATTCCCAACACTGCTTAGGCAAAATAACACAGTTTGCTGTAAAAAAGCCAAGAATTTGGGTTTTTTTAAATAGAGTACCTTGAGTTCTTTATTTATCTTCTCCTGTGAATACACAGTCAGAGCTTCTTCTTAGGCATTGGTTATACATTACAGATTTCTTATTCCATATATCAGTGGCTGTTTATTCAGCTACCCTGTAGAAGGAAAAGGGATACACACCTGCTAATATTAGCATCACAGGACCTAAATATACTCCTTTCTTGCTCCCTCTCTCTCAGTGGAAGCTGACTTCTAATTTCCAAGCTTCATGCCTTCAGAAAGCCAGATGATACCCATTTGTCTGCATGCTGGCATTGTTCAGTAGCTAAAATATTTTTTCTCCTTCTCTAGGACTTGTTCCCCTTATACAATGGGCTTTAAAATTTTCCAGTGGTTTAAATCAGTATTTGCTGCATTAATTTTTTCCACATTTCCTAAAGTTTCTCTTTAAAGGTGAAGACAAAAATGAATCCTTCTCAACAGTGAGTGGGTCTCTTCTTCGCTTATTAATTAGTGTGATGGTTTTCAGGTGCTGATACAGGACAGTTAATCCTTATGGAAAAGGGAGAGGGAGATTCCCTCTGCCTGTCCCTGGGTCTGCCTCAGTTTGCCCTCCCTTTCTGCAGTGTCTGATGGGGCTGTTTTGTAGAGCAGCTGTGTAGTGCCTACAGTAACTGTAAAATGCAGCCAAGTCAACAACTTGAAGCTGTGTCTGTGAATCATTTTCAAGGCAATATTGGATTTTAAACTCATCTCCAGATGTTAATCCTTAATGGGAGCAAAGATGGAGCTTGGCTTCCACAACTCCATTTGTAAAATAGAGGCCATGTGTTCCCTTCATCCCCTCATTGCTTTTATTACATAAAATGCAAAATTGCAATTCCCCAATTTTTCTCCTATACAGCCTTCCCATTTAAAAGAGTTATCATCCAAAAACCCATCAAGTACTGTTTTTGTTTCTTACATGAAGTCTTACTGCAAAGGGTTACAACTTTCAGAGGATTGGGTTGAGGTTCATTATGAGTTTAGATTTTTGATCCATTTTGACTTCTAGAGGCCAGATGCTTACCTAGCAGGGACTAGGCCACCTCTCAGTACACCCTGAGGTTGTTGTGGTATGTGCTGGCCATCCATACATTCTGCCCTGCTGTTTTGGGCAGCAGAAGACAACTTGTAGTCCTACTTGGAGTCATTACATTATGTGTGATTTTGCACATAGCTACAGAAAGACAAAGCCCCTTTTTATTTCCATGCTTCTATTTTAGAGGATTTTCAGGTTTCAAACAGGCTGTGCAATGAGAAATGAGCACCAATGAATAGGCAGGTGTCTACTTTAGCCCTACAAGGAGGAGAACCTAAAGTTCAGCCCCTCATTTTTTTGTGTGTACCTGGGAAAAAAATTGCTTTTCTGCCACAGTGGCAGCTGTTGAATTGTAGGGAAAGAGGATTCATAAAAGGTGGTAAGCAAGAAATTTGGAGAGGGTGGAGAAAACTATTCAGCACTCAAGGGGAAATGATTCAGAATCGATCCAGTCTGCAGCTTTTTCGGGCTACAGGGCAGAGCAGTTGGATGAAGATGGTGAGTAGTTACTCCGTTTTCCCTCTGTGGGGCTGACAATTCCAGTGACAGGGTAGCAGCAGTGACGGGAGCGCTGCCATCGCAAGCGCGGTGGCTCATGGCAGCACGGCGCGCTCCTCGCCATGTGCCAGACGGGACACCTGCTCTGGCTGGGCAGGAGGCAGAAACCCCTCACTCCCACTCTTTCTGCACTGGTTTCCTTTAGGTAAGACCTGAATTTCCCCCAGTTTCTCCCGGGCCTGAGGAAACTACAGGGAAGAGAGAAGAAGGCACATCTGGAGCGGTGCAGCAGCTGGGAAATGCCCAATGCTGCAGGGGATGGTGGTATCATGTGAATGGCTGTGACCTTTTCAGTATTCCAGATTTTGATTGATTGGCCATTTCTCCTCTTTCCCGTGCTGTAAACAGGGAAGCTGTGAAATACATGGCCAAAATAAACACAGTTACGTAGGCTAAGAAAAATTTATATTGACTTTATGAGAGACAAAATTTTGCTAACTCATTCCACCCATAAAAATTATAAAGAGGAAAGAAGGTGACATAAAATCAATCCATTTCCATGACAAAGCTCATTATGAGTAGAGAAAATATAGTCCCATACTAACTTGTTCTCATTACTGTTCTAAGATTTATCATGTCAGGTGCAATGTGCAAGGGAGGAAAGGAAAACCTTCCTTGCCCTTACCTTAAAAAAAATCCAACAGACAAAATAAGCCAAACTATCCTCATCATATCCAGTGAGCATATATTTTATCAAGCCTCACAAGAGGCATGATTAACTCAAAGGTGTGACTTTGAGCAGCCCTTCCAGGCTGGATGCTCCAGGGCAGGGCAGGTCACCCTGCCCTGGCTGTCACTACCAAACCAGCTCTTCCCTTAGTGTCAGTGGCACTCTGGAAGGAAGATGCTGCAAGGGCTTGACAAGATGAAGGAAACCCCAATTAACACCTCTTAGCTGGTGGAAACAGGATTTGGAGTGGGAAAGAGCTGATGGAAAAAGAAACAGACCGGAGTTGCTCAGAGCTGGGAAAGGGAATTGCCATGTTCAGGCCAGCCCCAAGGTCAGTTATTTGTCTGACTGCTGCATTTTACCTGCAATTCTCATTCCCACCTCAGCTTAAGCAGAGCAACAAGCCCTAGGACAGAAGCCCAAAGCTGCCTTTGCAGATGGACTCGTTGCTGCATTTGCAATGCAAGCCCACAGCCCCGGCTCTGGGGGGCCATTGCAGTCTGGTCTCATCCTCTCATGCATTGCTCCTCATGTACTGCTGAACAGATGCAGTTCATTTTGGAGCTGACATCTGGTGCTGTCAGAGTACATAACTGGTGCTGATTTGCAATGCCAGGTGAATACTCTGACCTTTTTGGTGCATTCATGAGATGATAGTCTGTGTGTGCTCTGTGGACACACCAGGCAGTGTGTGGTGCATGTGTTTGTTTGCAGGGATGACAAGGAAGAAGTAAACACACAGAACAAAGCCTGCCAAATCTGGCCAGAGTAAAATCTCACTGGTTAGCTGGAGAAGGGAAGAGATGACAGATAAATGGAGAGTGTAATGCCCTGATAAACACAGGCATTTCCTCAAATCAGGATTACAAATGTTGCTCCTCAATTCAATCAGTCTCCTCCTCATCCATGCAAATAACATTCCCAGCCATCTCCTCTTACCTGTGGAAGATAGCACAGAAATACTGTGATGCTTTAATAGGATGTTGCCTTCATCCTTCCAAAATCTGGGAGAGCACTGTGAGGTATCACTGAGGCTGGAACAAAAACTCAGGGATAACCATACTTCACAGCATGAAATGAATCCTGAGCTGTCCTTGGAACCTAACCTAGCATGACTTGAGTGGGAATTTTATATAGCAATGTAGCACCCTGTAGAAAGAACAGCTCCAGTCAGGATGTCAGGGCTCTAAGGACAGGCTAGGCTTGCTTTCCCATACATTGTTTTGGGATTTCTATTGCTGTATGGATGTAGTTTCTTAAGGTTTTTGTTTTGCCTCTTTTGTCTCGGTTTTGTGGTCAGATTGGGACCTGGGGAATGGAGAGAGAGGCTCTTTAGGGAGATGCTTTGCTTTACTTGGCTGTTAGCATCCAACTCTCACCCACCCCAAAGCCTGTTGGCATAGGGAAATGTAGGATCTAACAGTGGAGACCCTCAGCTCTCAGATGAGAAGGGCACCTGGTGTGCTTGTGAAGTGTGAAATGAAGAAGAGGCAGAGGGAGGGGGAGAGGCCAGGACCTCTCCTCTTCACATCCTCAGTGTCACACCCTGCTGGGAAGGAGTTGTGCATCCTCAGCTCTGCTTTGAACTTGCCCTGTGTTTTGAATTGCATCAAGTGGCGGAAAGCTGAGTGATCACAGGGCTGGGGTGGAACAGCAGAACAGCTTCAACAGTGTCAGTGCAGATAAAGGTGAGATACAAATGTTTAATTGCTGAGAGGCTTGAGCAGTAAGTGATGTGGTTAAGGGAGAACTGAACACAGCTGTCCAAAGCCACAAGTTAGAGCATCCTTCCTCCATACAGAATCGGGGTCTCATACCTGTCCAAAGACCAACACATGCCCAGTGAAGGGCAAAACCTTATGCTTGGGTCCTTCAGTTGCTTGGGTCCTTGAGCCTAAAAGAGACAGTGTGTTTCTTGCAATGGCCTTGAGATCTGTGTCTAAAAGTCAGAAGTAAAAAGCTCTCTCCTTACAAAACTTGCTCCGAAAAGTCGAATTTTAAATGAGGCATTCCTTCAGCCATGGGACTAATAAAAGCTGATTTCTTCCAGTTGTACTCTGCAGTTTGATTTTCTGGTGCCAGGAAGGAGCAGGCTCCAGGTGAACATTTTTCTGGGGTTTGGGTGCTGATAAAATCTTTCCCTATGTGGCTTCTTCCATGTCTGAGTAAGAATTAGGTCTGGCTGCAGCCTTTCCACCAGTGGGAATAGCAATGCCTGTTTTCATGACAGCCAGGGGATCTCAGTTGCTGTTAAAACTGCTGTTCCCTTTCAAACTTGGTGCAGACAGCCCCATGGATTCAAAAATTACCCATGAGGAACAGACATGGAGGCATAGAGGTACATAGAGTACGATTGTGTGAATCTCACTTGCTTGGGAAAATAGGCTAAAAGATAATAAAATGCAGAAGCCTTGTTATTATCCCAGCTGAACAGTCCTCCCTGGCATGTTCTATTAAGTCACTTCTCTTTCACTTAGGTTTTGCATTACTGACTCTCCTTTCCACAAATGACCTTTTTCACAGCAGCCTCTGTAAAACTATTGCCATTCTTCATTTAGAAATTTGCTAAAGTGTGTTTGCAGAAGCCCTAGACTCTTCTTCTGATGAATCATCTCTTTTTGGGGAAAGGAGCATAAAATTATGTTACTGACCTTTCTTTACATTTAACAGGATCTTTTTGCACATTGAGTATCATACAATTGACTCTAGGTAGGAACAGCTCTTCCTGTTCTGTGTCAGTGTTTATTCAGACATTTCTCAAGTACATCTCTAATGGTATTTTTAGCACAACATGTTTCGTGGGAAGACCTCACTTTCTCATTCCACATAAAACATAACTGAGAAACTGAAAGAATATTATTAAAACATTTAAGAGGCCCGGGATAAGTTAATAGAGTGAAGCACTTGGTGTCCTATATTTTGATGAGAGACAACAAAATCTATCCTTTATTCAGCCATATTGTAGTTGTTTTGCATCTTTTGGGGTGTACCCAGGTGTAGTCTCTCAGGCACAGCACCGGCCTCCCCACAGAGCAGGGAGGGAGCAGGGCTCTGATGGCCAGCAGTGATGAATTAATTGAGTGTCTTGCTGCTCTAGACCACCATGGCCATAGGAGAGAACAGGAAGAAAACAAGATTTAGCTTGACCTCCCTGGTTTTATAAAAGGTTGGTTCAATGTACACAAAACACTTGCTATGTGTGTAGTGTTATTTCCTGCCCCAGCAGTGTTACTTATTACTTAGGTCATGAGGACCTTTTGGTGTAGGATTTTTATTGCTGCATGAAAAAGCTACTAAGCCTTTACCACTAAACTGGTTTCTGCAGGCACTCTGTTGCCTACCCTTGCAATGTAGTACCTAAGCCTATATAATAACATCTCCCAGTGCACTGATACTCACCAATGCTTTGTGATCCCATGGTGTGTCCTAAGGACAGATGAATGAAATCATGCAGCTCCAAGGAGTTCCTCCAGCAGCTCCTGTTCAACTCCAGCACATCCTTTTTTGTGCCTGTCAAGGGTCTACAAGAGCAAAGCTATAGCTGGTGATTTCCATCTTTCTGAGATGGCACATTATAGACTTAGGAGCTCATGTCCAATTTCAACTTGCTTCCTTCTTTAAAAACCTGGCTCCTGGAAGTCTCCCCAGTTACATCTTGTGCTGGGATCATTCCAGACATCTCATGGATTCCCTGCTCCCCACGGCTGTGCACAGAGTTTGGAAACATTGCTGGCTGCCCCCATAAATCACTGCTATCCATCCTCCCGGAGTGTGTCCCATAATGGGTTTTTGTTCTCTCAGCACCTGGCTCGTGTCTCACAGCACTGAGCAGATATCTGAGCCAGGGGACCCTGAGGCACCACATTCAGCTATTCCACCTACTGCTCTGCTGTTTAGTGTGTCCAGGTGAGAAATGCCTTGTGCTGCAGTGCTTTCCTGTGCCACAATTCCCACCCATCACCAGGGCTGACTTGCAAAGCTGCCACTGTGGGTGCTGCAGCTGATTGAGGACCTCACCTCAGCCCAGGAGCATGGAAGTGGCACCAAGAAGCCCCGCTCTGTTCAGCAGCACGTAGGTGTGCAGAAGGACTGGCTTAGCCCGGGCTGCCAAAAGCCACAGCTGACTCAAAACAAATCTCTTTTGTTCTCCCTCCTTGTTTCATGCAGTAAATAAAAATGAATCCCCCAAGGACCAGAGCATTTAGGCTTAGTGTGTTCCTGTTTGCTCAGAGCATATCAGTCTGTTGTTCTTCCTGGCTAATCAGATAGAGCGGAAACTGAAACAATCTAAATTTGTTGTTCCATTTTATTCTATACATAATCACTGCTTCTCGTTTGTTTCTAAACAGCTGCATAAATACACATTAAATGCAGTGACATCTCTTTTGGGACTCAGTCCAGTGTTTCCTGGTTTTTTTTCTCACTTTGAAAGAGATTGGGTTCTCAGATATTGTCACATTTCTTGTAAAATCCTCTGTACTGTGTATAGAGGATATTATAATGCTGGGCTCATTCATGTCCTCTGCAGGCATAAGGGGGTTGGTGACACTAAATGAATGTGGAAGAATAGCATGTGCCCACATACCATGTGTGAAAGCAGAAAAGAACTCTCACTCTGAGCAGACATTATTGTTATTTGGGACTGACACTTCTTGCAGTGTTTCTCCCTCACCCAGCCTTCTCTCCTTCCACTCTGACTCTCAAGCTCCCACCCCAGTTTGCAGGGATCACTTTGGGTTAGTGGTTTGGGGCTCTTGCAGAACTGCTGGCTCCTCTTTCAGTCAGGTTTCCATCACCCAGTACATGTGCTGTCACTTTTGGCTTTTCAAAGAGCTTTCTTGCACATCACAAACCTAATGGCACTTCAGGCTTTCAAGACTGAGGTAGATACAGGTCTCAGAATCTGAATTTTTGACTGGCCAATAGCTCTCCTTCCAGTACAAAAAGAGGTATTTGATGCTGTATACACTGACTGCCACCTCTAGAAAATTGAGCACTGCAGTCTCTGGAGAATTCATAAACTAATTCTGGCCATCTTCCAGTGCTTTCTGAATTTGTTTCACAGAGATGGGAAGGAGGAGGAGGAGGAATATTCTCAGCCCCAGAGGAGAGTGACTTTCAAATTCTCACATTCAGACAGTTGCACAGCATTATTCCCAGAGCAGCAGTGACCTCAGGCAAGCCCATCCCCTGGGGGCTGACACATCTGGCCAGCTCAGAGCAGGAGGAGACTGAGCCCACATATGTCCTCAGTGTACCACTCAGTCACGTTGGTTTTTTAGCTTTCATTTTCAGTTTGTTCATTTCAGTGGAGAATCACGAGAGCAGTCTCACCAGTTTAAGCCGACCCATGGGTAGGTTTTTGCAGCGTGGCGTGATGAGGACTGATGTACGTTTTTACAGAAAAGGCTGTAATTAGTTAAAAATATTTATTGCAGATTAACTATTTCACTCTAATAATGAGTCATGTGTCCAAAACACGTGCCCATCATGTGAGATGCGCCCATGAAAATAAACAGCTATTTGGGAAAGAGCTGGGAAAAATCCTGAGGGTGAACACAGCTCTGCCTAAGACAAACATGTAACTGAGGTGCTGTAACACAGATGAAGCTGAAGCCCAAGCCCTGGCATTTCACATCCTTTGGTATGCCATGTGCTTCTCACATCTACACCACAATTTGTCACGGCTGGTTACGTCCGCACATCATGTTCAATACATTTCCCAGGTGCACAATGAAAGATGATCAGAGAAGTTCTGAAATACCTGACACGGGGAAACTGGGAGATTAATTGCAGCATTAAGGCTGAGTGTGGCACAGAGTGGAAGCTGGAAGAGCTCTGCTCCAGGGGAAGCATCTGCAGAGTTGCTCCTTGTGGAGGACCACTGTGCAGCACTTTGACATTTTGAGCAGTGCGGTATCACTGCCCCCAGCATCCCCAGTGCAAAAATGAACTGGTGTGGGCATGGCGTGAGATGGAGGATGGATGCCCACCAGCCCTGCCCTGAGCCCGTAGAGAAGTCCTGGGTTTGTCCTACTGCCCACTGCCTCCAATCTCAGAGACCACGTAGCCGGCTGGGATGGGAGAACCCTTGTAGAAAAGCAAAATATGCTTTTCCTTTGTCTGTTTTTATCTCCCCCCTCCCAGATCCGTGTGTCTCTTAGAATGGAAAATGTCAGGCAGAGCATTAAGACAGTCATCTCTCAGCAGATGGGAGTCGGGGGGGCAACAAAACTTTAAAAGTTTATAGCAGAGGATAGTACAAAAAAGCAGCTAAACCAAAGCAAACAGCCTCGGGGACAGAGGGAGTTCGGCATCTCTGCTGCAGAGAGATGCACACGCTCTCTCTGCGGGAAAATGCACCTCTCGTGCTGTCGGCTAATTAACCACAGCCAAGCCGAAAGCGGTGGGGGGAAGCACGGGGGAATGTGCAAAGGCGCGGGGGAGAGCGAGCAGCCGCTTCCGAAGGAGCTCGGCGGGACGCGAGCGGCCGCGGGCCGGGCAGCGCGGGGCAAGGCTGATCCCTAGCGGTGCTCCGCCGCTCAGCCCAGCACCGCCGCCCTCAGCGGGCTCCAAACGTGCCCAGATAATGCTTTCTCACTTTTAACTAACACACCAGGACCTGTTTCCTCCCGCTGAAGCCGTTTCTGTAGCAGCACCACCTGTGCCTCTTGGAGCAGAGCTCCTCTCGAGTACTGGTCTTCTTTGACAAGGTTTGTTTGGATAAAAAAGGAAAACATTCATTTTCGATCTTTCTAGATTTTTTTTTCAGATCGTGGTTCAAAGAGGTTTTTTCTTTTTATTCTCTGTTGAATATTTGTTTTTTATTTATTTCCTCGTGATGTCCAATCTAGTTCCTCCTATGACAGATGGAAGGAAAAAAAGTGGGAGAAGGAGAGGTAAATACCAGACTTGATGTACTTTTCATTTGTTTTAAATCGTTTTCTTCCTAGTTCCAACAAAAATAAGTGATGGCCCTTCATGGATAATATTTGCAGGGCTATTAACAAGAAGAAAAGGTAAAATATATTATTTCATTGGAATAAGAAGGGTAGTTCCTCTCCAACAGGAAAACACAGCTCCTCACTAAGCAAAGGGCACACTTGTGCCATCAGCCAGGCATGGGTTCTTGCTCAAATGGGTACCAGTGAGTGCCTGGTTTGTGCTTTCTTGTTTCTAAACCAGTCTCTGAAAAAGCAGTTGGGAAATACAGGGGCCTTTTAGCCACCACTTATAGGAATTGAGAGGAAAGAAGGAATCCAAAGCACATTTCAAAATAGACAAAAATCATACCATTACGTACTTTGAAGGGCTATATAAGATTTGTCAGGGACACGTTCCTCTGGGCTGTGCTGTACAACCTAAACCCACTAATTTGTTCTCAAGTTGTAAGATTAATAGTGAGGATACTCTTGCTTTGTCAGTCCCTGTATATGTTTGTGTTCTACATAATTCTGACAAGTCATGGAAACAGAAATACACATTCAGAGCACACTTATATGGTTCTGTGTGCTCACACCCCCTTAATATGTATGCTCACACCCCCCTTTTCTTTTATTAGCTGCAAAAAACACACAGCCCCGCTGTATCTTCTGCATATTCCATTAGCAATTGCTAATTAATAACATTTGCTGATGAACATCACGTAAGTCTAGACAGAAAAACCAAACTTCCAGAAATTATTTCAGCCATCACTGTCCTTTGAAACAGGCCATTCTTTTCCCAGAAAAAATATAACCCTTCCTTAATTCAAGAAGATATGATTAAGAATACTTTGATCTAGCACAGCCTATCACATACTTTTCATCCCAAGTGGCTTCCATGTTGCCTCTACAGCAGCTACACCCCATGATCTATTTTCCAGCTGGGCATCTCACAGCAACAGCTAATAATATTGTCACTAAATCCAGCACTTCAGGGAAAGACAGAAACACCTAATCAGCACTTGGCTGTAATGGAGTGGGAAGAAGCCAAACTGAGGGACATGGGAATTTATAGACAGGGCAGGTTTGGTTTTGTTTGTAAGTGTCCAACACTGGTCTCAGTCTCGTCCCACCAACCACACCATTAACATACCCTTTCTTACCTGAGTCAAATCCCTCTGATGTTCCTCACGTTTGAAAATCTCAGTGATTAGCATGTCTTTGGGCATCTCTCACTCAGTAGTGGAGCTTGACCGGGGTTAGCAACTTGCCCCGTGCTCTCTGACCTCTGTGCTGCCATAGCCAATGTCCACATTTTTCCTGGACATAGAGTTCTACTCCTCAGACTGTGCTTTCTGCCCAGGGTTTCTTTTTTTTTTTCATTTTTCTGCCTCTTGCTAATAACTTTCCCTTTTGACAAAAGCAGGGCTCTCCCCTGCAGTGCTGCCTCACTAGCAACAAGTGCTTCCATGAGACCCTGCTCCTCAAAGCAGGGGTGGCCAGAGCCACCCTTCCCCAAGCCAGGACAGCTCTCAGCCTTTCCATGTAATGCCTGTATCCTGAAATTTCTGTAATGTCTATGACAAAAGGATTTACTACAGGGCTTTTCAGGTTTTAATTTCACTTTGGTGTGAAAGGGAGGAGAGTGTGCAGGTCTTGCACAATGTAGTAGTTCATGCCATGAATTTGTCAGGGCTGGGCTGGGCTGGGCAGGAGCCTCTGGAGGCTTGAGGGCATGGCATTAAGTCATATTCGTGCCAGCCTAAAATGGGAACACAAATGCATGTAGAGGAAGCTTTCCAATTTTGTCTCCTTTCCTGGACCTCCGTGGTTTGGGTTTTTTTGTGGGGTACACACTTCCTCAGACTCCTGCCATGGGGGCACTGTGGAAAGCATGTGTTCAGGGCTCACACCCCAGCATTTCAAAGCAAGCCTGAACACTTTCTGCTGGCTTCAGACCTGTTATTCACATTTTGCCACTGGCTGTCCCTCTCACAGCCCCGGCAGCCAGTCCTGACAGCATTTGCTGCCCTGTGATGAGGAACTGTGTGACAGCCAATGGGTAATAAAAGTCCTGCAGCGAGCTGCTGTCATCTGTATGGATCCTTGGGCTGATTCATGCCTCTCTCTCTGGCAGCATGGGCCTGACACATCCTGCTCTTCCTGGCATTAAGGAGATGTCAGTGAACAGCTTTGCAGCTGGAGGAAGCCACATGTAGAAAATGCCTCTTGCTGAGTCTTGCTTGGGAATCCTCCTCATTCAGCTGCGTTCACAGCTCCAGAGGCCACAGATCCACTTGGTGGGCTCTCAGGCACAGGCAGGCATAGGAGAAGGAAAGAATTGCCCAACTTCCATGCTCTTTGGGGCTCTTCCACAGGATGAGTGATTGTTTCCCATGCAAGGTTTGCTTTTCCCCCTGCAGGGTTTGCTTTTCCCCCTGCAGTGCAGGCAGGACAGGCTGTGCTTCACCTCGAAGGGGGCACCAAAGTGGTTCTTTCCCCTCTATCCCCCACCCAGGTAAGGCTACTGTACTCCCTCATTTGGAGGCCACAGTGACAGATGACACACTTAAAAGCCTTCCTGCTTATTTATATACATATTTATTTAGCTGCTGCACAGCATTGAAGCATTACTTGTTAAAGGCTCCTGCTTTCTACATTTTCCAGCTCATATTGAAATCATAATGTCATGACCTGCACTTTAAAGTAGGGTGTCTGGGAAGTGCAGATCACAGCCTGTAGACAAGTGTATGACAGTCCCAAGTGTTGCTC
This sequence comes from Aphelocoma coerulescens, assembly GCF_041296385.1. Lineage (NCBI taxonomy): Eukaryota > Metazoa > Chordata > Aves > Passeriformes > Corvidae > Aphelocoma > Aphelocoma coerulescens. The sequence continues at coordinate 15,989,551 of NC_091026.1, read as the reverse complement.
TGCAGATCTAGGGAGCACAGAGGCACTGGGAGTGTGGGAGCCACCAGCCCAGCAGAGTGTGGGGCTCATGGATGTGCAGAAAAGCCACAGCTGAAGTGATAAAGGGTCATAAACAAGGACCCAGTGATGTCTCAGCAACAACAGAACGTTGTTAAAGCTACTAGAAAGCTCTAGAAACAACCTGCATAGATAGGACTGTCTGTCCCACATACATACATATATATGCACCTATGATATCTGTTCTCTGCATGCAGCACACACACAGTGTGTGCAGTGCAGTGTTCAGACACATCTGCACATCTGGATGTTCTACACAGTGTCCAGAGCTGTCCTAACTGGGTATCTGGGGCCTGGGCTCATGGCTTAAAGTGGCTGGTGCAGGCCATGTCCCTGGTGCTGTGTCCAGCTGTCCAGCAGCTTTGCCCTCTCCTGCACTGCCTCTTTGAACCCAGACTCACATCTCTGCTCACATTATGCAAAGCAGGAGTAAAGGCTGCTGCTCTCAGCAGTGCTCACAAACTGAGTGTGTTGAGGGCAAAGCCCTGCTCTGCTCATGTGCTCACTGTCATTTCTCACAGGTAATGGCTGCTGCTAAATCAGCCCCAAATCGGTTCTCCAAACAGTGCTCAACTGCTTACATGCTTAGAAGTAAACCACGTTTAGCTTCCTTTAATGCTTTTCCATCTCTATTTTTGTGCATTAAGATCAATTTCATGAACTTTCCTGGGTAAGATGATTGCCAACGGCAGGAAGAATGTAGTAAATTAATTATAGATGTGTGTTAAATTACTTTCATTACCACTCTGAGTTCTGGGAGGGAGTTGTGTGAGCAGGATGACTGATGAAACAGTGTTTTTACATATTCCCCTGGTAATGGATATTTTTACTTGCCTGCCAGTGTTGTTTCTCAGCTCAGAGAAGCTGGAATTACACATTTCAGAAAATGGAGGCTCAGTCTAAAATTGAGCTCCAAAGATCGCCAGAAAACCGTGGCTAATACAGACTGGCTGGAACACAAGCTGTCTGTTCAGGGCCTTGGTGATGCACAAAGGTGAACTGAGGGAGGATTCATCCTCTTTACAAAGGATTCATCCTCAGACACATCCAAATCCAAGGGAGTAACTTGCATTTGGGGTGCTGTTCCTACACACTGACAAAGGCGTAACAGCCAAAACAAAAGTCAACATGAGTGGAAAGTTATTTTCCATATTCACCTTATAACAACCTTGGTGCAGGATATTTTCTAGGGATTAATGGCCAGACCAGTTTAATGGCTCTCTGCTGAACTTCAGGCTATCAACTTTTCACAGCCTATCATTAATCCCTGGAAAATATCTAGGTTCATAGCAGATATGAGTGAAAAATAATACACATGTGAAGGTAAGTCTAGTGTTATATATATTGGGATTGGTGAAGGTAGGTTTTTAATCATGTACTGGCCCTAATTGCTAACTCCAGATGCACTTCAGAATGCAAGTAAATGAGGTACAGCTCAGTTACACTGTAATTACAAAGCAGCTTCACTGCACTTCTATTTATATGGTGTATAATTACTATCTTCTCTGGCTGAAAGCTGAAATTGTAATATCATTGTCCCTCATGTTTCATACTGAAATGTGCTACAGAATACTGTATTTTGAAGGATATCTGTAACAGGTAAGTCAGAGGACAAATACCTACTCAGTAAGTTAATTCAATTTATTTCTAGCCACTGCACTCACAGTATTTTTTGATTTAAAAAAAAAGTCTAAAGAAATAAGAAATATGAATCAACATACATCATGTCCCAGGTCATGAGCTGTGAACAAACTTTATTATACAGTTTGTCCTGCCTGGAAGAGTGGAAAGGGGAGCCCAGACATGGAAAGCAACCTGTGTTCCTTCCTCAGTCCCTGGCTGTGATCTGGAGGTGGGGTGGTGCTGAAAAGAGCTCCCCTTTCCCTTCCCATTGCAACTGGCACCTGGCTGGGATCAAAGATGCACCACCAAAGATGCTTTGAGGATCCCTCCTGACACCAGATTTGAGTGACTCAATCTTTTAACACATCAATCCTGACATCACAGAGGAATGCAGCCCCTGCATCCCAGCCTTGAGCAGGAGGATTTTCCCTTCGATCTGTCAGAGCAATGCTGGGTGTGGGTGCATGCACGTGCACACAGGGTAGGGCTATCTCAGAAGCCTGAAGCACATCACAGAGATTTCCCTCCCCACGCTGCCTGTGCAGGAACAGGGCTGTGGAGGTTTCCATTAGACTTGTAGAAGTGCCAAAAAAACCTCCACAGTCTGCTGGGAGAATAATTAGAGTTGGCAAGTTTGCTCAACAAGCACTCCTTATACATAGTATTAATGGGTGATAGGTAGAGTCTGTGGTTTTTTCACTTAATAATGCATGGAACTTCCTAGATATTCTAAGGATCTCTCTCTGGAGTTGTGCTTTGTGATCAGAGGCATAACTAATGGTCGCGACTGATTACATACTGATTAAAACTACTTAAGAATCTCATCTGTCCAGGAAGGGAATGCCAGGCTTTGCAGCAGGAGGCAAGTCCCTATTTCATTTCAATTGTACCCATTCATCTGATTTGCACATCAAACAGGATCCAGGATTCATAAGGAATCTGATGTGCCAGGATTAGACCTTGAAGCTGGTATCTTTGGTGGATGAATATCTTCCCCTTCTTGGAAGCCAATGGATTTGACCAGGAAAGTGTAGAAGCACATTCTTGTTTGGTGCCTATCCCAAACAGCAGTGTTCCCACAGGAGGTGGGAATTTCTTCTTGTGACACATTTTGGTGGGATACCTTTGCGCCCAGCAGCCAGAAGTCTGAAAAACTCTGGAGAGCCTATGGAAAGCCTATGTTTCCCTGTGTCTCTCTTTCCATGGATTTAGTCTGGTGGGGAAAATGAAAAATTATGGGCTGGGGAGTTGGACCATGGGCTGGACCACTCAGAGATGATGAGGGTGTAATGGTGGGCAGTACCAACTGAGGTGTGTAGACCATTAGACTGTCATACCCTGTATGAAGTAGATCCAGGCTTTGGCTCCTAAGGCCAAAGTGCAGGACTCTGTCCTGTGTGTGCATTGAGGGACATCCCTGTCCTTTCCAGCATAAGATACACTGGCAATAGATCTATTTCCTTCTTAACCCTCCTAAAAGCTTCTGGGCACGTATGCCTTGATAGGTGAGACATAACACAGACCTGTGTTCACCAAAAGGCTTTGAACTCTATGCTGGCCTGTTGGGATTGCCTCCAGCCTTTTCCCCAGTGTGGGCTGGGAAGCACAAACTCTGCCACCTGCAAGCTTCTGGTGTGACATTAATAAGCCTTTGCAGAGGAGGTGCTGGACATGCAGTTTCTGAAGAGGCTTTGCAGCCCTAATGATCTCCAGAGGTCCTTTCCAATTTCAGCAATCCTGTGATTGTGTGATTCTGTTATAGCTGACACAGACAGCCTTGGGCACCAAGTATCTGTCACTGACTTACCTGTGAAATCAGAGAAATCAAAATGTGAATGCGTCTTTTGAACACTGGGAGGGACTGTTATATCTGGAGGCTACAAACCTGGGTGTCCATGCCAGACTCTCCGTGAGTTGCATGGTCCCTGCATGGTGCTGCTCCTCTGAAGCTGTCCCTGTCTGACTTGTGCTGTAACAAGCTTCTTAGGCTGTCCAGCAAACTGCATCTTGAAGAGCTGACTAAAATATGATCTACAACTCTTAAATGACTTTGTAGTGCTTCAGAAATGTTGGAATAGGGGGACAACATACTGTTAAAAAGTATGAAAACTGAACGTTATGACAGCCAAGTGCTGTGTAAAGTTAGTACAGCTGAATAAGGGAGTTTAAAAAGACTGAGGAGAGGGAAGTCATTAGAGGAAGCATTTGCAGTCCAAAATCATCAGTAATACTAAAGTTGAAGACATGTAGAGCACATTTCAGAAAGTAGTAACATATAAACAAACAAATACTAAAAAAAATAGATAGTTTTTAACTACTGTCCAAATTTGTGCCTTTTTAGAGGGAGGGCACATATAATTTTCCCCTTATATAGACATTCTCTCTAACAGTTTGATTGATGGGCTAAGGGCTTGGATATCTCAAGCCATGTGGGACTGGGTTTGTTTGAGCCTTTAGACACCTGCACTGTAAACATGGGGAGCTTCAGCCTCTGCAGAAGGTGCAGCACAAATGTTGTCACAGGGTCACACCTTGACCAGTGCAGGGCTCTGCAGGACAAAGGGTTGTAGAGTGTATCCAAGGGAATTTTGTGATGCTGCTACTGGTGATAGCAGGTTCTTGAGAAGATCCCATTTACCCATGGATGTTCATTTTTCTGGTGTCAGGATGTAAATGAACCTCTTTCCGAGCCCAAACTAAAGCACAGCAATACTTCAGTGAGTGTCAGAGCAGACAGAAAATCAAATCTGTGTTTCTGAGCTGCACTGCCATTGTGGCAAGCTTTGCTGACAGTTATGAATGTCACTCATCAAAATGCCCTCACACAGCTCTGATAAGTCTAAATAATACTATTTTATAGACAATGTCACTGTCACTGCAGAGGGCATGACAGTCATCTTTTAAATTCCTTCCAGATGTAATCTGAATGCACCTGTATTGTCTACAAGGTGTTTTCTGAACGCAGCCAAATAAATTTGGTGTCAGCTGCCATGGGAACTGTCCTTCTGAATAATCTCCTGTGTCACCTAAAATGATTGCATATTTCAAACATATAGGTTGGCACTTCATTTGTTTGTTTGCTTGCTTACTAATTTTTAACACAGTTACTACCAAGTTGCCTCTACTCATTCGTGGTTCTGGACTTCTCAAGTCTCCTTGTGTGTTTTGCACTTTCTAGACATGCTTCATTCTTTCTATTTAAATGATGTTTTTTGTGTGGGGCAAAGCAGCACCTGGCCCAAGGTGTGATGGCAGAAAATGTCCCCTTCAAGTATCATGACACTCCATTGTGGCAGAGTCACTGCTCTAACATGCTTTTAAAAAGGGAGGTGTACAAATTTTGCCACACCAAAGTAGTGAAATATTTGAATTCTACCTCTGTGCCTTTGAATTTGGAAAGCTAGATATGGGAAGGGTAAAGTAAGGGGAACTGTAAATAGAAAACAAGCTCATGGGATAAATCTAAATCCAATCCTTGGTACTTGTCACACCTCCCCATCGAACACCACTCTGTTGGCTTCTTTTGAGGTTGTTGGGAATGATGGTTCAGCATCCAAATCAGGTTCTTGATGAAGTTCAAGCAGCCCTGGAAACAATGGGCAATAGCTTGTAATAAGGTCACAAGTTAATGAAATATGAAAAAAAAGTCTTGTAACTGCACTCCAAAGAAAGTGTTTGCAATCATCCCAGCATATCTGATATCCCAAATATCCCCCACGTGCCTAGTACGCATATTTATGGCACAACACTCACACCTCTTGACTTGTTTACACAGGTGCTTTCCAAACCTAAGCAAATATGAATATTGTGTTCAATCTGCCACACAAATCACTAAATTAGATGCACAGGCAGCTTCTACTCCGTCACAAGAGCTTTTTGTAATGGTTATTTCATATTGCACTAGTCCTTTTTAATAACTAAAAATGTTCTTAGAAAACTTTGAGAGCTTTCCAAGAAAGGATTACAGCTTGAGTCTGCAAGGTGTTGCATTCATGGGATTTGAGTCAATGAAGCATTTCTAGGTCTACTCACAGGCTTATAAGTACAGAGTTATTTGGCATTGCTTTGCTGCAGTGATTAGTGGGATGTCATGATCAGGGTGTAGGGTGGCAGGAGGAACAGGTAACAGGGAAGAGTCAGGCCACCCACCACTGAAAACCGGCCATAACCACCAAAATTGTCTTAAAATAGTCAGCTTCCTACCTGACAGAAATAATGCCATAATCTCAAAGGCAGTGTAAGTTTCTTTGACAGGAGGGTGATTAGGTTAAATGAAGTAGCTGCTTCATGTTAGAAGAATTCTGAAGCTTTAAAGATCTACTTATCCAATGAAACATTTTTTGCCCTCGGGGGCAGTTTAACAAAGGCGTCTTTTCAGGAGGATTTTCACAGACAGCTGAACAGAATGACTTTTTATTAAAATTTTTATCTGTATTAACAAAGTTTTATGACTTAAAAAGCTTGCTTGGGGTTTCTGAGAGGCAAGGAGCCTGAGTATCAGCTCCTGCTGTAAGGACAGCTGGGCATCTGGGTCATTGCACTGAGGATTAATTGATACAACCTGGTGGAAAGGTATGAAAATAATCTTGTAAGGTCCCTGCCAGGTCATTCTGCACTGCTTTTAGATTGCTGGGCCCACACAACTGGAGGTGTGAGTCAGGCTGGCCCAGGCCACCGAGGATGTCAAAAGAATCCAAATCAACAAGAACATGAGGTTGTGACCAAGAGTTGTGCAACCATGTGCATGGAGCCAGGACTGGAAACTCTCTGAGGATAAACTCCTTACTGAATCAAAAGGCTGCATGACACACACAGGCAAATGTTAACTCATTTAATTTTTTAAAATAGTTTTATTAAGTATATGACAGCTTCCAGAAGGCATATTGGAAAATATTCATGACCTTCTATTAATGCCTTTTTTAATGAAATAAGACATAGATATTTGACAGAAATAAAGGATATTAAAAACAAGCACTGAAAGCCTAATTATTTCATATAGATTTTGGATTTTTCAGATAAAATAGAAGTTACAACATTAGGCTAAAATTTAAGTCCTACTGAAGTCAAAGACCACTATTCAAAGAAATAAAAAAATTCACAGAAAAGGTTTTGTACAAGAAGATATGAATGATTTAATTTTAATAGTACAGTGTATTATGGAAGTATTTTTACAAGCCTTTCTTCATATTGTGTACACAAGTGACAAGAAAATACAGTTCTTCAAAGACAAAACCATGAAAAAAAAATTATCTGATCACATATGAGTAATGTTGAAGCAAAGAAAAAGGAGAACTAACCTTTGGACTAGTTTTATATTTGGATTTGGGTGATCTGCCTGAAAAGTCCTTGTTTTCATCTAATCAAATCAATGAAATTCCTCAAAAGTTTGATGGTTCAACTGCATGATGTCATGCTCAGCATCCATGGCTCTTGGGCAACAGCTGCTTGGTATAAAATACATCAGAGTGCAGATCTTCCCAGCTCAAAGTTATCAGCACAGGATGAGAGCCTCCTAAGTGCTCTCACCTCCATCACTGACCTGGGCAAACTTTACTTAATGCAACAGGACAGCATGAGGCCAGCAGGTATTGCAGTGCCAGCACCAGGGAGGTGCCTACTCCAGCCCAAACAAGGGGGAAGCAGCTGGGTTTGGATTCCCTCCAGGATGGATGCAAGTTAAGCAGGTTAAAAAAATATAGCACAAGGTCCCAGCTCTGAGACAGTGTTGAAAATCACTAATCCTGAGTAGTATGAGGCACACAGTGAGCAAACTGCGCTGCAGAGTGGGCTGTGGTTTAATGCACTGCTATCCATGGTATTCCCTATTTTCTAGGAAGGGGATACCTGTGCTCAGCAGGGCTTTCAGGCATCTAACTCAGGGCAGTGGATTCCATTTCAGTTCTGCCACACCTAAGCTTTGTTCACTGACGCCCAAAGCTCCTCTGTGCTTCAGTTCTTCACTTGTACAATTAATTAATAGTGGCAACACTTACTGTCTCACCAGGGTGTTGTAAAGAAAAAGCTCACTAGAAATGACTCAGAAATTGGATAAGGACTTTGTAACCTCCTAAGGAAAATTTAAATTTGCACTGTTGGAATGTAGATCAACAGTTAAGTTTAAGACTAAATTTCTGCCCCGTGCACACAAAGCACCTGAAGAAGGATTCCTGTATCATGTTGTCCTTGTGCTGGCTGCCTGCACAAAATCACCTTTCCCTTTTCTCTGGGAAATGGGAAATATCTAAAGGAAAATCTTGCAGGAACTTTGCTGTGCAAGTGGATACTGCAGTGTCCCAGCAGTTTATAAGAACCAGGACTTGTTTCTGTTCTAGTCTTCTCCTACAACAAAGAAGAGGATGCACATGACAGAGAATAGAGTAAAATTTAAAAACCTAGTGTGATTTCACAGCTGGCACTCACTTGAGCAACCCAGAAGTCATTTCCCATTTAGCCCATGAGAACAGGTTTAAACTTCCTTTGTGCCATTCATTTCCTTCTTTACTTCTTCTCCCTCTTCACTCAAAGGTTCCAGCTCAGGCTCCTCCTGTGTGGAGTCTTTGCTCCAGTTTTTTCTGCCTTCATTTTCTGTCCTTACAGATTTAGGATCCTCTTCTTTTGTCTTTCTTTCCTTCTCCTCCTTGGCAAGCATACGATAATTATAATAATTCATGATGAACAGAAATGTTCCTGCCAGGACCATCACAGCTCCACATTTAATGAACATATATTTATAGTCCCCAAAGGTATCAATAAGAATTCCTGTAAAATATATATATTTAAAAAAAAGGAAATTTAGAGATAAAGGCAAGGATATCGTGTTTTTAGATCCTATATATAAATACCCTTGTGGCTTTAGGATAAGACATTCTCTGAACTTCTGATCTCTTCCACAAACACCCTGGGCCTGCAAATACTGAACATGTGTTGCAGTATACAGCCTGTGGGTAGTTGGCATTGGTACAGGTAATGATAATTTGCACAGTTCAGTAGAAGGGGACAGAACCTACACTGCTAAGTCTGGACTTTTCCAGCACACCTGTGTTTTCCATGCTGAACTATTCCTCTGATCACAGAGCCTGCAGGCAGCCTTTCCACTGACTCCAGTGATCAACTACAAGGAAGTCCATTTGGCTTGGCAGTCAAATAGTGGGAAGTCTTTTGGGAAGACTTTCATGAAAAGGCACCTGCCCACTGGGTCTTGTCTCAGGTTCTTGGCAGAGACCCTCTGATTTTTTCCACCATGGGTCACTCACCAGCATTAGAGGGAACCCAGCTTTTGGTCACAGCTGCCCTTTCTGCATTTGCACTCATGATCTTAAGTGGAAAGGGCACAGCGTGAAACTGGAAAACATTAGTTCCAGGGAAAGCAAAGATGATGCTGTCAATGTCAGATAATTTCAATGCCAAGACAAATGTGACAGGTTCCTCTCAAAGGTTAATGCCTCTGCTACGGAGTTACAGAGTAATTGAAGGGAGATGGCTTAATTGAAATGTCACCATTCTCCATTATGTCAAAATGTAATGCAAATCTTATTGGGATTATGATCCTGAGCATTAATTCCCATTTACTGGGCAACACAGACCATTCTTAACATTCCAAATCCTAATTAAAGTAAGACCCACTCCTAACCTGGCCTTCACAGTACAGACAATCTTCCCTGAAACTGGCCCATCATCCATTAGCTCTCTGACTTTTTGGAATATGTTCTCCTCCTCAAAAAGAGGGACCTTTAATTACTTCCTGATTGCCCCTTAATGTTGAAAAGCTGATGATTAATTATCCCACTGCATTGCACTAACAAGGGTTTTTATGGTCACCAAATGGATCTCCTGATCACAAAAATAATAATTTTTAACTGGTTTTGGACAGTGTTTTTTCCTGAATCATCCCTAGCTGACTTGGTACACCATTTTCAATGTGCTGTGTTTTTCATGCTACTGGTGAAACATCAACCAAATGCTAATTGCAACAATTTTTCCTTTTCTGCTCATCAGGATGACCTAGAGGTCTCCTAAATAGTTTGCAATGAGAGTTTTAATGAGTAGAGTATTGGAAAATTCAACAGTAGGATAGTCTTGCCTCTTTTCCTTTGAGAATAAGATAAAGTCATAAAACACACTGGGAACAATTTACTTAGTTCATTAAAGCAGAACCCTGCAGTAGGTTATTAAAATGCCAAAGAACCAATAAATTTCCTGCTTATTAAAGTGGTGGGGAAACCCTACAAAACTAATATTACTGATTATTACACAGAACTGTTTTAGCCTCATTAGCAATCTCTGGTCATTAACTTAATCTCCCACACAGAAAATTATATAATTCAGAAAATGGTCATTTTAAAACTGTATTTTCTTTTGTTTGTCATTAATTAAATAATGAATCTCTAAGACAGCAAGAGGGTACAGCTGCTTCTGTCACACTGTATGAGCTACATAGTAATATGAAGAATTAAACAGCTCTGCAGGATGTGTCATATGGAGCATTAGCCAGATCCCAGTTTTGAATCCAGGAAAAGGGTTCAAACTGCAAAAGGAGCACATGCTATAGAGGGAATACTAAGGCTGTTAAATCAGAGGAGATCACTGCCCTTACTTATCTTTAGATGACTGAAAGTCCTCCTGGAGATTCAATATTGTCCACATGGACCTTTGTGGGCTCTGCCTTTTGATATTTCAAACCATGCCATCCAAAATAAATCTTTCTTAAATTATTTTTAGAACAGACTTAAATTTTTCAGCTGCACTAAGATGACTGAAATTCCTAAATGGTGTACTCAGAGCCTTAGAGACAAACAGCAAGGTTTGAGTCAACAAGAGGCTTTCATAGAACTGCTGTGTTTTACTTAAATTGTGGTGGACTCCAGCCTTTTGCAAAAGGAGGAATCTCCAGGAGGAGTTGTCTGAAGTGCAAGGTTCTTGGTGTTGTAGGAAGTCCCCCTCTGCAAGTTTAGTTCAAGTGTTTGAAGGGATCCAGGATTAAAAGATGACCCTCCAAGACTGACTTCAACTACAGGACTACACAGAAAGGAGGAAAGAGGAAATGCTGGAGAAGACATCAAGGACATCCTTTCCTGTCCAGTCACTAGTGGAAAAATAATGATTGGGAGGCAGAGAAAACACATTTAGAATAATTTCCTGCAAACTGTGCTTGCAAAAGTCTAAATCCAAGTGACGACACAGTGGCAGCAGAGGAGGAAAACACACTCACCTCCAATAGGTGGTCCCAGCAGTATCGTGCAGCACTCGGCGATGGTGACGAGGCCGACAGCACTCGTGAACCGGGCAGCTCCCACCAGGTCCATCAGCGTCTCAAAGAGCATGGCACACACCATGCCAAAGGCCAAGCCAAAGAAGCTGGAGTACACCATGAGCCCTGTGTAGCTGGAGGCCAGCGGGCACAGGAGGTGGCAGGCACCGTTGAAAGCAATGGCGAAGCTGAAGAAGTACTGAATCCGTGGCCTCACCCACTTGCTGTTTGCAACGATGCCGGTGGCGGGGCGAGCAACCATATCCACAATAGCAAGGATGGAAAGGAGGAAAGCGGCTGAATATTCATCGATGCCAGTGTGCTTTGCATAGGGTGCCAGGAAAACGATGGGGGCAAAGAATCCCAGGAACATGAGCACATTTCCGATCAGGTAAATCAAGAACCCTCTGTGTTTAAAGAGGGAAAAATCAAGGTACTGATTGACTTTTTCAAAGCAGTCCTTTTCTCCTTCATCTTCTGTTTTGTTCTCCATGGGGACGTTCAGGGCTCTACTCATTTCCTTGCCATCTTGAGTGATCTTTCCTTTCAGAGCACCTTTCCCTTCCTCAGTCACCTGGGTTTTGACCAGTGCTGTACCTGCCCCGATGGGTCTGAAGAGAGCTCCTGCCACACAGCAATTTAATAAAATTGCCCCAAGAATTAAAAAGCTGCCCCTCCAGCCAAAATTGTCAAAAAGGAATTGGTTTAAAGGTGCCAGGGTGCAAAGCATCACAGGGCTCCCTGCCATAGCAAGGCCATTCGCAATGGGTCTTCTCTTCAAGAAGTATTTCCCTACGATTATCACTGATGGCTGAAGGTTGAGAGCAAGGCCAAACCCTGGGAAAAGGTCAGATAAACAAAGGAAGATTAGACACCCATTATCTCCTCAGCTCATTGTTTAAGGAAATTCACAGTCAATTGGTTCACTGGTGGCTCTTCAATGCAATAATCTGGATACAAATGTTGCTCTACTGAATGCGGGCTGCGGTGCATCGGTGCCGCGTTTGTCCCTGCTGGGTCCCTCGTGGGCCGCTGAGGCGGCGCTCTCCCGGCACCCACGCGTGCGCCCATCTCACCCTCGCAGGTGGTCACGAACAGCCGCTCACAGCCACAGTCTGGGCACGAACCGGAGACACAGAGGCGAGAGCAGCTCTCTGCATGCGCTTCCCAGGTGTTTAATGGCAACACCCCAATGGGAACAGAGGCAAGAAAAACACAAAACCAAAAGCACCCAAAGGCGGGCAGAGCATCCAAAACCAATGGTCTGAGGGCTCGGGGGCAGAGGCAAGGCTGAGTGACAGAACAGGGGCCATGGGAAAAGGGGTGGGAGGGAGAGAGGGCCAGTGACCAGCAGGATCCAGACAAAGGGAGAACTTTCTAGCACAGTGTTGTAGGGAGAGATCACTTATAGGGTAACTTGGGGGGTGTAAAGTGGACTTGGCCACCGCAACATCGTTCAGGGTGTCTCTGAGTTCTGGCTGTCACATTTGGGTAACCAGACCCCAGAAACAGTCAGTCAGAGAATGCCCCTTCCTTTTGCACTGCAAATCTCTTGGGTGGCAAAGCTAGCACCAAGAGTTTGCTTCAGAGTGAACACAAACTATTCCCTTATGGAATGCTGGTGGGTTCTGTCCAGATGCAGCAGCCTTGCTGGGGGAGAGGATGGTTCTATTTTTAAAAAATGGCAACTCCCAGTTTGAGGAAGGTTGTTTTGCTTGGCCAGTGCCAACCAACAAAGTACATCCATCAAGGGCTGGCCTTCCCTTCCATGGGCACCCAACTCTGCTGCCGGGCAGCCAGACCTGCACAGAAAATAACATCACCCTCCTCAGCCATGACTGATTTGGTGCTGTGAGCAATTCAGGTCTGATGCAAAAGATTAAGAGGTCTGCAAGTACACAGCAAAACTGCTACTGAGGATGCTAATTACACAGGACCCTAGAGTGTTTCTTTTAATTAGAATTTATTTTTATTGCATTTAGATATATAAACGCCATTTTAAATCTGTATTGCCAATTCAGTTGGCTAATTCAATTCCACCTTCTCCTGCACGGGTGGAATCTGAAGGCAGAAATACCAAATGCTGTGATGGTCTCAATTTTCTATGTTTGAGAGCACTGCCATATAGAACCATGGAATCACAGAATCAGTAAAGCTGGCAAAGACCCCTAAGACCACAGAGTCCGACCTTTGATCAAGCATCACCTTATCAACTAGACCAGAACACTGAGTGCCACATCTAGTTTTTTCTTGAACACTTCCAAGGATGGTGAATCCACCACCTCCCTGGGCAGCCCATTTCAATGTTTAACCACCTTTTCAGTGAAAAATTTCTTCCTGATGTCCAACAATTCTTCCTGATGCTCAACATCAACAATCAATAATCAAACATCAATAATATTTTCAAGCATTTCTTTGACATGCAGTATTTTCACAAAAAGTTAATTTTTCAGAACTCCATCAAAATGGCATTTAAAAGTCATGCCACATATTTTCCACTCCATCATCCAGGAAAGAATGAGCCACATTAGAACAAAGCAGAAATGTAATCCTTGAAGTGATTATATTAGAGAACATGAATCCTGAAAATAGGGTCATGCAGATTTTTTCTTGTTCATTAGTCGATATAATTAGTTTGTTTAACTGTGCAGTACATAATTAGGCATATTGCTTTACAGAAGAGAATTTACAAAGGTCAAGGTCCTCAAAATTAATTAAGGAGCACTATCATTAGTCACTGATAGAGTAGAATCCAACTGATGCAGCAGGATCCAGCTGATGCTGGATAGCTTCATTTTAAATGGGTTTACAAAATTATGATTTTTGCCAAGTCTAAATTTATTTTTTTAATTACTTTGAAGTTTACAACATTAAAAATAAATTGAAATGGCAACATATTAAAATAAATCTGGATACAAAACATTCTCAGCATGAACTTTTTTAGATAGTCCATATATTGGGCAGGGCACATCTTTGGGAAGTGCAGCCTGCTTATAATGCATTTAAGGCCAAATTCAGGGTGACCTGGGAACCACAGAGGAAAACCACAGCCCTGGTTAAAGAACACCCTTGGACAGTGCTGAAATAAAGAAATGCATCTTCTTTCACCTGAGAAGATGCAGCACAGCAGGTGAGAGTTTGCATTAACTCCCCACTTCCCAGGCTGGTCACTAAGGGCAGAAATTGAACCATCATTTCTACAGAGTCATTTTTGGTAGGAACACACCACATGTCTTCCAAAGGAGGAAAATCAGACTGGATGCCAGCTACCCACTTAAACAATAATCGACTCAAATTTTTTATTATGTGAACATTAATTTGCCAGTCAGACAAATCTAATTTAATATTACCTCATGCTCTTCCCATTAATTAAATTTGGAGAGTTTCAAATTGAATAACTGGAATTTCAATTTACTTTAAGCTTTTGGCTGAATTTAGTAGGAAATATTTACGTCCATTTTATTGCAGTTTTCAGAAACTACAGCAGCTTTTCCATAGCTGGAATTGTTACTCAATAACCACATTTTCTCCCCAGGGATACGACAGAGAGGTCTGTCAGTGGTGTTGCAAGAACAGAAGCAAACCTGTGCCAGAGGGAGTGTCCTTTCCTGTATTAAATACATCTCACTCATATTAGGAGGAAATAAGTGGTGCTACAGGACTCAGCTGTGTAGTTATTGATCTTGTTTTTACTTTATTAGTAAGGAACAATCTGACCAGGTATTTCAGTGCTCAACATTTACAGCCATGGCAAAGACTCTACTCTCATTAGTCCATATGCCTCACCTAAGATCCCATTTTATTTCATGGCAGTCTAATTGGTGCAGATTGAACTAAACTCTGGCCAGTCATTACAACCTTGCAATTTGCTTTGGAATTTGCTGTTTCTACCTCAGACTTCAGAAGAGGTTGCATGTTGAAACACCTATTTAATGCATTCAGGCTGGCATCTGTCCAGGTAGACAGCTTGGAAACCCCATTTCTTTTTCTAAGCACTGTAGGGAAACAAATGGGAAGAGGCTGTGGGGTTTCCAGTGCATGCAAGGTGCCTTGTGCAGCCTGGAGTGCCATCAAGGACAGAGCTGCCTCCACCAGCAGAGCCTGGTTCCTGCTCTGCATGCAAATGGAAACAGGCATAATCAAGTCAGGAACTGAGATTACCACATCTAATCCCTCCACTGCAAACAGATACTTCCTGCTCTGCTCCTCTGAAGAGATTTCTATTAATATGCCAAAGGCACAGGACTGTAGCAGACACCTCCTCGTACCAAGACCTTGTTTTTACCTCCATCCTTGTGATTTACATGAACACAGACTTTTACATCAGTCTGTTTTCTTTCCAGGCTAGTAGGAAGGAGGCTAGAAAGAGTGTGATGTTCACAGGTTGCTTTACAGTTGCTGCAAATGCCCTTTACAAAAGCCTCTCTCCTCATGCAGCAGCGCTGCCGCAGCCGCGGCGTCGTAATTGCCCTTGAAGGGTTCCGTGTTAGGCCTGACCAGCAAAAATACTTCAAGCTTAATTAGAGACATCAAGCATGTTAGCAGGCTTACAAGCATCTTCTCTTCTCTGTCAAGTTAATATTCCTTGCCCAGCACACACCCTGTGCCTGGAGATGATGGGTTATCAGCCAACACCTCATCCAAACAGCTGCCCTTGTTCAGCAAGCAGGAGGAAGAGATGCACACAACAAAAGATGTCCTCTGCTCAGAGGAAACAACACAGCATTGCAGAGAGAGAAATGTGGGAGTTTTAGCCCTGTACCTCGGGGCTGGCATGAGGGTCACCTGTGTGCACTGAGCACTGCCCACACTATCAGCTCTCTGCAGTGGGTGATGGACCAGACTTGCAAACACATTCAGGGGCAAGCAAGAGCAAGGTCTTTATCAATCCTAGGTCCATTGGGGTTATGCACAGAATTCCCTCCTGTCAGGTTTTTAGCCAAGTGCTTTAGAACAGAGAAGCTGGTGCCTTTCTACAGCCGTTTCTTGCCTGAGTCCTTCTGCTCACCAAAATGCATGGAATATTTTTTGCAAAGGACTTATGGTTTCCATGTGCTAATTCAACATTAGTCAACTTAGAATGAAAGAATGGCTTGGGTTGGAAGGGACCTTAAAACCCATCCCATTCCAACTGCCTTGCCATGGGCAGGGACACCTTCCACTAGACCAGGTTGCTCCAAGCCCCGTCCAACCTGGCTTTGGACACTTCCAGGGATGGGGAAGCTACAGCTTCTCTCTCTGCAAACTGTCCCAGGGCCTCACCGCCCTCACAATAAAGAATTTTTTCCTAGTATCTAACCTAAACTGCCCTCTGTCAGTTTAAAGTCATTCCCCCTTGTCCTGTCACTTCCCCCTTGCCTTCCTATTTGTTTAGCAGAAAATGATGCAAGCTCATCCATTAATAAATATTGGGAGACATTGGTTATTTTTATTTCCCATTACTTTGTTTCTGGAGTCTCTTTCAAGGAATCTGCAAGATTTACCCATCGAATAATAACACAGCTTCATTTAATTACAGTGACAGTCCTTAGGAAGAGTAAGGTTTAAGAGAGGGAGTCCTACACAGGGATTTATTCACTACTGTACAGATTTAATAAAGTAATATTGATATAGAAGAACAGGGTGACAAACTTTCTCTCCCAATTTACTTGCTAGTGGCTGGTTTTATTGATTTTAAATGTTGAGCTCACATTTTTACATTCAGAAAGCAGCAACACTTAATGCATCTGAGGAGAGATTGGGAACATTCATTAAACTATACACCTGGCAACCTCAAAAGCCAATTTTGAACTCATTGTGTCATGTTTTCAAGCAGATGTCCTAGCTGCACTGGAAGAAACTTTCACTGAACTTTATCCAAAATAATAAAACAAAAATACTTACAATTAAGCATCTATAGTCACACAGGTGGAGAGCTCTAATCCATCTACCTCTAAAAGCAATAACCTGGCACCTGCAGGCTTTAAAGACACTGGACTGAGCCTATGCCTTATCCCATTTGAATTTCCAATATAGAATTTCATATTTCAATACAGGCAATTCAAACTGGAACTTCAAGAAGGAAATACAGTCAGTTTTTTCACAACAGGGAGATTGTTGCCTATTTTCAGACTACTCCAGCAGTTCTTACCTTCACATAAAGGACCTCCTCACCTTACAAGCTGGCAAAGGGCAAGTAAACTAAAGCAAACCCCTGAAATCTCATTTCATGTATCTCACAGAGGAAAGATAACACACAGTAAAATAGGAACATGGGTGCTTTCTTTATAGCCACACTTGTATCCAGAAGGACATGCCTTGCCCAGGGCAGAGCACCGTCAACCTGGGTTTGCTGCAGGGGGAGCTGAGGGCACTGATGGTCACCAGGGGGACACCCCATTGTCCCCAGCACCCTGGCCCACAGCACTCAGCTGCAGAGAGTACAGCCCTGCCTGGATCCCACACAAGATGTCCAGGCAGGAACATGGCGCCGAGCAGGGAATGTGCTCTTTGCTAAAATTCATCTGGAGCATTGATAAGGAGGGCCCTTGTCCCACCAGCTTTTTACCTCACCAGATTTTTATCTCACGAGCTTTTTATCTCACCAGCTTCCCACTGTGTTTGTGTTGGTCCTCACATCGCCCAGGTGTGGAAATCCCAAGCCATCAGGAGGGAGCCTCACGTGTGGAGGGGAAGGAGATGCTTTGTTCTCACCTGTGATGAAGCCCACGCAGATGTAGAGCTGCAGGATGCTGGTGCAGAAGGCGGCTGAGATCATCCCCACACCACACAAGAGGCCCCCGAACATGACCACGGGGCGGCTGCCATAGCGGTTCACTAAAATGCTGCTGATGGGACCTGGGGAAAGAGGGCAGAAGGGACCTTGAGGTCGTATCTTCTGACAGAAGGGCATGTTTGACACAAAGCAGGTAAAACTCTGCAATATCAATGGCCCTGAGTGCTGCTGACAGCTTCTAGGGTGAGTTCAGGAAGAAAATGCGAAAGCAGAGATGAACCACATGGAGATGGCAGCATGTCCAATGCCACAGGTGACAGCTCCTGCCCCCAGGACTTTCAAGTGTCACCAGAGAAGGCAAACAGCAATAACAAATCATGTGAACACAGGACCCCAGCATAGGAGCTTCTTGATTTATGATGATGTTAAACTACACACACAAAGCAGGGGTTCATATTGCAAGGCTGATATCACCAATGCTGTTGCATTTTTAATGCCTCTATTTAATGCAATTCCAATACTGCTGACCAGAACTGAAGCTTCACAGAACAGTTGTTAATTAAATCTTAATAGCAGTCCATGTAGGTAGAAAAGGTTTGGGATGATGGATTAGCCAGAGCTCAAAAGAACCAGTTTGGACTTGCATATATGTAAAGAGAAGGTTCAAGAAAGTGCAAAATTATGAAAGAGGGAAATGGCTTGACAAAACCTGTGCACACTGAAACAAAGAATTGAAATTTGAGGAAGTGAGACCAGTAAAAATCAGAATCACAGTATGATATATTTTGGAGGGACTTTGATAGTACCTCAGGACCAACCTCCTGCTCAAAGAAAAGCCAGCTCTGAAATCAGAGCAGACTGAGAAGCCACAAATAGAGAAGGCAAACTGAACAGGAAAGAGCAGTCCAGAAGTCCAAGCTGTGAGATGTAAGGAAAAGATTCTGTATTACTCAAAAATCCTGAATTAAAATGCTTCAAAAGTGATACTGGAAATGAGGAAGGGGAATACAGGCAGATTTAATATCTGAACTTACCTGGCTATTTGTGGTGCTACTCATCATACAGTAATGGCATTTCAGAGCCCAGTGAGCCTGTTTGCCTTCATTCCTGCCCCTTCCCACACCAGCCACACACACAATACTGGAAACAGGTATTTTAAACTCACAGGCATCTCTGAAGAGTTGGGCTGTGGGACCCACCTTACCACAGAGCCATGGCAGGATATTTACCTTTGCTTAAATAATCTCAGCCAGAAATAGCTCCAGAGCTCTCTCCAGACCCTGCAAACCACAGCACTCCTGATCACAGGAACGAAACCCAGAAACCCCAACACTCCCTCAGCATGGCTGACAGCATCTGAACAAGTTCTCAGCTGTTCTATTGTGCAAGAATAGAAAACAGTGGGTATGGCTGGTTTAATCTGGCTTCATTCGCCCATAGAAATACTTTCCACTAGATGTCTCTACATCAAGCAAGTCAAAACACTTATAAATTAAATGCACACAAACACAGTCTCAACAACATCCCTGTAACTGTGTGATCTGTGATCTGGTCCCATCAAATGCACCATTCAATTAAAATTTCTCTGTGTGTAATTATGTGGAGAGTTTTTCTGCTAATCTTGTAACTCGATTCACACACCTGCATCCTTTTGCTGCACAGCACACTACAGAATTCAATGAGGGGAAAGAGATACATATTTCAGACCAGCACAGTGAGAAAGAGACCCCCTTCTGTCTGAGTTTCCCCCAGTCAGCGCCTAAACTTGCATCGTGCTTGGGCTGGTCTCAGCACGTCCTGTAATTCAATAGATCGAGCCAGTGTTCCTCAGAAAGGCACCAACATATTCATCTGCAGCCTAAGGGTATGCAACTCTTCCATTTTTCAATTTTCCACATGTCCGCATTTCTGCAGAATCAATCTAATTACTCAACTAAGAAAATGTGGTTTCAATTACCTTCACCCACTGGCAGAGGGCTTTCACCCTATAGGATGCTGTACCATGGAGCAAAGCATTTAAAGCCTGCAATATTCCTGCTAAGGCTTCTCTCCTGCTCTGATCTGGGACAGCTACCATGGAGAGAAGCCCATGAGAGAAAAAACAGAACTGCTCACATATGTCCCACTCTTGCAGCATCCAGCTTGGGAGAAAGGAAATAAGGATTAAAGTCCCTCTCCCATCAGTCCATAAATGGTTGGCTTCAGCCATCAGGAAGGATGTGTGTGGACCATGACAGCAGATAATAAACTGGAAGGGGCTAAGGGTAGGACACATTCTGCCCAGCTGTGGGGACAGCCAGGGTAGAGGCTAAAGAAGAGGAAAATAAATGTTTGTATCCCAACTACTGGCTTTACAAATGAGAACAGCCTTTCTGTGTCCCTGGGGACACTCCATGAGTGTGCTGTGTCCTCAGCTACATCCCAGCTTTCCAGAAATCACTTATTAAGCCATGAGTTGCTCCCTGTTCTTGTCATGTGTGATCTCTCAGCAATGTTTTACAGCAGGTCTGCATGACCTTCAGCAAACAACCTTCATCTGCTGTAACCAGAACAATCAGTTTTACAAAAGTCCCATGTTTGCCTGTCCAGGTGGGAGAGCTGTGCTCTCAAAGATGTCACCTGCCTGGGCTGGGCTGAGCTCACAGGGAACTGTGACAAAATTCAGATCCACAGAAGCCTTTCTCCTTCACAGCCTGAAAGTGTCCAGGCCCTGTGAGCCTGCTTCGGTGAAGAGCCACAGCCTACAGGATCACAGCACATGCCTGTGATTGACAGCACTTGATCTCCCTACCAGCCTCACCCACACAGCACTGGGGATCAGAGACCTCTCAGATACTGAGTGCATCCAGTTAGAGGAGAAAACAGGAGCAGAACATCTGGACTAAACCTTCTCAACCACAGATAATCCACAATGAAAGCCATGAGGAGCACTCAACCTGCAGAAAAAGCAGGGAAAAGCTAGACCTAGCAGGAAAAGCTAGACTTACATTAGACACCAAAAAATCCAACCCAAAGCCTCAAACAGTTGGGAAATCAAACTTCCCTGAGTTGTTGCTCAAAGGCTGAAGAGTTTGTAACAGTCCTGAGCAGACCTTTCAAATGCATTGAAGCAAATGCAAAATCACATCCCCAAATTTACTTCCACTTAAGTCATTTGGGCCTACAGAAACATCCACAGGCTTTAGCAGAGCCTTTCAAAACCTGTCCCATCTCTGGGCAGAAAGTGGCACACGCAATCTGTCACATTTGGGAGCTGTGCACACTTCAGCTCCCAACCCTGCCAGCCTGGGCAGGTGACAGCGTACACACACGGACCTCTTCACCCTGCCCAGGTGTCTGCAGCGATCAGCATCACACCCAGCAGATCTGAGTGCACCCTCCTGCCCTGCTCTGCCCCATGCCACCCGCAGTGTATTTCTTGGGGGGGAAGTGGATTAGACATCAAACATTAGATAAGTTTAACAGCAGCATTGTGGGGAGCTTCAGAAAACATTAAACAGCTCAAGTCGGGGCAGAGGACTGAAGAAGAGGGAACACAAAGCCAGCACTGCAGGTGTGGGAAATGGGAAACACAATTACTGCTATGCTTGCAGCTATGGCACAAATTAAAAGCGTGACAGGCCATGGCAGCACAGTGGAATTGAAAAGCAGGACCTGTCATTTACCAGTTACTCAGCTGGCATGGAAAGAATAAAGATATTGTATATTACCACAGAGAAACCATTTACGGTACCAGCGCGTGCAGCTTAGATCCCAAGGTACCTTTAGTTGCTAATACCTGCCTGGTCAAATGTGCAGGAACCACAGGCTCCCTGTCCTGGCATCCAAATGAAGTCATTGTTCCCTCCTGCAAGCCTGCAGTGGGAGAAGCTAACACGAGTCAGGGTGATTTTTGCTTCTTAATTTACAGCGTCAGGTGAGAACAGGGCAAGAGAAACAGCTGGCAAAGCTCTCAGAAAGCTCCCATTTTCCAGGCTTGACCTTGCAGGAGCAGCCACACAAATGCTGTGCAAGTCCCTGAAAAGTCAGAGCAAGGAGCAAAAGCCATCCCAGCTGCCAAGAACGTCCCCAATGCACTGAGGCTTCTCAGGAAGAGGAGCAGCCAGGGCTGTCCCCACAGCCCCACTACCATGACAGCAATGCAACTCCTAATGGTGAAATTGGAAGTGTCATTTAATTAACCCCTTGCACCCAAGGGGTGCAATACATTCCAATGACAAGAGTGCTGACATTCGGGTGGTGTGTCAGTGCAGGAAGGGATGGCATTCCCACCCACCCAGCCTCAGGAGACATGGCAGCCCCTTCCATGACCCAGTGACTTCCTCCCCTCTGATGAACTTCCAGCCATGGCCATCTTTTATCATCCATTGCAGGGGGACGACACAGGACAGAGAGGACACAGTGGGGACACTGAGCCTCGTCCTGCTGCTGGCTTCACTCAGAGCTCTGCCTGTGGCTCTGCACCTCCCCTAGCTCACACGGACACGCTCTCCAGTGTCTCCATCAGCCTGTGGTAAGAGCAAGGAACGTCCACTCAGAAGTGCTTCACTTTACACCCCAAGCCCTTGCAGAGTAGGGTGCACACCATGAGGCTTCTGCTTCTGCCCGCAGTAAAACTCTGCAGCCTGGAAAGCAACAGTTCACACCAAATATCCCCAAAAGATGCAGCTGGGATCATGCAGCCCCTGGAAGACTGATGAAATGTAAAGCACTATACTCAGCCCATATAAATCATGCTGGTTTAGTGCCTGTCCTGTTTAAAGCCTCTCTTTTCTCATACCTGTGGCAGATTTCCATTCTTTGTTAGTTGGTACATGAAAGGCCATGTCAAAGAGGCTGCTCTTGGTGGCAAGAGAAACAGAGACTCGCCAGTGGGGAATGCAGCAAGCCTGAACTCATTTGTTAGCTTGTCCAATTACTTTTCACCTTGAGTTTTGTGTTTGCAGAAGTGAAAAGGACTCTGAAGAGGAGACTGTAAAACCATAAAGAAAAGCCAAAATACCCTGGACTCTTCTCTCTTCTCCTCCACAAAGCCAGGCCACCTTGTCATTCATTCTTTTTCAGTCACTGAACTATGATCCAGAGAGGATCATATTGCAGAGCTGGCATATAACAAGAAATATCAATCCAGACTGGCTTAAACTCTTGCAAGTATGACAGTGCTCAAAAAATAGACACCTGAATTGCCTTCCTGTTTTCCTCAACAAGCCTTATGAATTTTTTATGAGCTGCAAAACTTCCAGTGCCAGTGTGAAACACTGATGTGTTTCTAATAGGGACTAAAACATTCTTCTCTCCCATACCTCTGACCCCATGTATATTCAGATATCCCTTATCTGTAAGGTTTGGTTTGTCTTTTTTTTCTGACTTAACCTAGTACTAACAGCATTCCTCCTTTTTGGTGGAACTTGTCTTGGATGAATTTCTGCTGAAATATTTCTGTGTAAGGCTCTCAGATAAGCAGCTAAGAGCTGAGGCCCTGAAAATCTGTAACCCAGAGGCTTCCAGCAATGTGTGTTTTTTTCCAGGTTTCACAACACTGACCTTCTGACAGTGTAAAGTGGCACAGAGCCACTGCAAATGTTCAAGGTCTGCTGGTAAGAACATTTGATGACCACACAGGTGATAACATAGCAACACTTTAAAATACTCAACTGCACGGACCACAGTGCTGGAAGATTTGGGACTACCAGTGCCCCCATTGCTGGGGCTGCAACATGCAGCTCAGCTTTTTCTGCTTTTCCACAGTGGCAAGTGGCTCTAAAGAGTTGTTCCTGCACAGGGACATTGGTCAGCACCAAAAGAACTGCTCAGACAGTCAATTTTTTCCAAATTATTATGAAAACACAAATAGGAACTCAGCATGCCATGATTGCCATTGACTGTGGGGAATCACTAGGGACATAAGGAGTGCAACATACTCAGCTGAGAGGGAAAGGGGGGGAAATCGTTTATACTAATGAAACAAAGTCTATTATTACACCAGTAGTAAAACAACGACAGGAGCAGGCCTGCAATTTCCTCAGTAATAATCTCACTCCCTCCGTGGAATAACAACACTGCCTTTGGCTTCGTAATTTATCCACCAGGGTAGCAGCCCATTGTAACAGAGCAACCTCCTCATTACCCCCAGAATGAAAGCAAGTGCCCCCACGTTATTAACGTGCTGCCAGAACACACCAGCCTCTGGAGACGGGGGGGATCAGCCACCAGCCCCTGGTAACAATGCACAGCCTGAAAGGCAGGTAGCCAGAGAAAACACGGGGCCCAGTTGCAAGTGGGGGGAAAAGGGATGAGAGGGTTAAAACCTGCAGCTTTTCACTCTTTGTCATGCCAGAAGAGACTTGGATAGCTCATGCTTTTAAGTGTTTGTGTCACCAGAGCGGGGAGAACTGCTGCTCCCCGACTGCCCCACAGTGACTGAGCCCTGCACCTGCCTTCTCCAGATCACCAGAGAACAACTGGTGGTACCTGCCAATAATGAAGTGTGTTATTAGTCTCAGCTGCTTGGTTCAGATGGTTTGGTTTGCACCTGCATTGGCTGAGGAGCCCACAGACAATCAGTCCTTCCTCAGGCAGTGCTGCTGGAGACAGGATGGCCACGCACCGAGGACAAGTGGCAAGCACACGCCCCAGGTAACAACCACAGTCTCAAATACTCCTCTGCCAGACCTGACAGAGCAGCTTCCAAAGACCTGTCCACACCCAAACCACCCTGATGCCTTCTATTAGTGTCACTTTGCATTGCAAATAATCAATTTTAAATAAGGAGGCTGAAATCTAGCACATGGCACAGCAGCTCCAACAGCTAACCTGGCCCCAGAGATGCTTCACTTGCTTCCTCATAGGTGAGGAAAACAGTCAGTTCATTTAAGGGGTAATGGCGGCAGCTTCAGCACAAACCCTGTGAGATGATACATAAGCCAAGCATGGGAGAAATTGTCTGGACACACATTATGCAGTCATCAAACTGGTCAGTCCTGTGGTGCTGGGTCCTCTGGGCAGGACTGGCACCTTATTCAGATGGGAAGGCAGTGAGGGCAATGATCCACTGCAGCAACCAGGCTGCAGCAATCCTTCCTCCCCTGCACCCACCAGGCATGCCCTTGGGAACACAGGGACCCTGACCTCCCATCAGAAACACTTACATTTGCCACAGCCTGATGTTAAAAAAAAAAAAAAAAGAAAGAAGAAGAAAAACAAAGCAGACAAGGCCCAAGCTTCTGAAAGACAAAGTGTTCTCCTCCTTATCCAGCAATCTTATCTGATCAGTGCTCTGGCATTTCAATTTCCAGATTACCCAGCTGACACGCGCTGCTCCTGCGGCACACGGAGGAGCCACAGGCCAACAGCTCCCAAACCGGGGCTGCAGCCAAGGTCCTTCATGTCACTTCATATTCAGGCAATTAAATAACCTCTCCTGCAAGGGGACAACACTCAGTGCTTTCCCCAGCTGCAGGTCTGGATGTCACCACACAGCAGATCACAGCCGCTCACCTTCACAAGGTCATGACATCGTGGTGTTTGAGTTGCTTTCCCGTGATTTCCTTAGCTGTCCTTTTGCCTTGGCAGGACCACTGGCTTTTATCCCTTCCATCACTGGAAGCCCAGCTGCAGAACAGGAGTTCCCTGTGTGGCTGGAACAGCCATTCCCAGAGGTCAACAGCTCTTCACTACCACTCTTCACACGCTGCTCCACGAGCAATTCAGCCCCTGCCTGCCTGTGATGTCCGAAGGGCTTTGCCCACCCCTGGGAAGCCCTACATGACTTGACCAAGAGACCAGTTACACTGGAGAGCCCATCCAGGGGCAGAAGAACTGCAACACTCTGGGACAGGTTGGCATCTGGGGAAAGAACCTTTCACATGTTTGAATTCCACTTGGGGGGAATGGATTAGAACTTACTCCTGTTAACACCATTAACAACCCCTCAACCAAAACTCTTCACTTCCTTCTTCCTAGTTCTTATTAATCTTGGTTTTTATTAAGTCCATCACATCTCTATTACTGCTGCCTGGTGACCTTGATAGCTCCAATGAAGGGCAAAATGATAAAGCTTTGTGACCAAGTCCACGAACACAGAAATATTTCACCTGAACCTATAGTGCTATTATCGCTCTTAAGTAGAACAGAGCTATTTAAAAAAATAAAAAATATAAGCCCATATGTGGTGACCTTGCAGAGCTGGAGTGCTCTCTGAGAGTTGGGAGAAGTATATGAATCTGCAGCACCATTCATTACAGAAATCAGATCATTCCTCATCCAGCTTTCTTATCAAAATCCAGGATTGTAATGGTGCTGCTACCCTGGGGATTGCCCCTGCACAGGAAGATGTCTTGTTTCCACAGCATGGGGACGCTGATTGAGTGGGACCCCAAGAGGTGGGGAAGGTAAGAGAAAGGTGAAATCCAGCATCAGGCAGCTCCAAGGAGCACCTGCCAGGGCTTAAGCCAGGATGCTGGGTATCCACTGTGAATAGAGAGAAAAATATTCCTCCTTTTGTTTCAGCCTCCAAAAAATACCCAGGTGGAAAAGCACATGCCTAGGGAAATCCTAGTAAAAGCCCCACTTGAGAATGAATGTTTGTTGAACCAGTGCTGTAAGTACAGCAGTACAGAGAGCTGACACAGGTGACGCTGCTGTGAACATAACCTTGTCCATGAAAAAACCCACCTTGCTCCCATGCCTCAGTTTCCCCTCGTAGTGCTGTGGTGCTTCACAGCCATTTGAAGGCAATTGGGATGGGTGGAGAGCCCTGGGTGGGCTCTTCTGGAGACAGAGAAGGTTTTGATAGAGTCTGGACCAGAGCAGGAGAGAACATTGGCAGTTTTGATTAAGTTAAAAACTGCAGAATCAAACTCATTATTAATATAGCTTTACACCACTGCATGTTGTAAGGCGCTTTCTAAACCTGTCACTGCAATTTATCATGCTAGCAGTGTAATAAAACACAGCTATAAAATTTTGGATTAAATGTTCAAGGTCAGTGGTGGACTTTCAGCTTCCCTATCTCTTCCTTGCTGCTTTAGCAGATGCTCTATTAAGCACTTACAAGCTCTGCGAGAAAGTTTCTTTGGAGAAAAGATTCTGTTGTGGAGCATTTCCAGAATTAAATCTTCAGGTAATTTGATCTTCACCAGATTACAAACCAATAAATAATGAGACTAATAAACACTGGTTGGTTTCAGGGGGAGGCTTTTTCACCAGAAACACTCTAAATTTTCTTGTGTTTGCGAAATGTGGCTCTCTGATGCTGTCTTTGTAAAATAGACAGAAGGTGATTCCTTAATTTTAATGGAAATATGGATGTGTTAGAGCAGCACCCTGGAGATTTTGGGGAGGCGTTTACAGCAGGATATAGTGAGGCTGAAACAAGACTCCACTGCAGTACATTGTAAATAAAAACAATGCATGGTGCTGATGCAACTGAGTTTTTTATGTATTAAAGGACAACAGAAGCAGCACATATTTATTTACCCCTATAAGCTGTATACAAACATGCACAGCAATTGCAAAAGAGTGAAATTCTTCAAAATTACTAAAAAGATGCTCCAACGTCCCCTGGTGTAGCCCCAGCTATTCAAGCCAAGCAGTTGAAATTACTCTGCAGGAGGATCTGCTCTTTCAGTTTCCCTTGGATGATTCCTGTTATTCCATTATAAAGATGAAGGAAGCATTTGGCCACACAGTCACCATCAAAAAAATAAAAAAATGAAAATGCAGATCCTATCCTAGTATTAAATTATTCCCTCTATTCTGGCACATGTGCCAGGAGGCTGACTTGTTGTTCAAGCTCTAACAGTTGGCCATAATAAAAGACATTATTTCTTCCCACAATCCTTACCTCTTTTACAGCCTTACAGGAGAACGTAACAGCTACAAGAACATTGCTGCTATTAAATTAGTGGCATCACTATTTCTTATTTTTAGAATGTTTGGCTGTTTCCCCTGATGCTGAATAGGGCAACTAATTTACTAGCAAATTAATACTGCTTATCTTTTCTTTCCTGAGAGCTCAGTTGCCTCCTGCTTTCCCTTGGTAATGGCTATCCCCAGGGACACATCTGTGGCCTAGCTTGAAATGTATCACCCTTAGAAGTGGGACAAGGGCAGCCCAGTTCAGTGTTGTGAACCTGGCACCACCACACAGCCCAAACTGGGAGGTGCAAAGGCCAAAGGCTTTTGGCTTTGCAATGAAATTGTTTCCTAAACAAAACTCACCCCCGAACATGAGGCAAAACCTTGGGAATCTTGGTCTTGTGTTGGCATAGCAAAGCCCAAGAAGGCAGCTTGCAAAAGAAGCCACGGCCAGGGCATCTGGCAGCACAATTAGTGCCCTGTGGTGCATCATGTTTTGGGACATTTGCTGGGTCCTCCTGACCCCCAGAGCCTGTTACTGAGTGCTGAGGTGCAGCTGAAAGCACCTTTAGGGAAGGATGTTGCCATGGCCCCTGGTCCCTTAGAGAATCATTAAGGTTGGAAAAGACCTCCAAGATCATTGATCAGATCCTTTTTCCTTTTCTTTCCATATATCAAAGACTCTGTTCTGTAATACCTTTCTCATTTGAGGTAAGGAATGAGCTCCTCACCTAGGACAAGGAAAAAAAAGAAGAAACACTGTAAAACAAATCCTTCTTTATCAGATTGATAGGGCTTCAGCCTGTGGGATTTGGTCAGAGGAAAGCAATGTTCCCTCATGCTCTTCACTCTCAAACCTCCCAGTCTGCCCTCTGCAATTGGAAATGTGGAACTGCTGAACAAGAGCTCTGGCAAGAACTACAAGTACCCCATCATAAAGTCTAGGCTATCCACTTTACTGCACAGTAATCTGTTTTACTACTTGTATTATAGTGACAGAATTGTTTTCTGCAACCTAGTTCAGATTAAGAAACTGGGGGATAAGACACATTAACTTCTGTAATATATATTGCCAGAGCCTTGGCTGGTATAAAACAACTTCCTGGGGGAATTCAGCAGAAAGTGAAGGGCAGAAACAGTCTTGGCTGCTGATTTTCAGTTTTAGTCTGAAAAACTGGAACTCCTCTGGTGCTACAAGCAAAGCCTCAGGTGGTCACTGTAAATCTGCATCCATGCTGTCAAAGTCAACACAGCTTCTCAGTGGAGATTTGGGTTAGTTCATGTATTTTCAGAAAATAAGCTTCATTTGCATTATTTATGAAATGCAAACATAAGCTCTGTTACACTGTAAGCAGCACAGCCAAAAAACAAGACCTTAGACCAATGAGAACACCCAGGAAACCAGGCACTGTGTCCTGGGGATGTTTGCAAACAAAAGCTGTGGTCAGTGGAAACATTGGCCTCTGCATGCCCTGCCAGGGCATGGGGCAGTCGTGATGCTCCTGGGGATGGAGGGAGCTGGGGTGGGTCAGTCCTCATGGGGATTTCCTTCCATGGCTCTGATGCCCACACCTGACACCAGCAAATGCACCACTGGCCCCTCCAGCCCCTTGGGAACATGTTCTTCATGTAGGAGATGCTCAGTGCCCCCACACGGTTCCCACATGGCTGCAGACAGCATCACCTGCACCTCCACACAGCCTGTGACTGTTCTGCATCACCACTGATTTGGGAAAGGAAGAGATGGACATGCTATGGCAATAATCACCTGGTCTAACAACTCTGTTAGTTATTCAGGAGTATGTTAAAAGCTTGGTGTCTTTAGAATTTCTTTTTTCAGAAAGATTAGCAAAAATCCAGTGTTAAACTGTTTTCTAGTTTTTCAGCAGAGTAAATCAAGCTTTGCAGCCTCACAGCTCTAACAGGCACTCCAGTAGAGCAAAACTTGGGCAACTCAGAGGAACTGTCCTTTAATGAGAATTTCCAAATCACTGGAGTCATTCATAAGCTAACCCCGCTCCAGCAATAAATGCCCAGTCAATCAAACCAGACGTGTTAAATACGCTCTTGGGCACCCACGTTTCATTGACTCTGTGTTCCTCCAGCTCCCACCACAGCCCTGTCTGCAGCCACTGTGAGACTCAGCACCACAGCCAGGGTCACTGTGGAAACAGGGAGGATCCAACAAGCATCAATCTTACTCCAGAGCAGAGCAGAGGAGGGGACGACCGGTAACTGGACATAACTGAGCAGCTGCAAGGCAAGTGTGAAGCTACAAAGGTACAGTCACCTGCAATTCAGCTGTATCATCCCCCACATCATCTTGAAATAGCATTAGGGAGGGTAAAGTTAAAGCTCCTGCAAAAAGGCAGGAGATGCTCAGTTAATTAGGATAAAAGTCCACTACAACATCCCAGGTACAGAGCACACAGCACTGACTTGAACTCTTGGAGAGACAGAGAAGAAGGTGGGGTGGAAAATGAGCAGTTGGAAGGAGGCAGAGGTGATCAGAGCAGCATTTCACCTGCTCCAGCACCAGCTCATTGGCCATGAGCTGAGCCCCAAGAGGCTCAAGCTCCCCATCTAAATCCCTGTGAGCAACTTAAGGTGCTGCCAGGTGCAAGGCTAATCTGCAGAGCATGTTCCTCACTTGGTCATGGTCAGACACAAAGCATCTCTTCCATACAGCCGAGGGGACAACATTTTTTATATTGGAAGACAAAGCAGAGCTGCGAACAACTCATAGAGGCAGCCAGGGAGCCCCCAGCTCAGAGGCGACTACTTTGGCACATTTACTGCAGTGTAATGGGACAGCCAATGGGACAACAGCACTGGCACAAGCTGGGGATTTCTCTTTCTAAATCACTGCTTGGGTTTTGCCCTCCAAGTGCTCCATTTGTGGGCTCTTGTATAGGAACTCAGCTTTTGCAGAGCTCATCTCTGTAGGAGCGAGTCTGGGTTACAACAGAGTGGATTACAATAGGTTCTGACTCAAGCCTCATTTCCACCTTACAAACTTATACAAAACAACTTTATTTTCTTTAGCAACTGTGCTCTTCAAAAAGCACTACAATGCATTATTAAGGGGAAGAAAAAAAGCCCCTGTAAAAACAAAGATTATTTTCAGAATTTGTTTAATAGACAGGATAAATATTGATGAAATATTTACTCTGCAATTGCAGAGTGTGGTTCCTGTCCACCTCCAATTGCAGATTTAATCAAGGGCAGCCCAAGTATTTCACTGAGTCATGAAAGTGATATTGAAATCATAAAAAAGAGCCAAGTTACATGCACTGCTTTACAGCTGATAAGAACGACTGACTCTGGCAATTTCATTGCCATGATTATCAGCTGCCACAATAAACAAGCAGCTACTTCATTTATTATTCTACTCCACGCTCAGCTCTGGCTGAAACCCAGACCCAGTTATTTCACACCAGCCTATTCTCAGGGCTTTTTCCCTGATGCCCATAGAAAGTTTTCATAGGTAATCTTCTGATTTCTGGGTAGGAGCCCCTTAGGCTCTACATATTACTTGTCTGCCTAAACAAACATTTGGAAACGTGATCAGAAGGCAAATCTGCGGATGGTGCCCATGCAGATGGACACTGTGGTTGCTCTCCCTCTACTCTGGCCCAGAGTGGAGATTTCTGGCTGTTGTAAGAGCTTTTTCCTGCTCTTACAACACACCGTGCCCCAGGGGCTGGTGCAGGATCACTCACCTGCACCGTATGTCGTGGCCAGCATGATGGAGGAGACCCACGCGATCTCGCTATAGGACGTGCCAAAGAAATCCTGGATTTCTTTGAAGAAGATGGCCAAGCCTTTGGGGAAGGCGTAGGCAAAGCCGATGGAGACAAAGGCGCCGAAAACCACCACCCACCCCCAGCCGCCATCCGGCGGGCCGGGGGCTCGCCCTGCCTCCGCGGGGGCCGGCATGGCCGGGGGGGCCCACGCTCCTCCGGGAGCCCTGGAATACAAAGGGCAGAGTTGCGGGGTCGGTCCCAGGGTGCTGCTCCCTTGGACCCCCTCGTCCCAGGATACTGCTTCCCAGATCCCCAGTAAGGAGATTCTGCTCCCCTGGACCCCCATTCCCAGAATGCTGCTCCCTTGGACCTTTAGTCTTAGGATGCTACTTTTGTCCCGACCTCAGTGTTGGGGTGTTGCTCCCTAGATCCCCAGTCCCGGCATGCTGCTCCCCCGGACCCTATCCTGCAGCGCAGCATCGCCCCAACACACCTTCATTCTAGTGAGTCCCGCGTAGTGTGGAGCCCACCCGAGCCCCCTGCGTGGCCACTGAACGCAAAGAGCCCCAGCCGCTGGCAGCTGTGCCGGGGCAGCGGGACGGGGCAGAAATGCCACGTGGAAGTGGGGAAAACCAGAAACAGCGGCTCCAACCCTCTGCTCCGCCCCCCCGATGCCTGCCGAGCTCCCGGGACACGCGTGGGACGCGGGAGCCCGCACACCCCGCGGCAGGACCCACCTGCGGAGCGCGGCGCTGGCGCGGCTCTGGACCCGCGGGACGGGACGGGGCGGCGGAGGGGCCGCACCGCCCCAGGCGGGACCAGCCCGCCCCGGCCCAGGGGACACGCTCCAAACACCCACGGGAATCACATCCCTCACTCCAGCACCCTGTCCCCTCGTGTTTCCTCGCCCCCAGCCGAGGCAGCAGCACCAGCCACGCCGCGGGCATTAATTAAACCACCCCCAGTTACTTAAACGCAAATTGTTCTTTTTTATTTCCCCTGTGTTTCCACCTGCATCCCCTCCTCTTGTCTCCTCCATACCAAGTTGCAGGCTGCTCTCCTGCCCCTATAACATGTATAACATATTTGTTTTATAAACAAAAAAAGGAGAGTGATTTTTCACACGGGTGGATGCTGATAGGACAAGAGGGAACAGTTTTAAACTGCAAGAGGGGAGGTTTAGATTAGATGTTGGGAGAAAATTCTTCACTACGAGTGTGATGGGGCACTGGCACAGGTTGCCCAGAGAAGCTGTGGATGCCCCATCCCTGGAAGTGTTCAAAGACAGGTTGGATGGGGCTTGGAGCAACCTGGGATAGGGGAAGGTGGCAGCGGGGTTAGAACAGGATGGGCTCTAAAGTCCCATCCAACCCAATTCAGAATTCTATGATTCTGTGATCATTGTAGACTTCTGCCCCCTGTTCATGTCCACCAGTTTGCTGGGTATTCTAGTATTTACATGGAGCTCTGGTTGGGAAAACATTAAGCCGTGTTTGCTCTGGCTGGGAAGGTCCAGTTTCACCACAAACATTGTGTCTTACTCAACCTTGCCTCCCCCTGGCTTAACTAACAGCCCCGTGTGTGTCCCATTTTTCTCCACGCATGATGAAGCAACTGAGAGGGGGAAAAATCAGGGCCTTGCTCTGCAGCTTACCTGGCACAGTTAATCTGGAGCTTTAAAATCTCCTCACAACTGTAAGATATTTTATTACTGCCCTTTCTTTCTTCCTATAAAACTGAGTAAACTCAAAATGACCAGAAACCTTTACTCTCATCTGTGGGATCACAGTGTGATGACTTGGAGAGTTTTTTTTTGGTACAGCCTTGACCCACTTTATGGGCTGTGAAGATACCAGCATTCAGTTGTTTCAGCAGCTGCTTTCTGTGTTCTGTTAAAAATCAAAAACAAGACCAAAACAAAATAAACACACCCAAGATTGAACTTGGCACATCCCTAACAGCAGCATGGAAGGTGGGAGGACACACAGAAAGCTCAGGGAGCAGAGGGATGAAGAAGCAAATACAAGTCCAGCCATGGAAGCAGCGAGAACTCTCAGCTGGAAGATGAGAATTTCCTTCTCCAGAACTACTAAATTGTG
This sequence comes from Aphelocoma coerulescens, assembly GCF_041296385.1. NCBI lineage: Eukaryota > Metazoa > Chordata > Aves > Passeriformes > Corvidae > Aphelocoma > Aphelocoma coerulescens. The sequence continues at coordinate 15,956,206 of NC_091026.1, read as the reverse complement.
TGTCATGCTAAAAGCAGCCAACCCCAGCAGGGCACCTCTGGGTAAACTTTCACACAAACTCGTGGCAAACTCAGAACTGGGGCAGGAAACCAGTTGCAACAGGTGATATTGGGGGCAAACAAATGATTTCTAAAGATGTCTAAATGTGATAAGTTTTTGCACTGCTGTTGCTGCTCTGAAGAGAAGCTCACAAGCAAATCAGAACAGCCCGAGGGCAGGGGGTGGGAATGACACTGGAAATCCTGGGCTCACTAGGTCAAAAAGGCCGGGCTAGCGATTTAGGGAGTCTTGGGCTCAGCTCACAGCAGCTGCCTGTGGCAGTGCTCCCCCTCCCTGTCGGCACCACAGACTCTCCCCCGGGACCAGGCTCCGCTTTCTCATCCTCTGACAGCAGACACTTTCTAGAGGGCAGGTTTTTTAATTTGCTGGCAAGCAGCAACAAAATTGATTAAAATTGCAAAACACCTTTTCAAATGACTCATTTCCCTATCACAGCACTCCATGTAAATGAGTGGCTGCTGTTGTAATTCCCAGAGCTCCGCTCCAGAGCTGTTGAAAGAAGAGGGGTACGCCGGGAACAGGGGCCAGGAGCCAAGCAGAATCTGAAACTCTTCCTCTCTCCCCGTTTTCCAGTTTTCACAAAGCTTTCTGTGACAGTTCCCAGGTCATGACTTTTTAATCAAGTGAACTAACAACCATCACTTATTGAAGTCCAAGGTTTGATGAACAATATTTAAAATCACAGAACCACTGAATGGCTTGGGAGGGCAGGGACACCTTCCACCAGACCAGATTGTTCCAAGCCCCATCCAACCTGGCCATGAACATTTTCTGGGATGGGGAAGCCACAGCATCCCTGGGGAACCTGCATCAGTGCCTCACCACCCGTATAGTGAAGCACATAAGTTCCTCCCTCCAAAAGTGACTAGTGAGGACAACTTGAGTGTTTTTTCTTGTCTTGGAAAAAGAAGAAAAAAAACAGGGTGGGGGGAAAAACGCTGGGCTCCCTCAGGAATTGAAAACATTTCTATTTATTTTCAGTGAACCACTTTGGTATTTGGAAATAATTTTATTCAAAGCATTTTATGCAAAGCCTTATATGGTAGCCAAAGGTAAGAGCTACAGCTCTGTAACTCCAACAGAGTTTTTTCTTCATTGAGTCTTTTCAAGTCAACTAAAGTCTTTAGAAATTACTTCCACATTAAATAAAAAAATCCATACCTAGCTCTGCTACATGAAAACAGCATCTGGTTAAGTGCCAAAAGAGGCACCTCTGCACTTCTTTGAAGGGTCTTTAATGGCACACCCCATTTCTTAAAACTGCTCTACTGTCATGTTCCATTTGCTCATAAAATGCAGCAGCAGTGAAATCCAGTCCATAACCACAGTTAAAATGGAGCTCCTGAATTAATGAATGAGAATATAGGCAGCAATTTTCTGCAAATCCAAAGGGCTGGACCCATACAATACCATCACTGGAAGATGAGAATTCCCTTCTCCAGAAATACTAAATCGGGTGCCATTCTAAAGAATGGCCCCTGCAGTTGCCTTGTGTGACCTGTCTTAGGAAGGAGACATCCCAGTCCTCAAAAAATAGGCCCATATATTTATGTTCCTAATAAAATTCTTAACTTTTTCCAAGGGATCGCTCCATACAGATACAGATTAATACTTGAGAGTAGAGTTCAAGTCACCAAAATTCTTGTCCCTGGACCCCAACCAGATGCCACCACAAAATGCCAGCTGGGGGACAAAGCATCACTCCTCTTCCCAGTAAGCACAGAATTACCCTTATACCCTGTGTTCTCCCCACCACTGAGCACACAGGCTGATAAAACACATTCCTCAGTGTTTAGCCACAAGACTCCATCATTCAAGGATTTACCACTAATATTTTCATGCCTGAGTTTTTAATTAAAGGGAACCTAACTCTGGCTGGTGGCTCCTAGGGCACTGAGCAGCAGGAGGGGTGCAGGCAGCACCCCACCAACATGTTCCAAGTGGCATGTGTTGGTCAGACATGGTCAATCCACAGCCCCTGACATCTCTGTGGCTATTTGGGAGGGGGGGACCTTTAATTTCCATGCAGCCTCTTTGCTGCTGAGTGAGATGTTCTGCTGCAGGCAGAGCCACCAGCCCCTCACCCCCCTGTACCTGGTGATGGGGTGACACTGCACAAAGCCAAGTGACATCAGTGCTGGCACTGAAACCACCTGGGACGCTGGCAGAGCCTCCTGGATTTTTCACTGAGTAATGTTTTACAAGGGGGTCAAGGAGAGGTCAAAATAGAAAGTTATGAAATGTCAAAGTTGCTTTTTGCTAAACCCCGGTATTAATAGCATGAACTCCAGACAGGCAGAGGGATTCATGACATGAAATAAGTCTCTCCAGAGCCAGGAAACCTCTCAGACAGCCCCAGCCCTGTGTCTATGCCATCAAACCAGACAGGTACATGAAGCATCACTGCAGGATGTGCTGGTTTCCTGGAGAAAACAGAATAAACCAAGCAGTAACATCACTTCTGTTTTTCCCTTGTTGCAGGAGTTTAATCAGCAGCTCAAACCAAAACATTCTTGTTGGTAAAAAGATGGTGACAATCTAGATCTAATAACTGGAATGTTTTCACTGGGGAATTAAAACTAATTATTCCTTTGCTATTGCATCTTTGTCTCATTTACATTTTAATCCCAGAAGGAACTTCCTCTGTTATATTTGGAAAATGACTGCATAGAAATGGAAAAACAACACGGTTGAAGTACTCAGAGATGCATCAAGAATTTAGCTATTAACTTTTATGGCAGAAGTCTGGTTATGCCAAGCCCTAAATGGCTGAAAATGGGGAGAAATACTGTGTTTTTTTCCAACCACTGCTGAATGCAGAGCCTGAAGGCATGTAAGATTGTGCACACAAAGGCAAACAAACAGCTGGGGCAGGAGGTTGTGTTGAAGGTGTAATTACACATTAGCCAGAGCAGAGCAGGTCACTCTTGCATTTGTACTGGAAGTAAGGGGGACTCCAGTGGTGACACTGTGTGCCGAGGGAAACCTCTGCCTTCCCCACCCTGTGGCTCTCCAGTTCCAGACTCAAGCCTTGCTGTCCTTGCTGTGAGGTTTTACCGCAGGATGACGAGTCCCTACATTTTTTACAAGGTAAACTTGTAGTGAATAAAGACTCGTTAGCGTTGTTAAAGTAAAATCAGTGTGGTCTCCCACCTTATCCCAGTCGCTCTTACCCACTTAGCCTGCCTGTGATTTCCAGTGGAAATATTCCTGTGAGAGTTTCCTTACTCCCTTCAGTGAAAAGGAGCCAGGTTAGCAAAGATCTGCAGCTTATACTGCCAAAACTAATCCTATGAATTATGACACATCCAGCCTCCCCACAAGCACCATCTCCAAGGCATGGCCCTCAGCAGCTGTGGCACATCTGGGTCCAGAAAACCACTGCTGCCTCCAGCTCAACTCCAAGTAAACTCTCAAGTAGTTGTCAACAGGGCAGAAAAAGGATCAGCTGCCACAAGGCTGCCTGAATAACACTTCACCAAGTTGGAGAGCTTTAGATCTCATTAAACCCTCATGAGGTTTGAGAGAGGAGAGATGTTGCAGGATCACCATGAAGAGTGATTCCCACTCCAGAGCAGCAAAAACCTGGAATTGCACAATGTTGGCCAAGCCCGAATTGAGGGTCAGTGGCCTGGGGACAGGTGGATGGCACACCAGTTTGCAAATAGTCTCTGGAACACCACTGTTTGCAGATCATAGTACTCCTTGTCATTACATAACACAGGTATTTTCAAAAAAATTAACCCCACCTCACCCAAGTTTTAAGATAATGGAGGGATAGTCAATTACAGGTACAGAACAAACATCATAAAGCAGCAGCTGGGGCTTTGTTATGGGTTTTGGCTCCCCACCAAATAAAATTGTGACAAGTGATTGTAACTCCATAAGGGCATCTCCTCTTGGCATGAGTTTCCTCAAGACATCTTTCTCTGCAGTGTTCTGGGAGCAGGTACTGCTGTTTGCTGTGTGTATGTAGGACACCTTTGATCTGCTTCAAGGACAAGGATGCTCTGAGCAGGAGCCAGTCTCAGCTGGCACCGCACAGTGCTTGCCACCAGCGAGGCTCTGGGCACTGTAAGAGAGCAGGTGGGAAGCAGTACAACAGGATCAAGTCTGCAGCTACTTGGAACACAACCAGCTCCTCTTGGTGGGGTGAAGGAAAGCCAGGAAGTTCCTCATTACCCTTCAAATTTGGTAAAACGTTGGGATATGGAAATAAGAGACAGAAACAAACCTGGGAGGAGTTGAGTGCACAGATCACACGGTGCAGAGAGCTGTGAGTAACATCCCTGTGCCCTTAACACAGGGTGATGCAATGCACAGGATGGCTGGGGCAAACTCAGCCGGGCTCCTGGGCCTGAATTCTCTGGGTTGTTTTGCCCTTCTGGCTGACCATTGTCCAGCAGATCAAGCACGCTGCTTTAGCGTTAACTTTCAAGGTCTTACACAGAGAGAGCTTAAGGAACTTATTGAACTTTCAACATTGTACATCCCTGTCACCCCACAAGATCAAAAAGAGGAGAGTTTTTGGTCCAAGTGCAGTATTTACTCAAGCCTGCTGTAATCCCAGGTTTACAGACTGACCTTCCCAAGAGCCCCCTAAGTTCCACACAAAGGACTCCTTGTAAGACATGCTTTAAAGATGCACCTGTTATCTAGGTAAGGTTTACAGGGTGCTCCATTACTTCATATTCCTGAAGACCTTTGGGGAAGCCCCCTTTCCCAAAATGCTTAGGGCTGAAATTTGCCAGGCTTCTAGTGCTACAGTTCAGCAGATCAAACTCAGCAGCTCAAAGACGAAATCCTGGCTCCACTAAAGGTGATGGCAAGATGCCTGATTACTTCAGTGCAGCCCAGGCTTCACCCAAAATGATATTCAGCGTTTGTTGAAGCTTTCTTTTTTTTCCTATTTGCTCTAGTGCAAGCTGTCCTAAACAACTGCTTTATATACAGTTAGCTGCAGCTTTTCTGAATTTTGTGAAATAAAATATGAGGTTTGAAGGGATCCCCTGCATTCCTTCAACCACTCTGAGCAGGCTTTGTTGGTGCCTTCCTCAAACACAGCATGCAGCCTCACTGGATGCTACAGAATTGCTGTAGACTTATGCTGCTGTAGCTGAAAGGAAGATCAAACTGAGTATTCAATTACTTGTGCACTCAAAGATATTTATTCCCTGAGATGAAACTCCTAAATGTGTTCTTATTGCCATTCCATCTTCTATTATTATTATTAGCATGCTGCTGCTTTCAGACCTATGGAGATGTCAACACCAGTTACTGGCAGCAAAACTGAAAGATGAGAGCATGACAGGGAAATGTTCAGAATTATGAATCATGTGCAAGAACAGACGAGACACTTGATCTTCCTTAATTCTAGGAGAGTATGCAGGGATTTTTTTCCTCAGATTTGTGTTTTTCCAAGATCTATTTCAGATGCTGCAGTGATTTAAAAGCTGAGTGAGGTGAAGAGCAACAAGTACTGTCTGGGGGACAAAACCCCAGAGAGGAAAGGTGCTCTTGGAGCAATGAACACAGGTGTTTGTGAAAGAGACAGGACACCCCTACCAGCATTGAGTTCTTGGCCCAGAGTCTGTGTGAATATAAATGCAATGCTGAAAAGGAAAAGTCAACTTGCTTCACAGCATCTCATATTTTCCTGCTTGTGCTGCACCCTCCTGTTACAGGTGGTATCTGGGAAAGTCAGGCACTTGCACACATGGCTGTAGTTTATAATAACAGCTCTGCAGCAATATGACTTCATAAAAGTCTGTATTTAAAGATGGGAAGATCAGAAAGCCACAAGTCTCATCCCGTAATGGCTTCTTCCCCCATCAATACCACAGGCAGTTCCCTTGCTGTCCTCTCCTCTGTATTTCCATTTGGATGTCGAGGGCCCTCACTCAGGGAATGTGGAGAATAAAAAGCCAGAAGTCCCAACAACTCTGAGACACATCCAATATCTGGTGCTCAGTTTCAGACATCCAGCTTCCAGAGGGCCCTCAACAGCCACCCTGAGGAAATGAACCCTCTAAATGAATCTCTCTTCAGTCTCTGGCTCTGACTCTGTCAGCCCTCCTCAGCTCTTGACACAAAAACAGCAGAGCCAAACCGCAGCCAGAGGATACACAGCCATTGTTTCAAGGGAAAAATCAGTGTTCAGTAGAGCTGCTGATTTACTCCCCCTGGAAGTGACCCCTTCTGTCCATCTGCACCAGAGGGCAAAGCCCAAAGATCCCAGCAAATCTGCCTCACTGATGGTCTTATCCACTCCAGCCAGACTTGAAAAGGCTCCTTCTGCAAGCAGCTCATCCCTCACACCTCTCTGGTCACATACATCTCCTTCACCTTAATCCATCCCACACCAGCTCTTTTTTTTTTTTTTTGCCATGCAAAACCAGTTCCTAAAGTACATGAGTGTGTAAGACTTCTGTACACAGGGTGTACCCCTGATCTCTGCAATGAGTGACTGAGGGAGCCTCCAAACCACCCTGTCCTGAAGGTGAGAGGGTACCAAGAAGATCCCTCCATCTACAAAATTTTTTGTAATACTCTTGCCCAAAGAGTGCGAGCGACTTGTTTTAGGAGAATACAAGTTTGGGTAGGTGTGAGTTGGGTGGCTATTCTTGTGCTCCTAAGTGTTAATCCTTTTACCTTTCACCCTTGCAAAACAAGCTAAGAGCCACCAGGATCTGCTAAGAGCCCAGGAATAGCTGCCAGCAGCTGCACCTCACAGGCATCAACAGCCTAAAACCAGATGGTCTCTACTAACCATTAACAGCAAGATTAACCAGCTACTCAGATCCAAGGGGCAGACTGATAACCTGGCATCAGTATCTGAGGGAAACATCCCTCGGGGGGAAGCATTCACCTGATGGTTTCATTGTGAGGACAACAGATACCTTCCCACAACATCGACTTTTGCAGCCAAGGTTCAAGTACCCAGTGAACATTTTAATTTAAGAAACTGGTGTATGTATTTGTTCTTTTAGAAAGATTCTGCAAAGAAAAGCCTAAAATATCCTCCCTTACTCAGTTGAAACAAGATTTTTAGCAACAGATTTAGGGAAAAACATATTTCAATGCTATCTCAAGATATGAGTGCACATATTCCATGTCTGTACGTCAGCAAAACTTGGGCTTTGAGTTTCAGTGGCTTCTCTGCAATCATGAGTACAAGTAGCACATTTTTGTTTCAAGAGGAAAGACAAGAATAGGAACAGAAAAAAAGATTAAATTTACTGAAATAACTGCCCACACTCAAATAATTCCAAGCCTCCACTCACCCATGCATAGCAAGATTTCTGATGAAATAATAATTGATGACTTCATATATGTTGACAATATAAAAATCAGTTTTCTCAGTTTTGCCAATGTATATCATCAGAAAACAGAAAGCCAGACTTAGAGTAAGCACTTTCCAAGAACTTTCTCAAAGAAATACATTCTCCCCTTTTGGTGTAGAGATCAGATCTCCTCTTTCCAAAGGAGATACAGCCTTGCTTCACTTACCTCCTCCATAGGTGGTAGCACACATGATGGATGTTGTCCAGGCAATCTGGCTGTAGGAGATGCTGAAAACAGCTTGGATCTCTTTAAAGTAGATTGTGAAAGCTTTAGGAAAGGTAAATGCAAACCCAATTGAGATGGAGGCTCCAAACACCACTGCCCAGCCCCATCCGCCATCAGGGGGGACATAGCCCAGGTCTGAAAGGACTGGAGGAGACATGGTCAGAGCAGATTCCAGAGCAAACCCTGCTTCCCGATGTCCTGCAGAGCAGAGGAGATGTGTTGTACAGAATATGCATAACATGTAGTCAGGCATCATTTTAAAGCAAAATAAAATAATTTAGAGGTACAGAGAATCACCCACTCTTAAAGCCTTAATCCTTTTGCTGCCTTTTAACAGTTCTATTGTTCAATTCTAACACAACCAAGGTCACCCTTCCCTCTCCAGTAACCCTGTCCAGCTCTTCCACCTGTATTTTAAATACATACCCTCAAAATACTCCTATGGCCTCCATGTCCAGGGACAGACCTCAGTTCCAGATGAAGTCAATGCCTCCACTTTCTGTTCTCTCTCACACCCAGCCTGTGGCTCTGTGTCCACCTCAGGAGATGGCTTCTGGAGGTTACTCCTGTCACAGTCCCTCTGGAGAGAACCCGGTGCTGTGGTTGTACCTTTTTTAGGGTGAATCCTTCATTGTGTACTTCTCAGGTGTGGGTGGAAGTCCTCATGATTTCAGGTTATTCCTGCTCAAAAGAGTAATCCCCATGATGTAAACAGCAGGTGATCAGCCCCACAGTGGGCCCAGCTCCCCTGTTCTGCAGGGGGACAGGACTCTTTTGGCTGTTGCTTCCCTCAAACCAACAACCAAACTGAGCAACTGCTTGCAAAGGGGCTGAAGTTTCTTCCTTCTTAGGGGCAGCAATTCCACTTGTGCCTGATGCCTGCCAGGTTACCAGATTATGCTCAGGAACAACACAGATCAAAGAGGGCATTCACTCATTTGCATTCTTCCCATTTTCCCTGGTCATTAAAATAAAATGGGGATAAAAGGAAAAGTAAGTAAAACATACATTTCTTTTCTATGAGTCTTTCAGATACATCAGGGATGAGTTTTAGAATCTCTTTGCTAAATAGTCAGACCTCCATTGAAATCATTCAGTCCTGCCCTGAAAGATAATGGCTGATTTTTGTTCTTGCCATAGCCTGTCTTCACTGTCTTTGTTGCTAGAGTCCGAGACCATTCATCTCCATTTATTTTTAATTAAAGGAAGTTCATGTACGCCCATGTTCAGTGCTCTAAAGACACCACTGCTGGTTCTGGAGGCCCTCAGAGGGTGAGAGGGAGAGGATCACCACACACCTGCTCCATCCTCACCCTCATCCCTTGGCATCCACTCCCTGCCTCTGTGGGTGAGGAGGTATGGTCAGAGCCAGTCTAACAGGACAGAGACTGTCCCACACTTGGCTCCAAGCTTTGATCCACTAAAACCCACAAGAGGATTCACTGCTGTTTACACAGAATCACAGAATGGCTTGGGTTGGAAGGGACCTTAAAGGTCATCCATCTCCAACCCCTTGCCAAGGATTTCACTGGAACACGAGAGGAACTTGACTGCAACTGGAAAAAATATTAGCCCAAAATGTTATATTTAATAAATCCAGTCTTTAGGAACTCTAATGCTTATCTTGATAATATCCAGGGTGGCAAGTTGTTGGGTTTCCTGACATTTCTTTGCTGCATCAAGAGATGACCAACTAAGTCTTTTGCAGTAAAATGATAAATAACAAGGAAAATACCCCGTTACACTATGAGGAATGCTATGTTTTAATTTCAGGATCAAGGAAGATTGTACTTGCAAGTTTCCCTTGCTCTGGTAATAAAGTGGTCTGATAGATATTCGTGAAACATTATTTTTCCATTACAGGTATCCACAGTATATGGAACATTCTGATGCAGTCTATTATACCCATCACCTAAGTCTTTCCATAAAAAGAAATCATTTTCTTTTAGAATTACATTAACTCTACTTCACTACTGTAAGGTGAGATTTTAAAAGGAAAACCTAAGTTAAAAAGTAATAGTGCTGATGTTGGAATGCCTGTCTGTTGATGTTTAAGGGATTTTATTACTCATCAAATTGCACTTCATTTCACTGCTTCTTTCATTTGCGGTTATTCTACCCAATTTAGGCCACTCAAATATTATGGAGAATACCAAGATCCCAAAAATATTGACATATACTAGTGGTACTGAAATTAGGCAAAATAAAACTGATTAAGGGGTGGTTATAATGAGGACACGTTTCCTTATTTAACATTACGTTTGGTATTCACAAATATATTGTTTCACAGTCTACCAAAATTTAGGATATGCAAAATTCTCAGGCCCCTCAAATACAAATTTTTTTGTTAGTCCTTTAAAAAAGGTTGAGCCTGAACTTTATACATAGGATTAAAAAGAAAGGTTATTTTTTATTACTACCAATTCTAAAACTGTGACTAATTATACACCACCTTTATGATGAATATATTTGTGCATTTAATTTGATTTGATGTTTAATGGGAGATATATTGAGAAGACATTATCATAAAATCAGATTACGGTATCAGATCCTTGTCCATCTTTTCTATATCAAGGCAAATTCTTACATAATACAGAAAACCAAAGAGAGGAACCAAAGTTACATGAAAATGTAGTGTACAGTCAAAAATAAAAATCACACCAGCTGAATCTTACTTCCCCAACTGTAAAACAAGGCTTCCAGAGGAAGATTTAAGGGAATCCAATTTGGGGATTATAAAATTTGGGATTATTTTTAGAGGGTTCAAAAGGCTGAGCAATCAGCAGATGGTGATGCGATTCAGTCCCAGTCTCCCGTCATTTCTCCTGTGGCACTCTGCTTTCTGAGACATCAGCATTAAGGAGGGCTCAGGACCATTCTCTCACAGGCATTACCCCTGCTGTTGCCATCCTCTTAACCACAACTTTGCAGTTTTAAAGTGAGAGTTGTCTTTGTCTGGCACAAATTTACTTGTCAGCTCTTTCATTTTACCCCTATTTCCTTTTTGTGAAGTCAAACAAGTCTGGATGTCCCATTTCTCCACTAACCACTCCCTGTAGGCTTCCTGCTTTATTCCAGCTGGTTTATTTAGACTTACTCTTTAGACAGGTATCCTGGATTCTTTCTCCACTATTCTTCAGTCCTCTTTGGGAATCTCTCTAAGGCTACTGACAACAACTTGGAAATAAAGTAATTCCAGGTGTCTTGCACAATCAAGGCCCTTGCATCTCAATCCAGTTGACATTTACCATCCTCTTTCCTTGATTATTGAATTGCTGTCTTTTGGAACCAACACATACAATCACAGTCTTCATTCTGTAACCCAGATCAACTGGGGACTATCCTTGGACTACACAATTATTTTTCTACACCACTTGTTTTATTTGGTTGGGGCTGTTTTTTTGCACCGTGATAAATGAAACCTGAGTCTAATGCGGCTTCACCTGCTGATCCAAGGACTCCATGGAGCCAAGTTCCCCTCAACCCAAGCATGCCACCACACACACACTCACTGACCACTGTCTGATGGCACTGCTCCCTCTCTGGCCAAGGCAGGCACGGCTCGGGCTCCCGTCCCTCGGTAATGCTGGCTGCTGGCTCCGCTGGGAGCGACCTGCTCGCTTTTAAAGCCATCTGCTGACCTCGTTCCCCCACCCCAGATGCTGCTGAGATCAAGGGTTGAGATCAGAGGCTCTACCCTCAGATGTAAAGCCTTTCTGTAACTTGGAACACCCTGTGCCACCTGTTACATCCAAAGGCTACTGTATCTCACATTAACTTCTCTGGGACAGGGGTGGTCCATCACCCACCAGGAACAAATCCAGGGCAAACTCTCCATTTGCAGTGCTTGGAATGCTGGCATCTCTCACCTCCCTGTGGATGTTGATAAATTATTTGTCAGATATCGCTTTTCCTTGTACATATTAACTTATTCTTTCTTTACAGCATATTTTTGCAGGCTCTGCTCCCACTCTCCTCCAGGGAAATTTGCATATGGAGGTCTTTCCCCATCCTGCTACAGGCATTTTACCCTTCTGCCTGAAGTTCTCCTGCATGGCTTCTGGGTCACCCAAAATCCTGCATCAGATTGATTTTGATCACCCAAGAAGTGAAGGGGTTGGCAAGCCACAACAGTACATAGCAAGGGGTAAATGTCACCCTGGAGTGAGGGGAAAAGATACAGAAAATTCCTGATTTTTCTTTGCCAGGTACCAAGCAGTTGACTTGGACTATTAAATGAGCAATGTCCACAATGTGAGTCCATGCTTTGTAAAGGTTAATGTAACCCAATTTCAGGAGGAATGTTTCCACCAGATTTATGTTGCAAATCCCCATTTGAAGGATTTAAAACATTCCCCTGGCGCGTTTATAATCCCAATGCTGCAATGCACTACTGAAGCACATTAAAAAAATAGGGAAAAAAAATGATTGTAGGTGGGCTGGGGAAATGTTTTTATCCAATCTGAGTAGAAAATTCATCAGAAAGGTAAATGGAGACAGAAAAATGATACATCCAAGTTAACTTTGCCAGTCAGCATCTCTTGTAGCCCTATTTCCTGCCTTATAGCCACATGCAGTCATCCACACTCTTTCATATGGCCCCAGCAGAAATATCTTCCTTGTGAGGACACAAGGAATGCCCAAACCCACACACCAGTTCCCAGTCTGCACTAGCACACAAGGCTGCAAATGGTGCTCTCCCAGCCAGCTCAATGTTCTTCTCACAACACAGGACACACAATACACATCTCCCATTTAAAAAGATTTTCTACCAGGCAGTTGTAACAGCTTGATAAAAAAAGTTTCCAGTGGTCAAAAGACATCAAGAGAAACTCTGGGGAGAAATCCATGGAGGGCTATCAAACACAGAGATGTCACCTCTGGCATTGCAGATGGCAAATTGCTGGAGCTTGGGAAGTATTGACAGGCAGCTCCATGCTTGTCTCCCCAGGCACCCACCAGTAATTCAGAGTCAGGGAGAGAATTCCAATCGCACGTACCTTGGGCTGATCGATCATGTGGTCCAGCTCTTTCTGCCTCACCAGTCATGGCTCCTACCAGTTACTCTCTCTAAAAATGTTTTACAACCAGAAATATAAACGAGCATATCTGGTGCTTCTTCTGTCTTCTAAAATTAGTAAATCCTTAAAGGTAGTTATAGGTGCTGTGGGGATTGATTACAGACAGTTGGAGGTGCATGTGGTCCTCTGTGCTCCACCCCATGGGAGGGCACCAGGAGCTGCCTGTCGAGGAGGCTGCAACCACAGCAGAGCTAGAGTTCGTGGGAGTCATATATTGCTAAAGGTGTAGTGTTGGAAGAATGCTATTGTAAAAAAAATGGTATTGCAAAAGGTGGAGTTCCTTTAGATTTTCAGAATAAATTAACTTCTACACTTCCAAAAATGTACTTTGTATTTTGCTTGTGGATACTTAACAGTTCCCTTGGCACTGAGCCATTTGAGACTGGTGCTTTACCAAATCAAAACATGGATTTGCCTTTGTTAGATATTGTCTCTCCTTCCATCTCCGTGTTAATAGCAATTGCCTATTTTTGCTGATAGTTACTGGGCTGTGACCATTTTTAATGCACTTCAGACACAATAGCAATTCACACTATTGAGACTGCTCTTCAAAATCACTTCAGAAAACCTTGGACAACCTCCCTTGTGGCTGAGATGGACAAAAGCAGAAGAAACTCTCCTTTACTATTCCATTGGCCCATGCAAAATTGAAATTTGAATGACTAATCCAATGACTCTTAACACTTCCTCTCCATATACTAGTTTTGATATAAAATGTGGTACAACTTTTATTTAAGAAAAATGTAAATTTGCAGAGTAAATACAATTTCAGCACTTAATTTATTGGCTGTTGGACAAGGTTAATTTGATATTCACCAAATATTCCTGCCCCTGAACTTCTCAGAATCTATAAAGAAATCTGTTAATGAAGGAATATGAACTGAATCAAACTGGAAGGGTTTAAGGTAATTTAAAACATCTCTGCGATCTTTTTCTGCAACTGATGTGTCATATACTGTCTTGAATTCAAAATAATGAATCCAATTAAATTTAGAACTCCGTTTATAGATAAGTAAAAATTAGATATGTATCAAGTAAAAGGATCAAAAGTTGGCACAAAGTGAGCATACAGTTCACACTTCTCACACTTGGGCTGGATGTTGCCAGCATTGTGTGACAGTGAGGGCTGCAAAGCACAGGTCTGCAGATCTAAGGAGACATGGGAACACAGAGGGCATTCCTTAAAATAGACATATTTGGTACTGTTTTGGTTGATGTTTTACGGGTATGTTATCATTGCTAGCACTCAGTGACACTTAAAGGTCTAAATAAGCACATACCATCTGTAAATTGTGGAGTTGATCTGTTAAAAGACAGCAGCTTGAGGTTATTTGGGCACAACCTTCAGTCCTGTTACCCTGGCATGGCTTTGGGGCCAGGCTATGCCTTGGCCCACAGCCACAGAAAGAGGGAGGGCAGAGGAGAAACCTGTGACCCACTTGTATGAGTTACACAGAGGTCCTACCATGCTGGGAAGGCCTCCCCATCACCCAGGTACTACAAAGAGTAGGGCATCATGCTTTACCTACTTCCCTTTTGTTCTTCAGGCAGACCCAGGCCTTCTTCACTCAAAGCTTGTGACATGCAGGAATCCACCTAATCCTTCAAAAACAGCCAAACCCAGCCAAATGTTCTCCAAGTGGGGATTTTTAGCACTTTTTCCATGAGGAAACACAATATTCAGGGTTTTGTACGTGTGCTCAATCACTCTCAATGTCTGCTCACCGCCTGCCCCCCTCCCCTCCCCAGCTTCTCAGGTGGCAAATGCTTTAAATTGCATTTAGTAGAGGGCCAAAAGCTTTCAAAGACAGAGTCTATACAGAATTTGTGTCCTATTGGCTAAAAACAGAGACCCCCACTAGCACCTTCTGAAAGGGAAAGCCTTTGTTGTGCTTCAGAAATTCCACTTGGAGAGATGTTAGAAATCAGTTAGTTTTGCTGCTCCTACTTGTTAAGAAGTAACTTGATCACAGCATCTTTGTTAAAGTTAATAAATACCTGCCTCTTACAGTGGATATTTGCATCATTATTTGTGTAAAACACAAACACAAAAATCAGCAGTGAGGCACTAGGGGACCTTAGTGAGATATTAAGAAATGGGGGAGGTTCCAACTTTGTTGGTCTCACTCTTCCATCTTTGAGAGGCCCAGAGAGGAGAACATGCTGCAAAGAGATAAGGAGAAAGCAACAGCTGGATGGTTATTTCCCCACCTATTGGCTGCACACGAGTGCCAAACTAAGATACACCCCTGCACGCAGCATGCACTTCACAGCTTTGGGGCACAAACATAGTGGATAAGTTCATTTAAGTAATGCTACTTCATTTAAGGGGGTGTGCAGGGGGTTGTGTGTTCCTGTCCTTCAGCAGCAGATGCTTCCAAAATAACTCACTTCCAAAAGGATGCCTGAAAGGAAAAACAAGCCCAGCAAATAATTCCACCCCCAGCCTGCAGACAGAAATTTCTCAAGGGCCCAGCTACTTCTCTCTTCAAAAAAAACCATTGGAATTTACTTTAGTATTCAAAGAAGAAAAATCCTTATTGATGCTTAAAAGAGTGTAATCATCTGCAAACCTGTGGCTCCCCACGTCCCTCAGTTAGCTGCTCATGCTCCTTGCACCCAAGTAGGTTAACCTGACCTTGCAAAGAGATCTCATCCACCTGTTATAGCATTGGCATTGTAACACATGCAACTTTGAAAGGATTTCATAAGAGCTCCACAGGAACTTGGGGCACTGGGGGACAACCCATGTATCTGTTCTTTGCCATGACAACAGAAGAGAAATTAGGGAATCACAGAACACGTTTGAAACACTCCTGTCCCTCTTTTGTTCTGACCCTGCTTCCATCTTCCATGTGTTTCCTACTTATGCAGGAATTGAATTCCCTTTTTACATACACAGGTGTCTTGCCCCTTTGACCCAATTTATCAGGTTGCATCGTTTTAGACCCTGAAGGAAGTGATCTTTGAATATCAACCAGCTCTCTTGGACCCCTCTTCCCTGCAGTGCCAGTTCCCATGGGATTGTTCCAAGACCCCTGAAGAGGCTGCCAGTAGAAAGCCTCATCCAGTTCCTCATTGCCTGTAGCAAACACCCACAGCAGGTCACCCCTTACCAGACTGCCCTATGAGCAGAGCCCATAAGCTCTTGACTCACTCATCAGCCACCCACCCCAAGTGGGTGTATCACCCTTGATACATTCCAAGTGTTGCCACCAGAACCAGGGTGCCTTCCTGTCTTTCCCAAGCAGTGCAGCCCTTCACACCAACACCCCAGTCACACAAGCCATCCCACCCCACCTCTGCAGTCACAGTGAGATCAGAGCCCTGGGACTGCACACAGACGGTGCCTGGAGAACCTGACAACAGCACTGTCCCAAACAAGAGAATTCCATGTTGTTTTCCTAGGCTGCCATGACTTGGCGTCTCCACTGATCACAAGACAATCTCTGGAAGAGAACAAGGGTTCTCAACCAACCAGTATCATGTACAAGCAGCTCTGCTAAGCACCATCACTGCAGCAGAAACCACACAGAATGTTGGAGCTTT
The DNA here is from genome assembly GCF_041296385.1 of Aphelocoma coerulescens. Lineage (NCBI taxonomy): Eukaryota > Metazoa > Chordata > Aves > Passeriformes > Corvidae > Aphelocoma > Aphelocoma coerulescens. The sequence goes on along the minus strand of NC_091026.1, from coordinate 15,939,947 downwards.
GCTTTAAAAGCCAGGAGCCTCTAGTTCTCAGCTCTGCAGCAAGGATGCTGGGAAATTCAATGTAAAGGGGGTTGGGGCATTCCAATACGCAGTATTCTCAGGCTGGAAAGCCTGACTTGACATTCCTGCTGGGATGTCAGCTGCAAACAAAGGCAAGGAGAAAGGGAAGGGAAAGACCATGTTGCCTGTGTGCAAACAAACGCAAAGTTAGACCTGAATAGCCACAAGGAATGAGACAAAAGGACAAAGCACCTTCCATCTTAAAAAAACAAGTGACATTACACACAGGTGAGGCACGAGTGCAGAAACAGAAGAACTGAACAAACGTCAAAAATACATCAGATTAATTTTCAGAAATTTACTAAAATGCACACAGATTGGTCACAAAAACAGTTGAACTCCACTGTATTTCAACAATAGGTTTATTTTAAGAAACATAACATGACATTAAGTAAAAATGCAAAATTGTGCAATTATGGCAAAATGTTTAAAAATCCACACATTTGCCCTCATAGGACTACAGTACTTCTTACTAACATACCTGAGCACTGAATGTTGGATGCCACTTCTCAACAGCCTCGAGAACAGGGAGCTCTTGGATCTCTTGTAGAACATACACACACTGCATGTCTGGTGCACCAAAACTGCTTTGAGTTATTCTCAATTTCATTGATGGAAGCAAGTGGAATTACAAAATGTTTTCTTCTAAAGTAACTAATAATTTTGGAAGAGAGTTACACTCGCCTAAGTTCTTACAATGCTAGAAATTCATTTCATAACAGGAAATAAACCAATGCAAATAAAATTCCAAATGAGCAAAATGTACAGATTACTGTTCAAATATCATCAGTACCTTTGGTGCAATTATTTTTTTTTGTGCTGTGCAAGTTGACTTAAGCCTGACTCTAAAGCAAAACTTTACCAGGAATCTGACTTCCAGCATAACATAGAAGCATTTAAGAATTGGCAAAATGTCACAGCTACTTTACTGTCTCAACAAACTCCTCATGCAAAAGATTTAGTATATTCTACTCCCACAGCAAGTTCCAGGATTTAGCTTTCAAACACATGACAGACTTGGATCACACCCTCAGTTTGAATGGTTAAACAGAATGGAGATCTTCGTACTTTAGTGCAGATAAACAAAATTAACAAACCTACTGCAGAATTAACCACAGCATATTGTACTTCTATACATCACATGACCAGTCAACTGCTAACTCAATTCTATTTCATAGTTTCAAGTAATATATTGAAATTTGTTCTACTAAATAAATATAGATTGTCAAAAAGCAGCAAGAAATCTTGTAAATATTCAACCAAGCTCGGAAAAAAAAAAAAGAAAAAAGAAAAACAAAGAAAGAAACAAGGAAAAAGTTACATAACACATTGCAAAAAAAAAAAAAAAAAAGGTCTTACACACAAATGCAACACTGTTAGGGAGGGTGCTTCAGAAAGCTTGCAGCTAGAGGCCTACAACAGCACAAAGAGAGCTAGCCAAGGACTAAGGATCATTAGTTAAAAACTAAATTAGTAGTACTTTTCAGAAAACCCCTTATTCTTGGCTATGCATATAGATAAAACTATCCAGAAGAAAACTAAACAAAGAAACAACACACTTCAACACTGTTGGAAAACGCAGTCTTAGCAAGAATTGCCAAATTCAGGAAAAAAAAATAAAACGCAGGTGCTCGCATTGGAAGAAGAGTTTGGTGAATCTCTGGAAGATGAGGTATGTAATGCAAAGAGGCATTTTTATTTTGCTTTCCATTTCACAGTTTTTTGTTTGTTTTTGCCTCTCAAACATTTTGTGCAAGAATTAATAAATAGAACCAGGCAAGTATTTTTGTGTATTAGGAAGATTCCATTTGGGAACAGGAAGACCACATAGTAAACAAACATTATCCAAATCCTCAGCCATTCCAGGGGGAAAAACAATGAGCTAAATATTTGGCTGACTGAAATGTCAGCTGTTAAGCCAGATAATGGTAAGCACTTTCAGCCAGTGATGGCCAGTGCCATGTCAAGTTAACTGGTTTACTTAGGTCAACAGGAAAAAATAGGAAAGAGTAAGTTAACTTAAAGCTCTGCAAAAAGTAGAGCTGTAAGAAACCTGGTAAATTACAGCTGATGCAAGTTTTAGGATTCCTCTTTTCCCTTTTAAATCCAATTTTCACTACTGAAGTAGAGGCTGAACTTTGAACTTACTTACTTTTTAAAAATAAGTTAAATGTTAAATACATAAAGAAAAGTGTTGCAATATATTCCTTATTGTGTATTTCACCTAAGATTATTTAAGCCATGGATGCTTGCTGTCAATTTTGCGTTAATACGCTGGATAATGCTGACAGCTCAGTAGTGCAACTTTTCACATTACAGATCAGAATGAAATAGAAGAGAGTTGGGGGCTTGACTGCAGAGAGAAAAGAAAAACAACTTGCAAAGTTAAACCACACTTTTCCAAATGCACATGCCAACTCTGCACATAGCACTGTACTGTAGTGGAGACAGAATGAACACTCCACACAAAGAGAAAAAATAAAAGAGAATCAGTATTATTAAGGCCAAATCCTGTCACCATTCTGTGCAAGAACACCACTGCAGTAAAAATGTTATGTTAGAAAAGACAATCTGATGACAGGACAGGGCCTGGAGACAGACACACACTCCATGGAAAATACCAGGCTGTCTTAAACGGTAGCAGAAGGCTGGCCCAGTTCAGACAAACAAGTATTAAAAATGTACTAGCACCATCAACTTTTGGGTTAAAGCCCTTTACGGGGTGAAAAAAAGGTTTTAATCAGTGTCAAAAAAAAAAACAACCAAAACGTTTTTACAGCACTACATCTATGTGGCAAAAAACAGGTGGTGGGATTTTTTCCCCACTATCATTAAGCTCAATCTCAACAAAAATCCACAGACAGGAACTGGTACAACAATATGAACAGGCCTCCATTCGGGGCAAGGTACTCCACAATCCAATTCTGACTTGAATTTTTCTCCCAAATTGCAGTGCACAAACAACATCACAAACATCTTAGCAGACTTCAAAAACAGTACAAAAAGAAGAGATCATTATGAATCAGGATCTACCATTCCTCTCTATGTACTTTAAATCTAAATTAAAAAAAAAAAAAAAGCAACAAAACTTAGTGATATTGCCTCAAATTTTACCCGTATTAAAAAAAAGAGAAAAAGAAGAAAAGTCACTTCAACACATCTTGGACATCCTTAACTATTAATGCTAGATTTTCTTTCACTGTAGTGCATAGTTATCCTGGCTCTTCCACTTAACTTGCTTTTACCACAAAAAAAAACCTTTAGCATGATATGATTAAGTGTTTACCAGAAATAAAATGCTGATAATTGCACTTTGTAACCTCCTTCTTATTTCCCAGGAAAATATCAGTAAATATGAAACTGAACCAACAATTCCCTCCCCGGACTGCAACCTTTAAAGAGCACCCATCCCCATATACAAAAAACTGTCTGTTTCATCTTACAATAAATACTGACAGAATTTCTTTGTTTTCTCTTAAGACATGTTTTCTCTAGCATCAAATTACCACTGAAATCACTAAGGCCTGTTACTGAAAAAAAAAAAAAAAAAATTAAATAACTTTCTGAAGACACTGCGGATACAATTTAGCAACAACACATTCAAAATGCCGGCCTAAATCCCAGAGCCTGTCTGGAGTCTCATAGACTTTCTGCCATTGGTCAGTGACCTCATCGTACTGGTAGAGTGAATTCTTCCTGCTGGTTCTGAAAACGTGTTCTTCAACAGTGACTTGAGTAGCTCTGACAAAGAGGTGGAGTTTGTTTTTGAGGAGAACAAGTTTTATGTATGGATTAATGGACTGATCGCATGGGAAGTCTTTTTTTCGAGTCCACTTGTTCTGTTCGATGTCGTAGGCCTCGACGGTGAACATGCGCTGATGGTTCCCACAGGTGCCAGCGATGTAGTAGATGGAGTCGTTGTACACTGTTGCCAAGCCTTGGATTCTAGGCACAGTCATTGGGGTTAAAAATCCCCAGTAATCCTTCTGAGGATCGTAGCAAAGGAAAAATTCCCCTGAAAAGAGAAAGCAAAAATAAAACATTACTTATGCTTCATTTCCAGACCAACAGTTCTGCGGCAATTAAGATTTCAAGTACGTTCCTCCACAGACAGGAACGCTCTAAGTTTTCTAGAGCCTGGATCCCAAAACAAACACACCAGCACCATCAACTGCTTTCCTTCTAGTGCATTACAAAATATTAATAGCATGAATAAAAACTACTTTGAGTTTCTGTTTCAGCTGAAGCAGAGGGAAGTATATCAGAAATACATTTTACATAGTTTCTAGGTATCCTCTGTCACTTCTAAATCATGCTTATTAATTTGGGACAAAACCTTTCAAGATTCCAGTCTTGAAATGTCTGAAGTACATCTGTTTAACTCTTTAGCATCTTCACAATGTGTCATCTGCAGATGGGGAGTCTCACAATTACTTGCTCAGGTTTAGCAGCTTTCAAACACTGAATTCTGTCTTACACTACACACAAGTTTTGAAGCCACTCGCATCAGGTGGCTGGGTTACACATTTAGGCTGATTTGCTTAAATGGAGGCCAGGTGAAAACCTGCGTGAAGCTACTGGTTCACAGTTAGGTTTATAAAACACCTCTGCTGCTCAGTGCACAGAGCAGCATCTACAGACTGCAGATGATGGAAGTTCAGATGACCAAAAACTCATGCTCTGTAACATTTCATGAAAAGAACATGGATAAAGACCACCTTGCCTTTTGCACAGTCCAGTGGAAGAAAGGCCTAATATTTGCCAAATACTAGCATAATTCAAATCATATATGATTTCACACAGCTATCTTAAGAATTTTAACCAAGCTGCTGTGTGACCAAGCACCTCAAGTATAACAAAGAATACAGAAATGAGACAGTAAAATTGGTGGAACAGAATTTAAGAGATTAAGTCTTACAGATAATACTAATTTTGATTATTCAGTTTTGTTTCACAGTGCAATCTCCTGTGACTGACACTTGCACTCCTTTGGGATTTTCACACTCTCATCAGTTCTTATTGACTGCTTCTAACTTATGAGTGTTCCCTAGAAAAATTACTAAAAGCTAACCTCTTTGTACTACAGCACAGGGTTTTATCTAGCCACCCATAACACTACTCTTTAGAATTTGCTGGTTAGCACAGGAAGTAGCTTATTTATATGAGCAGTCAGTTGTCACCTAAAGCACTGAAGCACAGAATCAGTGCAGCTAAAATTTGTAAACAAGGTGCACTCTTATTCTATAGATTATAATAATATCCACCTTTTACCAGTTCTAAGAAACATTTAAAGGAACAACCACTAAGCTCAATATTCTTCAGCACTCCTTTCTAACCATCTAAACCAGACATCTGACCCAAAAGAAAGAGATTTAGAGAACTTTTTAGCATAACAGAATTATTTAAAGCCACAACCAACAGGACTCACACATGATACAGAAATGACAGAAGAAGAAGAAAACTCTGCAAGTCACATGGAAGATCATGAATGCAAAGTCAAGAAATCATGTTAACTTCTTCTGGTAAATAACAAGGATCTTACAGTACCCACTATCCTGTTTCTCTCCTGTGGTCCAGCTCTGTATGGAAGTGACCCAAAAAGGATCTGGTGTGCATCTAAGACCCCAACTTGGGCAGGTATTTACAGAGATGGCCCTTAGCAAAACAAAACTGAGACACCTCCCTCTCTTTCTTCCTTTCCACTTTGTGGGCATCTTACCACAGCCTCAAACCAGTCTCAGCACTTTTCAGTGTGCACTGAATGTAAAAACAGCACTGTAATTACTGACCAAGAAACAGAGTTAACTAGGAAAGATGCTTTATCTCTTTCTAGTTTCTCGGGTGACTTCAGAAAGGAGGGCAGGGCAGGAAATGAAGACTTATAGTCATTAATCAACTTTTACAAGTCACCAAGAATAAAGACACCAGGAATTTTCCCAGCTTTAGCCAAATAAAATGCAAAGTGCTTTTTCATAGGACAGTATCTTCAACACTGGTGCATTCACCCAGGTAAAGATTTAATACAGAATTTTCAGAGTTAAATTTAATACTGTATTTTTGACTCAGAATACCACCAAAAACATCATCTGTACAATACCCCAGTACTACAACTTAGTGACACATTTCCATGGGAATTCAAGTAGCAACCTCCCTCTTCCCAGTTTCCCCCCCCCACCACCACCCCGGGGGTTTTTCCAAGTTGCTTAAGAAACCATAGTCAGTCAGAATGAACAATCCCCACTTCCAATAAAACACCACAGAGGCAGCCAAACCACCTTACCCTGTAACACATAGATGTTATCCTTATACTCCACAGCACTATGGAACTCCATTGCTACCGGCATGGGACACACAGCTGTCCAGCAGTTCTCACGGCTGTCATAGCACTCCACAGACTTGAGGGAGTTCCGCCCATCTCCTTCATAAACTCTCCCCCCGATCGCGTACAGCTTCCCACAGCAGTGAACCAACTTGCAGCCTATTCTGGCCCGCAGCAGAGGAGCCTTCGGAATCCACCTGTTGCCGGGATGATCGTACATCCAAAAATCACTCTCTGCTCGGTGGTCGATGGAGACCTCGCTGCTGCTCGGCCTGTAACCACCCGCAATGTAAATATCATTATCAGGAGACACAAGAATTCCAACCTCCCTCAAGTCATTTGGTGGCTTGCATAGTTTAAACACTCTCCCTGTGACCGAATCTAAACAAGGCACTGTTTGCTTCTTTCCTGAGTGTTTGTGGGCAGCATCAAAGCATATGATCATTTCGGAAGCGGTCATTCCAAGCCGTTGTGTGTAGCCATTGGCACTGGGCTGTCCCTTTTGTACACAGCTTTTGGCCATCGCCTGTGCAAACACGGGAGGGATTTTCTCTAAAAACGTCTCGTCCAACAGAGGCATACGGATGCATTTGGCAAATATTTCTGGAAGGTGCACTTCTCTCTTATTTTGTTCATGCTCAAACCACCTTATAATGCTCTCATAAACATGTTCTTCTTTATCTACATTTAAATCATCACTGTTGAGGATACTTATCAGTTGGTCTTTTCTCAACTGAAGAAACTCTTGCTCTTTGGTGACACTCAGAAACTTTTTGCGAATGTATTCTTGTGACCTGTCTTTAAGCTCCTGATGACCATAGTGATCAGCAAAGATGAACACCCCAATGGAGTTCTGTGGGTCCAAATGACTGATCATGTATTTAGCACACTGGTCTTGTATGAAAGGGATCTGGAAGATACTGGCTGCAGTGAACAAAGCTTGAACGTTGGCCTCTGTCAGCGCTATTCTGGAGGTATATGCATAGTTCAACACTAAATGCATGGACTCTGCTTCGACACCAACGATCCGAACTTCTTTCTGGGTACTCTCGGTAAGGCCGCTCGTGAACATTGATCTGCAAAACAAAAACTTTCAGCAGTTTGTCTGTAATTGCCTTTAACTACAGGTAAAAAATTAAATATACTGTGCAGCTAATCCCAACGCGATTGCCCCTCCATCAGCACAAATACATTTATCACAGGTGTTAAACTTTCCTGCTGGAGTACCTAAATTTAAGATCAGTTCTACACTTACTAAAACAAAAGTGGAACTTTTTGCTTAGTTATGTCACTAATCCCGTTTTAAAAGTCACTGGGTTTACAGGCAAAGCTCCTGACATATCCAAGTCTTCGCATTCAACTTTCAACAAGTTATTTCATATGGATAATCTACCATGCTAAAATATGTAACTTTAAAAGAAAAAAAGTAGTTTCAATATGCTCTTACTGTATCCCTGATACCCTCAGTACCGGAGGCAGTTTTATTTGGCTTAAAATGGTGTGACCTTTTCTCCAATGAAACTCTCCTTTGAGAAACAGACACTGGTAATTCACTGACCTTAAGAGAACAATAATCTTTACTTGCTAGGTGCACTCTATTATCTATAAATACATAGAACTTATTTTTGTTAAATGAAAATTTTAAAAAATCATACCTATACTAATATTCTATCTGCTTTGATCACCACTAGAACAACGGATGGTTGTACCTGAAGTAAGGACTGATTGCAGCAAGAACATTCCTATGACACGAAAATGTTTTCCCATGATCCACTTCCACTACAATATCTGTCAGCTGTCCTTCATCATACATGGTCTTCAGCTGCTGGAGAATACTACAAGCATGGAAGGGGTCCATTCCACTGATGACTGGGTTTGAGGGAGGAATTCCATTCAGTGTTTGTGAAAACTGACTTGGTTCTACAAAGCAAAAGTAAAACTTTAACAGAAAACAACTAACAACAAAAAAACACCCTCCAAAAAAATTCATACATGTGCCAAAAACCTGCACATGACCAAGAATTAGCACAAATTAATATTCCATACTTCCTCAGCATCACCATTCATCAACAACAAGCCAAGCATTTTCAAGGGTGAGTAAACATATAAAGATACCTCAATCCTTTTCCTTTTCACAATATACATGTCAGTTACCATTAAAGTATATATCCCTATAAACTATGAAGTTAATATCCATTAACATTAAGGAAAACAATACAAATACTTCATATCACTGGGGAAGAGGAAATCAAGTCAAGAAACACCAACGCTTATTGACTTATAAAACAAAAAGGAACAAGAAAAATAAAATAAGTCCCCAACTTACCCCACCATTACACAAGTCTGTATGTAAATATTTAACTTCACATTGAAACAGGAACTAGCTCCTGCCTTACACAAGTAATGGCTAGTGCAGAGGCTCATGAAGAAATAGCCCTACAGTAAGTCTGTTGGGCAACAAACCTAAACTCACATAAATCTGTAGACACAGTTACATGTTTTCGCTACAAATAAAACTGAATTATAATTTGAATTTTCTCAGGTGTGAAGGAGCTCATATATCACCGTGGAAACATATTTAGTAGAGCATATGCTGCTAAATAACATGTGATAAGCATAATAAAATAAATCCCAAAGTGAAAATTGAGCAATAGCTCAAGCACAAAAATCTGTTTCGTAATAGCAACAAATTTTTTACGCAACAACAACAAAGGAGAGCTCAAAAGAAAAACAATAGGTCGCAAGAGCTGCAAATCAGGTAAAGCTGCTGACTGCAACAGAGTGCTTCCAACAAAATTTGGGCAACACAAAGGGGCAAAGAGGAGAGAGAGCACACCCATTTTCATAGAAGCCTTTCATCAACCCCACTCCCTCTCCCGGCTGCGCTCCCCTCACACAGCAGGGGGTTCCTCATGGGACACCCTCCTTCCACCCTAACACAGCACACTGCCTCGCACACCCCCTCTCCCACACAGCCACCCGCTCAGGCGCCCTCTCGCCTCACGCCACCACCTCCGACACCCGAGCACCGCTGCCCCTCCCAGGGACCCCTCACACCCTCCCAGCCCGGGCACCCCCGAACCCCCTCACACGGTGCTCCCCCCCAGCACAGGCCCAAACCCCCTCTTCGCCCCCCCCCCCCTTTCGCCCAGACACTCCTCAACACAAAGGCTTCGATACCCTCACCAGGACACCCCCCCCCCGCATCGGGCGCTCCCCCGCCGCCCCGCACCGACCTCCCAGCGCTGCCATCCTGGGCCCCGCTCGGGCAGCGGCTCCGGGGGCGGCCCGGCAGGAAATGTCACCGCGCCGCTTCCCCCGCTCACCGCCGGCCGCGCACCCCGCAGCATCGGCCACGCCGATTGGTAGCTGCCCCCGCCGCCTGCCGGGATATGTAGTGCGGGCCGGCAGCCGCCTGCGCGCGGGGCATGCCGGGAGTTGTAGTCCCTCTGGAGCGGGACGCCTGGGAGTTGTAGTTCTCGGGAAGAGGCGGGCTCTGCCGGTCGCGTAGCAACGAGGCGGCGGCGCCTCCAGGCGAGCCGCCATTTTGGGCCCCTGGCAGGGACGTGTGGGCAGCTCCAGCGCCTTGTCCCGGAGTTTTGGATCCTGTTCCCTCCTCACCAGAGACACCCGGCAGAAATGGCTTCTCCAGAGGAATAAATTACCCCCTCCACCCCAAGGTTGTGCAGTTCTCCTGTCAACACTGAGCTGCGGCTCCTGGGGCAAACCCTCCCTAAGGGGAGCGGAGGTGTCACCCAGAGATGGCTGGGCAGCAGGCTGGGCAGAGCTGCCACCACCATCACTGCTGAAAACAGGCAGAAAGGGGGACAGAAATGCCTGCCGACGTCCTAATGCTTCAAGGATGTGGTGAGGGGCAGGGAAGCATCAGGATGGGAGATCCATATCGCTGCAAGGTCGAATTGACCTTTAATGGAAACCAATAATCGGCTACTTGGTCTGTAAGCTTGTTACACCAGGAATATTCTTAGTTTTTCCAGGGTTGGTAACCCCAGCATGCAGCCAGATCAGCCCTACCTGCCCCACAGAGCTGCTGAGTGACTGTAGCACACAAGTGACCATTTTGTTGCCCCTGACCCTTAATACAAAGCACATTTCTCTCTCCCTCCCAGAGGTCAAATGGATGATAGTCACCAGGTTTTCCAGTCTTCTGCAGCATTTAGCCACTGGTCTCATTCTTGGGAACTGAGTCATTATCAGGCATTTGCTGTGGAAGAGGTTTTGAGGTTTTTTTCTTTGTGAAACACAATTAACAAAAGAAGAATTAAAAAATGGAAGCATTGCAAAATCGTGTTTTATTTTTTTATGCAAAATAGATTTAACACAGCTTCACTGCTTTTAGCTGTGAACTTCTGTTCAAAAGAAAAAGCAAACAAAACCAATTTGAATAGTATTTTAAAGTTAATTTCTCATTAACTCTCAGAAATAGTAGCCTGAGTACCTGCCTACTTCTCCAAAGCACGCAAATTTAAAGGTAGTGCCACCCCACTGGTTTTACTTTTGCTTGCAAGGCACAGCCTTCCCCTCACTCGGCAATTATCAGTGGTGTCCAGGCTGCTCCGTTGATAATGCTGCACAAGGCGGGAGTGATGGAGACTCTGATGAAGGAGGTGTAAAAGAAAATAGAACTTCACGTCTGCAAATCGATTCTGCAGTTTTCCAATTTCCCCATTCAGCACCAGCACAGCCTGTGAAATTGTCCCTAGAAATATAAAATGAAGGGATGGAGAATTCCTCTACTCTTACCCTTTAGCAAATGACATTGCCTGATACAGTTCATTTCCTTCAGTGTGGGCATGTAGGCCAGGCTGGATTAGTGTTAAAATGCAGAAGCCAAATGTAGAATGGTTTTTAATACAGATCCCACATTGAACTGGCACTTTGGAGCATGAGCCTTTCTTGAAATAGCTTATCTTTGTATGGTTTCTGGTGAAGCAAGTAAATTGCCATACAAACAGGTTTAGATGTGCTTTAAGAGGCATTGATAGGAGCACTTTTGCTAAGGCTGAAGCCTTTCTTAAGTGGAATAACACCATCACTCTCTCCCCGCCCTGGAAACCCCCATTAGCACTCCCAGGATGTACTACCATGTAGCACCCCCATGGAAGTCCAGGGATCTGCATTTCTCACCCAGTTCTGCACACTATTCCCTGGAACTCTGAAGGGCAGAATGAGATGTGTTGCCTGGGCAAGCTGCTCGGAAATCCATGACAGTCGCACACCATGTTAAAGCTTCACATAAATGGCATTTGCATTACACGCAAATATTTGAGCCTGTTCTTTCAAAATTAAAAGATGCTTAAAGAATTCCATCTCCCTTCTGCCATGTTATTTTCTTTCTCCTGTCATTGTTTTGTCTGTGAAGCGATTAAGGCTCATATTTGAGTATAGACATGAAAAAAATGGGTTCTTAGCTTCATGCTGCCACAAATTTCTTCATGCTGTTGACCAAAAAATTTGATTTCATGAATTCTGGCTTCCCAGGAGACAATGGGGAGCTGTGAATGCATATATTCATGTAAATCCTTTTATCTTACAATATTTTTTGATATGTATTTTGGTACCTTTTTTTTTTTTTTTTTAGTTCTTCTGGCAGCAATGCACTGAAACCTATTTGATGATTTTGGAAGAATTCAAAGTCCTTGTTATTGAGGGACTGAGATGCTTTCACTTGTGCTTTAATTTCACACCTAATTTATCATTCCTGGAGATAGAGCTTGAAAACGTACACTTGGGGGCGAAATTTTCCCATTTGATATTCCAAAGGTTCAAAATAAAAATGAAATTATGTCAACTGATATGGAACACACAGTCCACGTCTGTCTTTTATAAGTGAGTGGAGACATTGGACTCCTTATAAAATCACAATTGGCACTGTGTGTTCTGGGATCCTTGCCTTCAGAATAAAAATGTCTTTGTCATGAGCCCAAGAAAGAAAAGAGGAAAAGGAAGAAGCCTCAGGAGAAAGTGGACAAAATACAAATGTTTTCAGATATTTCAGAGAACTTAGAAGATATCCATAAAAAGAGTTTGACCAAACAATGAAGTTATTGAAAATGTTTTCCTGCACCTGCAGAACAAGTTAATTAGAAAACTGGTTCACCGGGTTGCCTTCAACATAGGGACAGAGAGAACATCCTATCTATGAAATGGTTGGTTTGGGTCACCTGGAAGGAACCTGCCCCAGTGCTCCTGCTGCACAAGAGAGCATGCACAGAGCATTTGGAACAGGCAGCTCTTGCTGCACAGTATTAGGTGTGTAGGAAACTTCCCATGTTTTCTCCTGTCAGCAAAATGAAGAAATGCAACAGGACTAAAGTCAAAGAAATATAAACCAGGGTTTGTTCAAGCAGCTTTAAAAGATAATGATTTTTAATCCACTTGAGTATTCCCATTTTCATTTTGGATATCATGTTTATGTTAAAGCTGTAGGAAGAGGTCACTGCAGCCTATTTTCCTTTTTTTCTTTGCCCTTCTGTTTTTTTCACTGAAAAGAGGGCATAGCCTATTCCCACACGTGCCATATAGCCTGAAAAGAGGAAACCAAGGGCTGCAGAAGCTCTTTAGTTTTTAATGACAACGTTATGAATGGCAGAATTTTTCATGACTCAAGTTTAAACAAACAAACACCCCACCAAAATAACCCCACAGTGATTTCCAGCAAAATTGTTTACCTATAGAATTTAAATACAAACTAGTAAAAAAAACCCCAGTATTACTTGCTAACTCCCAAATATGTCTCAATTACTGTTTACATTTCTTCAGTTATTTGTACCAGTTAATTTGCACTGTGACACTGTGAGAAGTAATAGAGCTGATGCAGCTCCAAAAAGCCCTCATATTTTAATTGGAAAAATCTTGATATTCACTGTGGAACAATCTAACCTTGAAAAACAATCTTTTACCAGGTTGTCTTTAATGCATAAAACACTGCTCATTTTCTACAATTCTGTCACCAAGGGGCACATTAATTTAGTTGCACAATAATTTAATACATCGATCCATTGATTGAAGCAGAGAGCTTTTTCTTTAGTGGTTCCAAGAAATCACACACTTCTTGCAGAATCTGTAAAAAGAGAGTTCTGGCTGCAGTTTAAGTAGGGGGAATTGCTGATTATTAGGGAAAGTTGCCCTTCAAAGCCGATCGATCCCGCCATACTGAGCACAGTGGGCGTTACATCAGGAGAGAGGGCAGACTGGCAGGGGGCAATTAATGGGGCAGATATCAGAGTGCCTTCCCTGATTACCCCATGCCGGACAGTGGGTTTGGCCATGCTGAGCCAGGCTGGTAGAAACAAGAACCCTGATGAGCTATGGCTCTGCTAATGTCAAGAAGTGCCACTTCCTAGCAGCAGGAGCAACTTTATTGAAACCATCTGTTGTTTTGGAAGACACATGTGCACGCACACGCATACCTCCTCCTCCCAAAGTCTTTAACCTTTCTCTTAAGGCTGACTGAAATTGCAGAGCTAATCCCTCCTTAATCTCAGAACGACAGGCTCTGCTGCGCTCAGCAAGTCCCAGCAGCTACTGTAAACTGGGGTGACTGGCGCCATTTAGGTGACGTGACAGTGATGTATCCTGGAGCACTCACGGCAGAACAAAATAGCCATTCTTCCACTGTCAAAATAAAGTTTGGCAGGAGCAGTGTGTGATTACCAGGAGCCTCAAAGAGAAGGCTGGGGTACCTGCACAGAGACAAGAACGCGGTACTCAGCTGGATCTCACTGCTCTGCGCAACACAGGGAACAGGAAAAAGAGACTGAGTGAGTTTGGTCCCCTTGAAAACCTCATTTTTCAGCAGGTATAACCCAAAGCCATCTGAAAGGACACAGCCCTGTTCCAATTTGTCAAGTCTCTAATCACAGTTTTACGGTGATCCTTCCTTAAGACACCAGGACCCTTAAGCTTCTCACGGCTGTGTTAGAAGTGAGCATCAGAGCCCCGGCTGCCAACAGAAAATGTGGCACTACCAGAGCATCCTCTGAGACTGAATTACCTCCAGCCTCGTTGCAAGTGAAGTATGTTTGTTGGTATTTCATGCATATCTGTGTGCTTCTTATTTCTTGTTCCTAAAAATGGTGTTTAAAAGCACCACTTAAAAAACAGCCAGCTTCCCAGCTCTTTGGAACAAACACTTCATAGCAGACCTGGAGTCTCTAAAATCTCTCTTGCTGGCAAACATGACCCATATCCCCCAGGCTACTTGGTCACTCTGTAAAGTAAACCACACACAAACGTCAAATAATGCCCCATCCAGAGCAGGAAAAGATGTGTTTCTGTCCTTGTCTCCGGGATTTGAACAAGTGGTTTAATCTCATCTCCAAGCCCTTCTGCCTATGTCCTCCCTACTTCCAGACAGCCCAGATGAAACAGACCCTTGCAATGATGCAAGAGGTAAGAACAGAGAAGAGCAATGATGTCTTGCTGCCCCTTCTTTCCTCCATCCATTTTCACTTCTGCCTACATGTGGGTTACTGAAGCTCTGCAGTGTGCACGGACAAGCCCATACCAGCCTCCACAGAAATATGTCACTGGTGGCCTGATCCGTGGCAGCAGAGAGCTGGGACTTTAATGCACTACTGTAGACATAAACTGATCTCACTGTGGTCAGAATGGGATTCAACTATGGGAAAGCTGCAGCCACTTCCCGAAGAGCACACATGGATAGAGAAAGGTGAGAGCAAAAATAAAGTGCCAT
The DNA here is from genome assembly GCF_041296385.1 of Aphelocoma coerulescens. NCBI lineage: Eukaryota > Metazoa > Chordata > Aves > Passeriformes > Corvidae > Aphelocoma > Aphelocoma coerulescens. The sequence continues at coordinate 15,924,849 of NC_091026.1, read as the reverse complement.
TGTCTGGAACAAGCCCAGAAAGTTAAGAGCAAACTAGTTTTCCTTCTTAATTGTGGGAGCCAGTGAAGCCAGAGGGATCTTTTAGCAGAAAGTAAACTTGAATTACTCAACACCATCCTGTATTCCTGGGCTATTCTGAAGTCATCACTCAGACCTGGTGTGTTTTTGAGCTCTTCAGTAACTTTTTTTTGGTTTTTTTGCATTTTGAAGAACTTGAATATAAAACATACAATCCCCAGAGCTGCAATAGGAAGGAATGTATCATTCCCCTTCATACTTTCAGCCTAAAGAAAACTGGAAGCTTAATAGAAGAATAACTGCAGTGTATCTCAGAATTCCTGTAGCTTAAAAACAATCTAACAAGATGGGGCAGTGTGGTGTTACTCAGAATGCAGAAAGGTAACAACCAGAAACAATCTTAACATCCTGGAGAAGGTAATGGACAGTGTAGGTATTTTGATAATAGAGGAAAGTCCCACATGTCAGCTTCCCTGAGGGAGTAAGTTTAATACAGGGCATTAGTTTGTTTATTTTTTTAAATAATGAAATAATGGGTGTGTTACAGACACCCCAATAGCTGCCCTTATTCGCTTGCCCTATCCAAATTCAGTTGCATAATTTTAATTCTATGGACTATGATTATATTCAATATGGAATATTTGACTGCAAAACTTCAGTTTACATACTTCTGTTTATTGGCAATTTTTACTTCCTGTTTGTGGCTTTAGATCCTTTTCTCCTTGTGGTCAGTATCTTTATTATTGAATGGAGGGACACTGAGCTGAGGTCCAGAATAAATAAGATAACTGGAAGTCAGACAGTGGCTGGATTCCTAGAAATTATGTGCAAATACTGAATTAGAATATACAAAAAGATAGATGACTGATTCTGAAATCTAAAGCAGGAAGATGGGTAACAGGGTTTTCCACCATGTAACCCCACTCTCCCACAAATAAGGTCACACAGGTTTTGCTCACTAATTCTTTTCCCAGGTAAGAATGTGTCTAACTGCAGTCACTCAGCTTTAGCCTGATCCAAGGAGATTCCAGCAACAGTAGAGCTGTGATGATGCCAGCTGGGATATAGACCTGTCACCCAATTTAGGCTCCTAATGCCTCAGTGACTTAAGCTGCTCTTCGGTCCCTGGGCTTGTCACAGCATACCTGGCTGCACTGTCCCCACACATCCTCCCACTGCATCTCTGAAGCAGAGGAACACTTCCAAACTGAATTCTTTTCAGTGTTTTCATTTCCCCTCTACAGCTCTGTCTTAATGATCCATGGGAGATAATTGCCAGTTTAAAAGGCCATTTTGAAAACTGCCTTTTTTAAAGTCCTGACACGGCACAGCTTTAAAGCCTGAAACTGTGTTCCACATACAGGAGGCCTTGAACTCTCTCTGGGCAGACCACTTTCATATCCTCTTGGATGGAACTCTTTCATATCCTCTGAGCTTATGCATTTCATGGTAATAAGCTGTGGGATTTAACTGTGCTGAGAGAACATGCCTACTCTTTAACCTAGTAGAATAAAGAAGAGCTTTCCAAATAAAAATAGTTAAGATGAAATGGTTCATATTATCCTTAGACCTGGCAGGGCATTCACTTTTTGCTATTGGGTGGCAAGGGCAAGACTGCCCAAGGTTTCAATTCTGACATTTTAAAAATTACACCGAATACCACTACCTTGACTACTGAACATCCCTAGGGTGTTTTGATAAACTGACATATAAATAGAAGTAGAGATTCATATATAGCTATCTGGGGGTGATTGGTGCACCCAGTGCACTAGCTAAGAGAAGCCCAGAGGTCTGGTTGTACCCCCACTGATCCAAGGCGGCTTCACCAAATGGGGTAAGCTCCTCACCTGTGGGAGCTGTCTCAAAGCTGGATGGAAGAGCACACGGGAGAAGGTAAAGAAGGAGGGAGGGGACTCCTTGTATAGATTCCACAGAGAAGGTTTATTGTGGAGGGACCAGGAACAAAGAGCCGAAAATGTGAGGGTGTCCAGGGACTTTATAGTGGGGCTAGGATAAGGCGGGGATAAAGGACACAGATTAAGGGAATAATAATAAGATTAAGGGGAAGGAGGTGGGGTTGAAGCTCAGGGAACCAATGGGATTAAGACATAGGAGGGACTTAGGGAAGGAAGCAATAGGGGTGGTGAGGGTAACAGAACTTTCTAGAACTGATGCATAGTTAACTAGGGGAAATGAATATGAATAACTTCATACATAAAACAGGAAGGGTAAAACATTAACCAATCATATAAGAATATGTAGATTACAGAACTGGAGGATTATGGGCTCTCACCATAACCTAAGGGTGTTGTTAAATATTGGTGTCTGATCACCAAGTTGTGGATTTAGGGCGTTCTTGGGGTTAGGGTGACTGTAACTACTTGCCCTACTACAGATACTTGTATTATCCTGCTGTAGCATCCCTTTATAATTTAACTTAATTGTTTTGGTTTGCTTCACAAATTTAAGAGCAATCAGTGAAAGCCCTACCGAAATGGAAAATCAGGATTCTTAGTTGCTCATTTTCCCCAAGCCACATGCCAGGCAAGTACAGGACATATAATTCCCATAGGAAATCCAAGACAGTCACTCTAGGGATGAGGAAAGCACTTGCCCTGGAGGATTGATCACTGCTACATCTGCACTTTTTTTAAAGCCTGATTGTGCCTCCAAAAGTAAACCTGCTGATCAGCCAGAGAGCCAGTGTACGAACTGGTCTGGCTGGGCCAGCGAGGGCCCTGTGTTCCCATGGACTCCTTGTGAAATCTTCAGGCCACTGCAGCAACTCCTCAGCAGGCTCAGCCTGCCCTGCCCACACCTGGCTTGGGAATCGATCCTCCCCCTGCTGGGAAATGACCTTTCTCTCCTGCTGGCCCAAACAAACGGGAAGGGAAAACTTGTCAGCCACGTAAGGAGGCCGGGAACTGAAGGGCAGGGAAAAAGAAAAGAATGTCTTAACTCATTTTCAGATTTGTCATGCTTGCTTGTCATTGGCATGAAAAATTCTGAGTTTGGTTCTTTTTACTAATAGTAGAATAGTACAAATGCTAAAAGGGAAAGTCATTTTATTGCCACTTTGCCACTTCCTTCTTGCAGAGACTGTTCTCATTTCAAGCATGCACTGTGCAGGCAAGATCTCAGGGCAGTACTTCTTATTCACCATTCTTTTTACATTTCAAATTAGGGGAAATTAAATTTTTCCTCTATTTGTCAAAGATGGCAATTGCACTTTGGGGATCTGGTAAGACAATTAAGTACCATTTTTAGCAGCCAGCATAGCCACTCAGCTAAAAGATACAAATCTTTATAAATAAAGATTTTATAAATTCAGATCTGAATAAAGGTTCATCTTTTTATCATTATATATATATATATATAAATGTCCCTTGGAGGCAAAGGGAATGCTGGGAGAAAATTCACTCTGGGCCAGATACTTCTCCACAGAGTAGTGGAGATGAAACTTGGGACAGAACTTAATTCTTTCAGTGACTGAAATATCAACAGTTGGGAAAACAAAAGCATGTACTTGTTGAGGGGGGCTGCTGTCTGCTAATGGTAGTAGTCTTCTGTGTCTTCCTGAATTTATATGCAGGCTATTGATCCAGGCATTGCAGCATTGTCAGGAGTAATGGACCAAAGCATACACACATTAGGCATAATATACATAATTTGGACATATATGTAATGCATTATGTATTGTACCTATTTTCCATGAAATACATAGGCCTGTCATTCAGCTAAACAGAGATAGACCTGGAATTAGATACAACACACATTCTTAAGCGTAAAGCATCTGTTTCAACTAATATATTGAACCCTTTACCTTCGAGCCAGGGGCCAGGCTCAGCTCCTGCCTCATTGTTCTCCTCTCGAGCTGAAATGTGGGATTAGTTCCACTCCTTGAATTCAATGCATAGCTAAGCTTACCTGATGTGACTTGAGGACAGCCCCTCAGCAGGGAGGTTTGAAACCTAATAGTGGAAGAGGAACAGAGAAACTCCCCAGCGCCTCCAGCGCAGCAGTGTGTGAAAGCTGGAGCTGTCACTCCAGCCGTGTGTCGGGTGGGAGCTGTGGACTGGCTCCTGGCAACCACACACAGCAGAGGAGGATGCAGCTCCAGGAGAAGAGGTTGGAACAGTATCAGTGAGGAAAGGAGGAGAAACTCAGTGCCAGCATTTTGGAAAATTAGCTTGATTGGAAAGTTCGAATTGCAAAGTTTGGGATTTAAGACAGGAGTCTTTTCCAAAAGCCATTTGGTTTTTCAAGAGCATCCCGGTTTTCTTTCTTAAATGTTACAGCATAGAGAGGAAAACAAAAGAATTAGCAATGGAAAAAAGGAGATGAGCCAACTCTGAGTGCCAGAGGAAGGTGTGAATGTCACACCACAGCTCTCCACACTCAACAGCTGTGGCCATGTCCTCATTCCTGCCACCTCATCCCCTGCCAGACCTTCCCTGGTGTGTCAGATGAAAATTCAGAGTTAAAGAAAGAGCATGGAAATTGAGGAAACACACAGACCAGTGGAGAGCATAGATGCCTTGCAGAGACAAGGAATTTGTGTCCTGTCCAGTGATCTCACTCCAACCTCTCCTTCACCAAATCTGTCCACAGACCTCTGCACATATCAACATTTCTCTGTGAAATCTGTCAGCACCACAGCCCAAACACTCTCCCATTCAGTGACGCTCTCCTGCCAGCAGGACTTGGCTGCTGCTGCATGCCAGTGATTTTAGTTTGCTCAGGTGCAAAGGGCTGGTGCAGATCCACAGACAAAGGGGATGTGTCACCAGTTTAGTGACTTCTGGGTCAGGAGCAGCTCCCAGACAAGAGGCCAGGGCAGTAGGCTGCCTGCTATCATCATTGTATCAGCCAGTGTATGGCAAACCCCCTGGGTTACCTCTGCTGGGCTCTTTCCATGAGGAATACAGGATGGATGCTTAATGGCATCACTAATTCAAATTTTCACTTTTAATTTATACAAACTAACAAAAAACCCAAAACCAAAAATCCAAAGACTACTTTGCATAACCTTAAGGTGGAAGCAAAGAAAACACACCCCAACCCTGTATTTGCCCAGGCTGGCATTTCCCCCTCACTTTGCTCTGAGCCAGACCCTTGGCTCTTACCTCCATCCTGTTGATTTTGAGGCTGAGTATTTCTGAACTGCAGCTGTGCAGCTCAGCATCACTTCAGAACCTAACAGAGCTTTGCTGTTTTACAGCAGTGGAGCATCCTTAATCAAAGGCAAAGCTCAGGAGAACTGCAGCATGTAATGAATGCAGTCCAGTTTCCAACCAGTAATAGTCATTTCGAGGCCAGGATCTTTCAGCCTCCCTGCACTGCCACGCATTACCTGCCAACCTTCCCACACTTGTGGACTGGAACAATACCAGCAATGTTGATTAGAGTTAGTCAGTAAATAACATGGGATGAAAACAAATTAGGTAGTAAAAGGACCCTTGAGAAATTAGGAAAAGAGCTCTCTAGCCTTTCAGCTTATTCATGATTTACCAGAAAGTTGTATAATGCAGCAGGCCTAAGAGCCAGCTAAAATACTTCTAAGACCAAAATATCCCAGTTTGAATTGTTATGGTACCTACAGAAAGCCTGGGGAAGTGTTTAAAGTAAGTTAAAAAGAAAACTGACACTCTCCCTTCCCCCCACCCCAAACCTTTGATTAAAAAAAAAAAAAAAAGCAGCAAAAATGCTAATCTTCTGTGGTTAAGCAGAAAGGCTTAAGAAGTGGCTGACAAACAACATTAATTATTCAGGGAGAAGGTTACTGCTGTTTCATACACATTGCTCCAGAATGCCAGCCCAAAGCCACACAAGCACAATAATTTCTATGAGTGTTACAGTGATAAAATAGTTTCAAGTAACCTCCTTTAATTGCATCCACATAATATAGCCTTTCTGGATCTTTAATGCTCCATAAAAGACTCTCTAAAAATGAAGGGCCTGATTCCAGCTGAAATTGAACAAGTTTTATATATTATGTGACTTCAGGAGGGCAAGTATTCCACTGTGTTGAATGGGTATGGTTAGAAGCAGTCCCCTTCTGCCATCTGTTACCATGAATCAGATTTAGAGTTTCCATGTCCATAATCATTACTATCTTCCCTAGGTCCACAAGAAACCTTGTCCTGTTGCAGACTGCAGTCATATCTATATATAGGTGCATAGGTACATTTCTTTAGCATGAAAAGGGGAGGAGGAGCAGCCAGTCCTGTTTTAGAGCTCAGTGACCAGAGCAATTACCCAGACCTCACACCACAGGAGGGAACTTGTGCAATACACTCCCTGCACGTTTGGGAGGAGGCATTACAGCCTCCACAAGCCTTCTCTTGGCCCAGCTCCCAACTCAGCAGCTTGGGGACCTGCTGAGAAGCACTGGGACACCTTTGTCTCCATTGTATCTTACTTTGTGACTCACCTGCAGGTCTGTAAACCCTTTGGCGTGCTGTGCCACAGAGCTCATTAAGGAAACGAGGTCTGGGTTGGAGGAATCAGAATAAGGGACTTATTAATGAGCTTTTCTAAGCAGGCTGCAAACGACCCAGCATCTACAAAGCAGGGTCAGGTCTGTGAATAGACCTCTGACCAAACCTACAGAAACAAAGGCCAGTCAGAACCATACTTGCCTGTTAAGGAGCCCCTCAGCCCAGAAAGACCCTTTATTGCCACTCATATCTACACAGTTGTGATTAGACTCTCAAGGGAAACAACCTGGTGCTGGTGTCTCAAGGAAGATCGATCACCTGATGCTGTCACACATCAGGTTGATGAGGAAGCCAATGTGGTTGCAAACAGCAATGCTGTTGGCTGCTCAGCTGTATGCAATGATTTGTCTTCTGTCAGTGGCTTTTGGAAGAGGATGGAAAGTAGAAAAACAGTCACAGAGAAGCTCAGTTACGAAAAACCAAAGGTAAAGCTTCCAATTAAACACATAGCAGTCAAGTTAAAATTATAGGTGACAATTACTGTAACTTGATTAGGCACAATAGCAAATTCACTTCCCTAAATCACTTTCACAACTCTCCTAGGAGGTCTGAAAGATGTAGTATATGAGGTTCATTTAATTTCTAATGTAGTAATTATCACTTCTGAAAAAAAAATAGCGGTGACAGACCCAGGAAATAAATTTAGCACTTGAGGTTTTAATAAAATTTTTATGTGCAACCCCGTTGCTTAGAAATTGTTTAATCAATCTTATCTGGTTCACAGACTTTCTGCTGAGCTTTTGCTTCATGTTATTACAAGGCAATATGCTGCAACACCTTCTCAGCATCCCAAGTTGCAAAGCCACAACACTGTTGTATCCAAAGCCAGTTCAAGCTCCTCTTTCAGTTGTGAACACCCACAGTTTTGTTCAGGTGCCACCAGTTGTTTTCAGGTTATAGAGCTCGTCATAAGAGCTGGTAACTCCAGAGTAGGGTCAAGTTCACTCTGCCTGGTGCTGGAAAGGGTCTCAGCCCTAGATGATATCAGGTATCTAGTGAGCTAAACCAGGTTTTCAAGACAGTAGTGTGTAGAAGACACTGCCAGTCATATCTTTATGTTCCGTATTTTGATACACCACCTTGAGAGGAATCCATCCCAGCCTCTCCTGGCCCCTCCCGGCTCATCCCATGGGCATACCTGGAGACCAGTCCAGTGGTTTGCTCAGGGGTAGTGGAGACAGATAAAAGAAACTAAGCCTCCACTAATCCAGGATTAGTGGAATTTCTGAGGTTTCCCTGACTCCAGAGGTTTTTCCTTAGAATTTGAATTTTCCCAAGCTCCTGGACATAGGTAAAGAGAATACTGAGCCTGGGTCTCCTGTCCTGCTACTTGCGGGGTCACTGGCCTGCATAAATTAAGCTGTAATGGTTTGTTTCTGTTTGCAGACCGGGTCAGTGGGAGTAGCAGAGAAGTTAAAATGCAGTTATGAGTATCTAGGAGGAAAAACCCAGCAGGATCCCTGGACTATATCAGTATTTCTCTTATTTAACCTAAAAAAGTCCAGCTCCTCTGTTACACCAAAGGATTCTCACTGCTGAGCTGCTTAAAACAGTTTTAAAGTGTGCCAGTGTGAATTACTTAGCACCATTTTAGTTGGGTTTTGGTACCATTCCGAAATCCGAGGAACAAGCATGGCACTCCATGGGCTTTCTCCATTTTTGTCCATCACTAAAAGGTCTCCCCTCAGCCAATGGGATTTACCTCTGTTCTTCTCTTTGCTGGAACTGTCTGCCCCAACACACAGAACAATCAATCATCCAAGTTGGGTACTCTCTTTTCCTGTTTGCAGTTAGTACAATAATGATTTCTGGAGTGGCTAACAGGTAAATTGATAGCCCCCGGATCAATTCTAAAAATTCCATAAATATTTGGGCATCACCATAAACAAAATGCATTCAGGGCCCCATATCCCTCTCGTGCAAAGGAGGTTTGTTAGGTGAGAGCATCTTAAAAAGACACAGCCTGTGGCCTCCTGGCACAGCTTTTGGTCCTTGCCACAGTTTCAGTGCTGAATCCCCTGGGGGCCTGGCAGGCAGGAGTGGCAGTGCAGGATTGGCACCAGGGCACAGTGGACAGGAGGCCCTAAAATGATGAAGCCAGAGCCATCCAACATCTTCCAAAACCTCATGAGACGAAGGGCCAAAGATGGAGGATGCCACAAATCCTCACTTACCCACTGGGAACTCCTCAGATGGTCAGTTAGCAATCACTTTAACCAGGCACCCCAAAATCCCCATGACCTTCAAAAATCCTAGGCTTTGCTTTCAGTTGTGAGTGCAGCATCAAAGCCGTAACAAAATGATTATTTAAAGCACACCTGAAGATAGGAATTCTCTTTCTTGACTTTCTGAGTTGGCCTCTGTGTGTCATTTTGACACACTAAGTAACTACAGCAGTAGATACTCGGTGCAATTTTATTTTGACGGCCTGTATGGGAGCTGATTGAGCCCCAGTGAAGGAAAGTACAGAGGGAAAGTGTCCTCGAAAAAGTTGGGATGCAGAGAAACATTCACCGGTGTCTTCACCCAGAGGTGGATCCAAAGGCCACTGCTGCCATCTGGTGTCACTGTCACCGATGAGGAGAGCTGGGACGTCGCAGGCAGAAGTTGCTGGATAAATGAGAGGTGACTTGATCCCAGACACTGAAGAAGGACAAATACTTCCCTGGCAAAGGAGGGCTCTACACATCTGAGCTGCCTCGCATCCATCTCCGTCTCAAAGGAACCAGTTTATGTGCTTGAAGGTAACAGAAGGAGACACAAGAAAAAAGGGAAATTGGTTACAAGACTTTTTGCTGAGAGGAGACACAACCTGGCAGTGTGAGTTACGGATCAGCAGCTCTGGACATCCTGCTCCAGAAAAGCCACCAGGAAATGCTCATGAAAAGGGGAGGTCTGCAAAGCTATGGAGCAGAGCAGGAAATGCAGGTCTTTGGGAGCTCAAATTGGAGCCATGTGGGGAGAAGGAGGCAATGTCTCTGTCGTGAGTCCAAGGTCTTCGAAGCCTTGGCCTTAAGTATGAAGGCAACATTCTCTTAAGGCTAAAATGCGTCCTCACATTTCCCAGAGTGGTATCTAATTATGCCATCCACCTCATTAGATGGGGTTATGGCTCCAGTGTTTTTAGGTAAGTCATGGTACCTGTCAGTAAAAAACCCAAGGGGGATGGGTTTCAGAACTCATCAACAGGCAAGGCCCCCCCAGAGTGGCTCTAGGTTTGGACATTTGAACATTAATCATAACCTGGGTTTTGGTCCTCAAATCTCACCAGGATTTGTCAGCCCCATAGCAACAGACACCTCTCTGCACTTGCATAGGGAAAAGCAGAGGGACACTGCAGCAGTGGTTTAATCCTACAAGGATTTAGACATGGTCTTTACTGTCAAGACAGTAAAGTCAAAACTTTACTGTCAAGCACTGTGAAGAGCTCCAAAAAAGTTGCAGGAGGGTGATAAATAGGGATTGGAGTGTTGGCCACAGGAGGAGCTCTGTTCAATTCCCTGCTTTGGCAGAAATCTCCTGTGCTGTTTAAAGCAAATCATGTAGTTTCAGTACCTCAAAGCCTCATGGGAGTCATCCTTTTACACCCCTGGGGACTTAACCCGAGAGCCACAGCTCTAAAATGAAGTTCCCCTGCCTTCCAAAGGTGCCCTGATGCTAAATCTCATCATGGGACTCGGGTGCAAAGCTAATGAGGAAAGAGGGACTGTCAGTCAGGAGGGCTTGGGGGACACTGGAAAGGCAAACAGCCTGGACAGCCTAGTATAGCCTGGTTAAACCATGAAACTGTTTCAAAAAAAGAATAAAATATCTCTTAGGAGAGTCTGTGTGGATAGAAAAGGGATTTTGGGATCATTCCCTAGCTCGTGTCTGCATCCTCCTCAGTCTCGGTGTGGCCGGTTCCCTGCAGCATCTCCCACTCAGGAGCACAAGATCCCAGTGCTGGGGCAGGATGGGACCAGGAGCACTCACCCCTCTGCTATGCTCCCTGAGCTCTGAGTGAGCTCCAGGTTCCCCAGGCTGTCTTGGATACAGCAGAGCCAAAGAACCCCAAAAAATACATACAAAATTTTCCCAAACCTTCCTTTTGCTGCAATTCCCGTTCTTCAGGCACTGTCCCATTAAAAAAAAAAAAAAAAATAAAGATCCACAAGTTAAGCATGAAATAAAACCAGCAGTAAGGGAATAGTAATTATTTGATCAGCTCCCAGGGTATCAAATGGCAGTAAATTGAGCTTCAGTTTAAAAAGCAGACAATTTTCAGTGTCATACCACGACATTTTTCAAAGCTAATTTAACTATTCCATTAAAAAATGAAAACATATTCAAATTAAAACACCCATAAGATATGAAAGGGGGGAAAAAGCCTTGTTGGAGAGAGGACATGAAATGCATGAGTAATTTCCCATCAGGCTACAGTTCCCTTAACTGACCATGACAGTCAAAGATGAAATAGAAATTTCTATATCAAACAGGAACACAAAGGAGAGCTGACCTTTGATCAAATGTCTGTTTGTAGTTTTGACAAGGAAATTTGCATTAAAATAATTTATGCTGGACACTTACAGGAGAAGTTAACTCCCAGCATGTAAAGGAAGAGAGAGGTCAAACCATCCTTAAACAGCCTGTCAGATGAAAGCCACGCTCTCCCAGCTGCAGAGCTATGTGAAGTTTCCAGCCATTCAGGCTCTTTTTCTAAAATCCCAATGCTGCAGGTTTTGTGATGCAATTTTTCAAAGTGCTATTTATGCAGGGGTGGGAAAAGCCTGTTTCAGGCAAACAAAGGCTTTCTCACACAAAGAAAACCCACTTTTAGTGTAGCAGCAGAAGGCATACAAAAAAATCGAAAAGCGCCAATTAATTATAATATTTAAGCTATAGGCTTAGCTAATCCTCCTTGTCTTCCAGCAAGAAAAAGAAATTTAAAAAAAAGAAAGCAGGCTGAGACAGGAGATGTGGATCTGTTTGGACCCAGAGCACTGCTTTGCCAGGGAACTGCAGAGGGGTGAGTGCTGCCCCTTCCTGAAAGCAAACGTGAGTCCCCAGCTTACAGCTGTACTCTGCTCTGTGAGGTGCAGGTGTTGAAATATGCAGCTGAGAAATAACAGTTGAATGAGGTATTTTGAGATGGTTACATAAATAAGAGGAATTTGTAGAAATCCATAAGAATAGGGGGATGTTTGGCTTATCTTGTCAGGAAAATTACTGCTACTGCTGCTGCTGCTGCTGCGTATTTGAATTCTTACTGCAACTGCACAATAACAACCATTTTCATACAGGTTTTTACAGAAGGTCCTACACTGTGCAGCTAAGAGATTTACCAGATTCCTTCAGGGAATGATGCCCTCCCAAATACATGTGATAACTTCTTGGATTTTCTCCTTTCTTCCTAATACTTATTTAATATTTCCAAGGTTGCCCAGTTTCCTCACAGGCATCATTTTGTGGCCCTTAGTTTTTTACCCCTAATTTTTCCCCAGTAGGAACTGCTGGACTGAGATGGATTTTTGGATGCTTCCAGGTCTCCTTTGTCCCTGTACTGTGATTTATTACTGCAATAATAACTCACAGTCACAGATGCTTTTAGTTTGTTAAAGATACCACAGAAGATCTCCTGCATATTCCCAAAGGGTTGGTTCTGCCTCTTTGTTGCCTTTTAACTGTAAATTGTGCCCTGTCGCTGCTTCCCAGCAGGAGTATTTTCCCAGGGAAGGCGTTCAAGGGCAGCTGGTTCCCAGCCGGCTGCGAGTTGCCTGGGTCTGGCCAGGAGAGGTCAGTGAACACCCACACACAGAGCCCACGGTCTGCAAACCGGCAGTGAAACTGCTGCATCCCATGAAAATGAGCGTTTGGCTGGGGCTGCCAGCAATGGAGGTGAAAATCTCATCCCAAGCCTCTGGGTGCCAGGTGCCCATGGAGAGAAAAGCACTCAACATTTCGGGAATGCTTTGGTTGCAGGCGAGACATGTGGAAATGATGTTTTCCATGGGACAGTCTCTGCTCCTTCTCTCCCTCCCAGTTAATTGACCTGCAAGAGCTCCAATGTCCAACCAGGGTAATGGTAACATTTGGCCTTTGTGCCAAGGGAGACATGGTGACACCAGGGGATTGCCCTCCAGAGAGGGGTGGGAGTGGGAAAAGACACTGAGCCGGAATTTTACAGCAACAGCTAAGTAACCAAGGTTTCTCTGCTGCATCTGTTCCGTGGGAGTCACTACTTTCATTCCTGTTCAATTAATTTTATAGATTTTGAGAACTCTCTGTGAGCCCAAAATGTCTGCTTCCTGAATCTATTATGGTGTGCTGCTTATTTCAAATGTTCACACACTTGGTGTTTCCTCTGACGGCGGTTTGAGATTTAATTAAAGATTTCTTCTATTTCTTAGTAAAAAAATCCTTTGAAATTATTGTAGTCTTTTAATAAACTTCAGTTGGAATCAAGCATCTGCAACACTGTCAACACAGGTCCTTCCTTCCATCATGAAGCCCTTTAAAGGACAAGGTTACAAATATCATGTTGACCCTTTAACATATTTAGGTAATAGATAGTAGATACATGCTGATAACAGGCACACACACTTGTCCTGGGGAGTGCCAGGATATTAAATTAGTGTTTCGGAAGTGGAGCAAAATGTTTCTGCTGGGAACAGGTGCACAGCTCAAATGCTACCATGGCATTTAGGTCAGGAGAGAAAATCTTCTGGTAAAGCTTACAGACAAGTTACAGCACCCTCAAAGAGGGAGGTTGGGACTCATGACTGAATTAAAATGAATTAAATTTCACAGGGCAGGATCAGGCCTGTGATCCCCAGGAGCAGCACAAGCAGATTTGCCTTCACTACCCTCTTTCTGCTGCTTGCTTAGTGCTCAAAAGGAAAGACTTCAGCTGAGCAACTTGAGCTGCTCTTCCTGCTGCTTGGAAATTAGAGCATCTCATTTCAAGCAGATATTATCCGACTTCATTTGAGCTATACCATTTCATGCCAGCAATGAATCTTGTTCTCTAACTCCAGCTATCAGAGCTGCCATACAAGAAGGAGATTCTTGCCCCAGTCCACCTGCTTCTTTACTGCAGGACAAGGATTTTCATTCTGTGGTATCTCCACAGGTACCCCAGTGATGGTGTGAATGGTGCCTGGAAAAAAAGTAGCCCATATTCAGCCAAGGGAGAGCCTTTCAGAAACCCCAGGACCAAATCTGTGGTCACTGGAAATCACCTTTTATAAGGGTGGAGGAGTCTCCACCTGCTCCCTGAGGTCTGAGTATGCACAAGGGTGAAGGAAGCCACATCCCAAGCTTCCTAAATTGCTGCAGCTGATTTCCTACCATAATAATGAGTGAAACTTACAGGTGAGAAATTACCACAGTGCTTGGAAAGCAAAGTCCACATTTAATGGCTGCTGCTTGTCCACAGTAAATGTTTTCCAGCCAAGCTCCTGACTGGGAGCTAAAATAAGCCAAAAATGGCTTATGAGTTATTACTTGCTGGCCTCTGTGGCACAAGCTCTTGGTGTTGTAGGAAAGCAAAGCCACCTGGAGCAGAAGGTTGGGAAGGGTGACTACCCAAGGCTATGGAAGCTCTCTGCAACAAACCACATCAAACCATAGAAGAACAATGTGTTCTGCTTAGAAAAACACCAACCAAACAAAATAAAAATAAAAAGTAAACCCACAGAAAAAGCAGCAGCACTTCACTGAAGAAGCAATGCACCAAGCTATGCTTAGGACATGTAGCCAAGTGTTTCACCTTAGTAGGTGGATGGAGTTGGAACAGGCTTTGCCTGCAGTGCTTTGGGAACAGCGGGCAATGTCACAAGCAGGAGTGGGTGGTGGCTATTGTGGCCAGCAGTCGCCCCTGCTGGAGGTTCCTGCAGAGGACGAGCAGGTACCGTGGGCTGAGCACAGCCAGCCTGTCTCTGTCACAGCAGCTCTGCAGCAGCTCAGAGCAGTTTATTTTGGGGATGAGCTGATCTGGCTTTCAAAGTCCAAATATTTCACTCTTAGGGAGGTGCTGTCTGCTCTTCCCCTGTGCCCTCTGTGTTCTTCATGGTCTGATTTGCAACCCAAAGCCACAGAAGCGCTGAGTGAGGACAGAGGGTCTGTCCACCTTATTTCAAGTGCAGCCTTCTGCCCCCGTAAAGGCACATCATAAATCACTCCAGCACTGTGAAGAAGCAAATGAGGGCCACAGGAGGTGGAAGGAAGCAAGTGGCCTTCTGTCCTGGCCACCCATCCTTCCTTCACCACCATGACAGGGACAGCAAAGCCAAGGCAGTGTTGGAGCTACTTTCATGTCCTGCCAGCCCAGTTGCCCCGGCCCCAGCTCCCTCCAGAGAAGGGGTGGTGGTTTGAGGAGCCCTTCCCACTCTGGCACCATTCCTGGAGGCAGGACTGGGGCTCGCCACCCCTTGGCAGGGCTGTGAACCTACTGGTGTGACTTGTCCCCACTTCATCCCCTCTTGTGACCACTGAATTTATTTTCCTCCCCTGGATAGTCCTTGGCTGTATCAGCTCTTTTCCTTGCATGTTTAGGAGGGTGGCCAGAGACTATTAAAACATAGAAAAGGTTCCAAATAATGTGGAAAAATAAAAGACTTCCAGCACACCCCCTCATAAGCACTGGTTGGGAAGAGCCTCATTAACCAGAAAACATTCAAGGACGCACTTAAGTCCCACTGACACCTGTGTTCTCCTGAAGAGAGACCACGATCCCAGAGCAAAAGGTAGAAAGCTATCACCTGGTCCCTGGATGGTGATGGTCTCCAGCAGGGATTTTTGGTTCTATTTCGTTGTTACCTCAATCAAATGAAGTAAAAAAATCAAACTTAGCTCAAACACCCCTCAGTCTGTCATCCTGCTGGCGTTCCCTGCAAATGTCCTGCTCAGAGCCTGGTGAGCAGTGACAGGCATTGTACAGGTCAGCTGCAACAGAGGGAAAGCATCAAAAACCAAAGCAGATGGGTTTGGTAAGGAAAACTGGCACATTCCTTGTCCTGTGTGTGAAGTGGGTTCACCTGGAGGAGTGCAGGAAGCTGAACCCCTGCCAGAGGAGTAATCTGGTAAATTTCTTAATGAATATTTCTGCAACACAAAGTCTCTTTGTGGATTTAAATTAATCTAAAGCACATTCATTAATTCATAGCTAGGAATTAAATTATATTTTGTTGCTGACCTCCATGTTGTTTGTCTGTAACTAGATTTCCCCTTAAAGGCAGCAGCACTATTTAATCATAATGCCAACCTTTGGATCTACTTCAGCAGCAATTACCCTGAGCTTTGACTTTGATATAATTTATATTTCAGAACACATCATAACTCTTTCTTCTCCTTTCAGTACGGCTGTGTGAATGTGCACAAACCCATGGAAATATGAATCACAGCCTATTTATCTCATTCAGGCTGCATGAGTGAATGCTGCTGCCCTGGCCACATATCCCTGGCCACCCCTGTCTGCCCCATGGTGACATTTTTGTGTTCCTGTGGTGTGAGATGAGAGCTGTGTGTGCTCATCATGGAGCTCCACCAACAATACCACCAGGCAGAGGGTCCTGAAAGTGCCATAAGGTGGACCAAAACCCCTCTCTTAGATACAGAAGGAAGATCAACTCAGTGCAGTGTCAGTTAGGAAGAGCCTAAGAACAAAATCTGAAAGCCAGCAGTATGAGATTCCCAACGATCCTAATAAAATTAACACCAAATCCTCAGAAATCCCATGAGATTTCTTCTGCTTTGGATCTGGTATCTACAGAGCTGCAGTTAGCAGGAAAGGTAACTTGTGCTAGAGCAAACCTGGTGGCAATGGGCACATTTAAATGCTGTGTGTTTGCACCCACAAGGGAGGGTTAATCCTGATCCTTCTGACTAACACTGCAGCTGTTGTGGAAACACCCTCCAAATGCACAGGAGGTTTTGCAGGCCTGTGTTCATGAGGGAAAATAACAGTGAAGGTGCAGCACGAGCTCTGTCACACTGTGCTTTTCCAGCTGCTGTCAGTAAAGTGCAGGATTTTAAATGTGTCTGTCAGGACTGGCAGGAAGGGGGAGAAAAACTGCAGAAATCTTCAGTGTGTAATGAGCAGAGTTGGGTCTTCACAGAAGAAGTGGGTGTTTACTGTTCTTTAGTTGTTCTGGGTGAGTTTCACCCAAGAGGATGGTAGATTGCAAAAATCATTATGCATTGATTTTTTTTTTTTTTTTCATTTTTATCCTAATGTGAAAATGAGACTACAAAGTGCTTCTGCAGGAGTCCAGTGTAGCCTTGCAATTAAATTCAAGTTGCTTTCATGAAGAATGACAGCCCAGTGGTGGGAAGAAACCTGCAAAAACAATGCCTAAGACTGTCAAAGCAACCAAATAGCATCTGTTAACTTCTGCTCAGGAGCAGAACTTCAGGCATCTCCCAAAACCTCCTTAATCTTGACAAACACACAATAAACCTGCATGATGAAGGCACAGATTTCATGAATCCCATAAAAAACCATGTCTTCCCACACCCCAAAGTGTTGTTTCACAGAAATGTTTGTCACAAAGCAGTGGTTGGGTACAAACCCTGCCTTTTGGCTATCCTGGGGCTGGTGCGTCCCAGATGAGGCAGCCCAGCCCAAAGGGGGACCTGAAACCCCAAACATCTGAGCCATAAATTTAGGTGTTTTTAAAGGATGGGAAATTCCCATAAGTCTTTCATGTTGTTCAGCCTGCACAAGGGAGGACCTGAAATGTGGGGCCTTGAGAACATCAAGATGCCCCTTGTCTTTACAGTGATTTTTCAAGGTGGTTGCTGTCCATTGTCTGCTTTCTACATTGACCAGGTGGGCCCAAAACCAAGCTCCCTGGCAGCAGCTGTGATTGTGACCAGGTTGTGTTGCAAAAGAGCTCCTGCCGTCACTGTCTGGCCTCTCCCGTCACTGGGAGAACTCAGCCAGTGGCTTCTGTATCAAGTTTAGCATTGTGCATCAGACTGGTGGGGCAGGAACCCCTCCTGAAGGCTCCAAGTGGGAGAGACATGACTAATGCTCATCTCTTCAAAGTAAAATTCCTGTTCAAGTCAAGTTTCTGCTTCTCAGATTGAACAAGGCTCCATCACCCTGTCAGGACATCAGTCCTGCCAGAAGTGCTTTTCCTGGCCACAAATCACCCAATGGCTGATACAGGTGCACAATCCTCTGCCACTTTTCACTGTCTCTCAATAAAAAGCCTTTGAGGTAACAACTTCTGTTTTTTCTATCTGATTATTTTTCATTGGGATGCTTATAAGTGAAGTGCCATCCAGAGACAGTGGCCATGGCCCATAAATTTAATTACTAACCTTTAATTCATGGGTGGTAGAAACAGTTCTTCAAGCATCTGAGTTAATCAGGCTTTGCTGACAGTGGCAATCAATTGTTCAGCAGCCTGCTTTTTGCTTAATTACTGTTGGACTACACTGCATTTTCAAAATGTCAAGAATCCTCTTTTAGAAATGCAATAAATCATTTCCATGTGGTGTGCCAGGCTGGGGTAGGAGACTATTATTCTCTCACACCTGACCTTGGTTACAAGGAAAAGAAATTGATCATTTACTGTACCAGTGAAATATCATTTAAGGAAAAAATGAGTATTAACTAAGAACTTCAGCTCAGTAAAAGACGAGTTACTTTCTGGCCAAGGAAGATGCTGGCAGGGGGATGTGTCTCTGTTAAAACTCTTCTGTTAATGAGGCACCATCTACACTGGAATCAATATCAGTATCAATTTCAGCAGGAATCCACAAAGCACTTGTGCCCAGGTTTTCACTGTGTCCTGGGAACAGACACTCAGATTCCTGTTCTTCTGGTATCAGGCCAGGATATTTATGTGTCAACCAAAGAGTTATCCAGTCCTCTAAGTTTCAGAAAGGATGTTCCAGTGAGGCAATTTAGTCAGTTTGAACTTGTTGAAGACAAAAAACTTGACTGTTGGGATTGCATAAATTAGAAAAATTAAGGCACTTCTCAGAATACATCTCTGGGGTGTACCAGCCCCACCTGGGAGATTTCCCTGCTGGCACCCACGTTGGCTCATGAACTGTGTGGGTGGAGGGACCATGAGTTGGAGCTGTGGCCTTCACAGTGAGGACCTGAGACAGGCAAAGAGGCAACTTTCCAGAGCTCAGCTCTGCTCCTGCACCTCACCTGGCCCCGATTCTGCCCTAAGGGACTGTGCCAAGGGTCCGTCCATTCCCATTGGTCTCCATCTCTAAGAAGTAGTGAGCAGTTTTAATTGTGTGTATTTACATCAACTAACACAGAAGAAACCTGCTCCCCTCTCAGTCCCCAGAGATCAATGGGGTAGAAGTAATAAATGACACCTTTCTGGCTGAGAAATGCAGGCATTTTCAGCAGCAGGATTGTGCTCAGGTATGTTGAGAGCAGTACATGGTTTGTGGCCAGTGCCAGCCAAGATGATATGAAGATAAAAGACACCCTCTGAGAATGCTGCCCGAAATAAGAAGGAAGAGGCTGTGTGGAATCATATGGATCAAATTTCCTTTCTCATTGTGTTTAATAGAAAAGCTTTTCACCTGCTCCCAAGGGTACCAATGAAAATTTTCTTCAAACCAGAGGTAGGATGAGGTTTTTTTCGTTTTCTTTTTTCATTAAACATACAGTCATCCAGAAAAGAAAAACCTTTTTTCCCTTCTGGAAAGCACAGCTGATTAGAGCCAGGAGCCAACAGCAAACAAGCTGTGATGAAAAAATGAAAATGTAGCAACAAAATGTTCAGCACCTGCAAGACAATAAAAAACATTTCTTAGAGGAAAAAATAAAAGGAAGAAAGATACAGAAGAAGTCCCTAAACTAAAATAACATTGCTGTTTTCATAATTCAAAACAGATTTAACTTTTCTCCCCATTTATGCCAATGGCACCTGTCTCACCAGGAGTGTGGCTGAGTGTCATCACCTGTTGGTAGAAATGCGGTGCTCCGGTGGCAGCAGAGCGTGACAGGTTGTAAAGGAGCTTCCCAGCATGAATTACCACAAGTTTGGAGGGATCCTTGCCACCAGGACAATGAGGCACCACTGGGAGAGGACATCCCTGCAGAGCCATCACCCATTATCTGTGCTCTTCCTGTGATTCCCATTCCAGATCTTCCTGTGATTCCAGGGGGAAATCCCAGTGTCTAATGGGCTTTCCTCTGTGTCTTACCTCTCCACAGTGGTCCAGTTTCTCCTCACCACTGGCCACCATGGCCACCACCAATGCAGCTCCTCCAGGGAGAAGGGCAACCACGGCCACCCTGTGCCCAGGGTGCTGGCAGAACGGAGGGATTTATGTCCATCTGTCTGTGCCGTCAGCTCAGACCAGAGCTTTGCTCTCCGTTTTCCTCGTTATTTAACATTCCCAGTCCAAAAGGCAGCAGCACTAGAGGGCACTGCCTGCACGTGTGAGAAAAGGGGACACATCTCCAGCCATCTCCCAGGACACCCGATTTTGGCTGTTTGCTGGCACCTTCCCTTCTCACCTGTGCCCTTTCTCTAGGGAAAAACATGGAGCCAGCTGAGGCCATTAATTTTCTTGGCTGCAGATGAGGTTAGCAGCACAAAGTGATGTACAAGATCACTCCGAACAAACAGATTTGGGAAAGCCAGAGTGAGACAAGTTTGTTCCAGCCCAAAGCAGGCAGTGAAACAGCTGCACACACGTTTAGGCCAAAAGATAAAGTCATGCTGGGGGGTGTCCAGGAGCACAGGGAAGGCAGAGCCTCACAGAGCCCCTTCCTGGGGTGTCCAGCTGTGCTGGGTGGAGTCTCACTGCTGCATCTCTGCTCCAAAGCCCTCCTGTGGACAGAAATTCCCTTCTGGATCCAGGCACACTGGTAAAAACAGCTCATACTCCTGCTGCAGCAGAAAAATACTCTTGTCTAGAGAAAGCTGCTGATTCAGATTAACCCAAAGTGCGTGAGCTAAAGCCTTCAAGCAGAGTCAAGCTTTGCAGGGCTGGCCTGGGTTACAGGGAGCTTCTATCAGCCCAGGTGGCAGGGGAACCAAACCCCTTCTGTTGCTAAAAGCATCTCCCTGAGCCCAGAAGGAGCCAGGCTCTGCTGCCAACACATGTCACAAGTTAAGAGTCCTCAGCAGCATGGCTGGTGCTTTGGTCCCTCTTTCTCCATGCCATGTCCAGCCTTCCCTTGCCCCATAGATCCTCAAAAGCTCCCTGGATGTCACTGTCCACACAAAAAAGCCATCAGGCCTGGATAGTCTGCCGTGTTAGATGGAGTCCAGACAGAGCCAAACTCCTCCAATCTTTCCTCTGGGGCCCTGTGCAGCTGAATTGACACTCCCATGACTGATTTCTTCCAGGCTGAACTATTTCCCTTGATGATCTGCCCTAATGGAAAAACAGCTTTTCCACCTTTCAAATGAAAGCAAGATAAAAAATGCCTTCCTGGTTCAAAAAGCACGTGGAACTGCTGCCAAAGAATATGCATGTTAATAACATATCCTTTGTATGAGAAGACAGTGCTGAAATTTCAAGTGAACTCCCCAGAATACAAACAATACCCAGAGAATGGCAAGGAGATTAAAATAATCATTGGGATGCCTTTCAGTTTTCATGGCTTTTGTCAAATAAATAAATAAGTGCAAATTAGCAGTGTATTACAGCCTTCTGAAAGCTGGTGTTTTCACCCCAAAGGATTCCTCTCTGCAGTTAATAAAAACTACTTGCATAGATAGCAGGTCCCTGAGGCAGAGGTGTTTTTTTCTAAAATAAATTGCTTATTTTAAAAATCATAGGGAAATCATTGTGTTTGGGAAGTTTGAAGACTTCTCTAATTAATCTGGGAGTGTGAGGGGAAGGCACAGATTCCCTTGCTGGAACAGGGTTTCTCCAAGTGCTCACAGTGTGAAACTGAGCCTGCAGCCCTGAGCAGTTTGGGGTCTTGTTCCAGAGGAGAACGACTTGTTGATGCTGTTAAGACACTTTTTTCACCAACCAGAATCAACCCAGCTATTTGTTTTGCTGGAATCTCGATCAGGGAATGCAGCACTGCAGCCACCTCCACCACAGAAGATATTTCTGTAGAGAGGGACAAATTTGCCTTCTCTGGGGGAATGCCTGGGCTCTGCTACAGGGGAGCATGTTTCCTTTTCCCACAGAGGGAAATGATGCTGCCTTGACACCCCCTGAGCATTCCTTGGCTGGAGCTGCAGGGCCAGAGCAGCTTCAGAAATCTTCACGAGCTTCACGATGATTTTTTTCTTTCTCTTGGTTAGAAAAAACAAAAAGAGACACTGGCATTCCCAAGACAGGGGGGTGACATCCTCACTCAGCAAAGTCATCTCCTGTTCCTTGTGAGAGTCCTTTCCACATCCTGGTGCTTTCCTGTAGAGCTCCCCCATGGATTTTGCAGCCCAGTGCCCAGCTCAGCCCTGTAGAAGATCCCTGGGGCTGTGGCACTTCCATAGGACGCCACACCACACATCCAGGTGAGTCCTGCAGCCCCTCCAGGACAGGGCTGTCCCTTAAAGACACAATGCAAAGGCTCAGGATGTCTTTTGGGCTTTGATTTGTTGAAAGAGAATATTATGTGTTAATTAAAAATAGAAGTGGTAGTCTGTAGTGAAACTGCCATGAGATAGTCCTTGCTGCTGGAGAAAGCCATGGGCAGATTCGGAGATCAAAGAAGTCCACACAGGAAGATAACGCCCTCCTTTTGGCCTGGAAATGCCCAGGTTCCTGTGAGTGACCAAACATCCAGCCCCTTGACTGCTGGGCTGAGGCTGCCTCAGGGATTTTGGCCTCAGGGAGATGAGCTCGCTGGGACACATGGCTACCAAGGAGCAAACACAGCCATGAAGCACAAGATACATAGGCTGCACCTGGAGATCCTCTGTGCTCCCACACAGCTCCAGTAGGTACAGGTCCTTCGTGGCAGGACCCACTCCTTCAGTCCCTCCACCACTTCCTGCCACCTGTGAACTCAGCCTTCTGGAAAGGAAGATAAAAGTAAGTGGGAACACTTGAAAATTTCTGTTGCATGGAGCAGTTTAAGGATACTGATATATGGAAATGACTGTGAACCCTACTGCATTTACTTTACAAAAAAAACAAAGCAAAACAAATGCCCCCTCCCAAAAAAACAAAACCAAAATAACAAAATCAGGGTTCCCATTTTTAAACGGATCTAATTAAAATATAAATAAATATGGGGCCTTGCTTTGTAAATGTGTATTTATAGAGACCACCCTCTCACCCTTCATCTCTGCCAGACTAAACAAGCTGGTTTAGCTGCTCCTCTGATAGACTCCCCATTGCCTGTGCATCTTCCCATGCATCCTCTTTGAGTCTGTGAGTGTTCTGGATGGTGCCTCACCCACTGCTTCCACAAGCTTGATCCATCCATTCCTGCCCCTCCTGGAAACACTTGGCCTGCATCATTCTCAGAGCATATTTGTGCATCACAGACTCTCTGCAGAACTTTTCCTCTAAGGACCTTCCAACACTTTTGCAATTGAGAAGGACGTTGAGAGTTTTGGTTTCCATCTTTTCCATCCCCTTGGTGTCTTTCTGGAGTCCAGTCTCCTTTCACACTAGTGGCAGCTGAGGAATACAGCTCACACAGGTATGGATAAAACAGTAGGATGCACTTGGACCTGTTTGTCTCCCAGCTCCTGAAATTCCCACCTAGCTCCTGGAGGCAGGCAGAGGAGACCATATTGGTCTGCCATGAATACATGTCATGAGAAAGGTGCAAGTGGACAGAGGATGTCCTCAGGCTCCTTTTAATTAGATGGAAATCACACTGGTTTGCCCACTCATGTCTTATCCCAGACTCCAGGTCTTGCCCCTTTCCTGGCTGGCTGGACCCAGTGGACAGGACTGAGAACTTAAACCACCAACCTTTACCTGTCCCATTACACTGGCTGTGCTGGGTTTCTCAAAATGGGTAGAAATGGTGTGCATGGAGACAGAGAAGGGACAATGTGTGTGCAGCACTGAGGAAGCCCATGGCCTCCTTTGGTTAATGGCCCCTGCAGTGGGCAGCACAGCATATTTTTACTCATTAAATCAAAGAGACTGCTCCTTGCCCTTCAAGTCCCCAGAGAGCAACTATTCCTGATAACAGTCAGTCCCCACAGACTCATTAAGCTTTCTGGAAGCTGTTTGCAGAGGCAGGGTGCTAATCTATGAAGATAAGAAGTCAAACCTTTCTCTACGAGGACGTTTTTACTACTTGTCTCGTGCTCTCCCTTGTAATTTCATCAAAGGCCAAACCTAAAAACCTATCTAATCTGTCAGAAAGGCCAATCTAATCTATCTTTATTAAACACTTTTATGGAGAAAAATGGATTGCAACATTAGAGAACTTGTGATTTAGCACATGAAAGAGATGGAAAAAATGTCTCTGAAATGACAAACAATACAAAATCTGCTTTTTCAACAGAACAGATTAGCTGGTGGCACAAATAAATAAGTAAATACCATTAAAACTGCTTAGATTTATGGCAAGAGGTATAGAAAATGCCTGAGTCTTGCCAGTGATAGCCTTTTATGGCAGAAGTAGATTTTAGTGGACTTACATTGAAATGAACCTTCACCTACTCTGGGAGCTCTGGGAGCTCTGGGAGCTCTGGGAGCCAAGTGCCATGAAGGCAAACCATGCAAGGTCTGTTCTGGGCTTGGAAAAGCCATTGAAAGGTGGTGAAGGGTGAAGAGAGGGGTGGTGTTTAATGTGGAAAGCATGATGGGGAGAAGATTAGTACTCATATAGTCTGTGGAAAACAACAGGCTTTTCCAGAATATAATCAAAGGCAGGGACAAAATCCAGCTCAAATGTCCTTGTGGAGCAGTTGTCAACTCTTCCCTCTCCAGGCAAAGACCTGGGAGAGATGGGACTTCTCCCTGTAGACACAGAAGAACTGTTTACTCCATCGTTTCCACCTGATCAGGGAAAGCAGAGACCTGGCCACAGCAGTTTGAGATGCTCTGGAGAATTCAAAGTCTGAGCCCTCCTTGCACCCACAACTGAGGTGCTTGGTGAGCTTCAGAGCTGCCCATAGCCAGCAGCAGGGCTCTGACACTCTGGATGCCATGCTGAGCCCAGGGCTTCTGCTAGAGTAAGGAGTCTGATTTCAACAAGGGGAAACTTGTCATCATCCCAGACAGATTAATTAGCCTTGGCAGGTTTCTCACTAGTTGGAAATGAGACCTGTTGCCATGAAAATGAAGGGAGAAAAGGAGGTACTGGATGATTTGTACAGGGGATATGTTTGCCTTGCATGCCCTTGCAGCCTGGGCACTGGTTGGGAGCACTCCCTGGAAGTCAGGGTGCAAAGCTCGGTCTGTGCACGGCCAAGGCTGAAGATGGCATTGGGATGTAGCAGCAGCCCCAGCCCTTTCTTCCCTCAGCTCCTGCACTGCTGGGGCAGTACCAGGGCTGGGGGTGAGTTGGCTGTTCAGCCATTCCTAGCATTGCTCCAACATGTGCTCATCCAGGGATTAACTCAAGCTCTGCCACATGTGTGCTACCAGGCCACCAAACTGCAGCATGAGCCATGGATGGCATCATGTCCCTGCACAGCAAATGCCCTCCAGCAGGGGAGGGATGCTGAGCCTGGCTGTGCCTGGAGAGTGCCGAGAGCACAACGATCCCACCTGCAAAGCAGGATATGTGCCCTGACCCCTCCACTGACATTTAGGTTAGAAAGCTGCACTTTAACTGCACTGAACACTTCCAGATTTCCAGCATTTCAAGGGAGATTTGGCAGGGCTCGCTTGTGCTTGATTTTATTTCAGATGCCATAACATTTGGGCCTTTTTATGCAGATTTTGGCTGGTGTTGAAGCAATTTCTGTCTGTTTCTTCTTTCTCTTCCTCCTCCCCCTTGCCATCCATGGTGGGAGGCTGACAAAAGTCAGTGACTCAGCCCTAGAAGAGAATGGAAAACTCCAACAGGGCTTTGAATTGAAATGCAGGCAAGGAAAGAGAGATCCAAGGGGAGGTTAGAGAAAGGGAAGGAAAGGGATTGTAATGAGAAAAAACATGAAGTGAGCAAATAAATTCTCTATTTGAATAAGCAAGCAAGAATAACTGCTTACAGGAAAGTCACTTCTACTTCACAGGCTGGGGAAAGATAAATTTACACACAAACAAATCCCAAATTATTTGAACAAACAAAGAATTTCAGAAGCTGCAGAGCTATAGCCTGATTAAGCACAAATTTATGTCTTCTGTGCCCTTACCAGCACCTCCTTTCTCTTTGGTTCTTACCAAGCAAGAAAGAGACTGTCTTAGACCAAAAATGTGCAGAGGGACAAGCAGGAAAGAAAACTTCATGGGGTGCAGGAGAGATCATATTAAAAGCCAGCAGTGGGTTTGAATGCCAGCCCAAGCCTCAAGCACAGTCGTCCAGCAAAGCTGTGCACCCCAGTGCATCCCAGTCTGCAGGGGCACAGACCACCCCCTTGCCCAGCGAATCAGGAAGGTGGCACCCAGCCCCACAGACACAGGTTTGTCCAGAGGACATCAAAGGACCTCTGTTCCCACTGACAGGGTGCTGTGTCTGGTCTCCCTGCGGCCACGTGGATACACAGCCTCCCCTCCAAAGCCAGCTCTGACCCTGCAGCAGTAACAGGGTGCTGCTCCAAAGCTAAAGGCTCTCCTTCTGTCAGATCCCCACCTATCACACAGGGGCTTTCCAAGTTTTTCAGTTTCTCAGAACAGCCAGTTTCTCTGCTATCCCAGGTACTTGCGTACACCCCAAGCACACAGTGTGATGGGTGTGAGGATATCCATGTCCTCTCAGGCTATCCCAGCACCAAATTACTCAGCTGTTTGCTCTTCTGGCTCCTTAACACGTCTGTCCAACACACCGTGGAAAAATTTCAAAGTCCAAATTTGCCATTTTTGGCCATGAGTCTCCCTCAATGCCTCATTGTGCCAAGGAAGGGCGACAACCAACGCATTGTCCTGGCAAGCATTTCTCACTGCTCTGGGGCCCTGGGTGAGCTGGTCCTGCTCTAAAGGGCTGTTGTCTTTTGCTTGCCACCACACCACCATAACATACCTCACACGTCCATGGCAGCCTACTCGCTTCCCATTCACAAATTCCTGCCCTGAATAACACCAAAGAGTTAAGGCTTTGTCAAAAGGTTCGCTCTGGGAAAGGAAACTGGAGGAAAAATGGCTTTCAATGCAACTCGAGCATAGACAATACTGTTTTGTAACTGCGCTGTTTGATGTGCAGTGACAGGAATTAATCATTTTACTTAACAGAATTACTCTTTGTTATGTAAACTTTGTAAAGTCAGTCTCATGTGACCTCTTTCAATTAGGAACAAATTGTTTAAAACTGTCGTCTTTCTGAAGGCGCAGTATTCGTAAGAGCAACCTCGGGGATGGGTTGTCATTTCACCCTGGAGTACTCACAGCTGTGCAGTTCCACACCAAATGGAGACCAAAATGTACAGAATTACTCTTTTTTTTTTCTTTTTTTTTTTTTTTCCAGCAGAGCAAGCAATCCCTCTGCACTTCTTCTAATATGGGGTGAACATTTGTTTCCCATTTCATTTTTTTCAGTTCTAACAGAGCTGGATATGTTTTTATAGGTTTCTCATCACCTCAGTCTGCAAGTGCCTCAGTGGTGAGAACAGACATGCACCCTGAGAGTCCCTTGGAGAAAAGGAAGCATTTTCCATCTACCAAGAGAGAACCCAGACCAGAAAAGATGAAGGACCCCATCGCCAGCAAATGAAAATCATTTCTTCACCAAAAAAAAAAACCAAAAAACTAGAGCTAATGTCATGCAGAAAGTCTGTAGCAGGGCCAAGAAGAGCCTCCAGAGGTCCACAATTTCACTCTAACATCTCAGCCTCCTCTCCTGGTTCCCATAACCTTGAGAGCTGCTGCAGCTCCCTTTGCTGCCAAACGGTTTCGCACAAACTATTTGACCTGGGAAGGCTGGAAGTATCCTCTGCTACACACAGGGATGCTCAGACTTTGCTGTACTGGCCATATTAAGATGCAAAGTGAGACTGCCAGGCTGGTGTGGGCACCACTGATTTGCTCTCAAAGCTGCTTGCAGAAGTGAGGCAGCAGCAGCCTCAGGATGTGCATGCCCTGACAATGCTGGGCATAACTGAGCCAGACCTGATGGGCTCTGAGTTCAGCCCTCTTTGGAGATCCCATTTCACCTCTGTTGTCCATGTTCCTACTCCAGTCTTGTTTTTCAGAGTGGAAAACTCATTGCACCTCATAACCTCTCTCAGCAGCATCAACAGGCCAAATTTTTGTCTTCTTAATGCTGTGTTCAGCTAATAGCCAGCCCTGATTGCTCTGGATGATAAAAGCATTTGCTCTGGGTGTTTCCCATGCATAATGCAAGGTTTATACTGGGTCCAGGCACTTTCAAAGGGTGGCTGTGCAGCTTTAGTTAAGAGCCCAATCAAACGTTACTCTGCTGCTTTGCTTTGAAAGGCTTCGGCTTAACTTTGATCTCATTTCCCTGCCTGCCCTGCCCAGCAGCATTGGCTGCATTAAGAAAAACCAACCTGCTTTGTCCAGATGAGGAGAAGGATCACATCCAAGGGCTTTCAAGTCCAGTTGAGCCATTATATATATCCCCCTGAAATCAAACATGGTCAGAGATTGCAGAAGGAGCAGTGACAGCTGCGCCTGTCAGCTGAGCTTGTCCCTCACATGGCACTGCCCTACAACTCCCTGAAAGGGGGTGTAGACAGGTAAGAGTCAGTGTTTTCTTCCAGGTAACAAGATAGAACAAGAGGAAATGGCCTCAAGTTGCACCAGGAGAGGTTTAGACTGGATACTAGGAAATATTTCTTCACTGAAAGTGTGGTCAGGCATTGGAACAGGCATTGGTCAAGCGTTGGAACCGGGAAGTGTTCAAATAGCAGTAGATGTCATGCTCAGGGACATGGTTTGGTGGTGGGCTTGGCAGCATTAGGCTAATGATTCACTCAATAATCTGAGAGTTCTTCTCCAACTTTGATTATTCTATGATTCTGTGCTGGCTCATACTGACTCCCCCAGCATGCAAATCACCAGCATGAATCTGGTATGGCCTAGGACTCACTTACTACTTACCCTAATGTAAAGTGAGGAATCTATAGGGTCTGGATTAAAGCTGCAGCCACGGCCCTATTAAACAGCAGCCCAGGGTTGCCCCAGGAATTCAGCCACTGCAGTAGGTTTTCCTCAGCATCTTCCCATGGGAGTAGCTGAGCACAACCCCCATCCCCTCCAGGTGAAAGGTGCAGAGGGATGAAGCCCGAGGAGATTAAGCAGGTGCATGAAGGTGTCTGGGGAGACTGCAGCACGGCTCATATCACAGCTGACACCCCCAGGGACACCCGCGTGGACTTTGCAGGATGCTGTCACAGGATGGAAGCCACGTGGGCTCACACTCTGCAATAAACCACCCTGCAAAGCCCCACGAGCAGCAGTTTATTGAACAGGCAGGCTGCAAGGATCTGCAGGAGCTAATAATAGTCCCTTCCTCTAACAATCTCATTAGCTTCTGGAACAGTGAAATCATCTCTGGCATATCCCTCTTGATCACTGTGGTTGTATCTTGTGTTTCTATCGAGGCATTACTAATAGCTAATATTCATTGTGGTATTTCAGTATGGGATTTACTCCCACTGCAAAATAGCCCTGGTTCAGCCCCAGGAAATAAAAACAACAGCAGCTATCGGAAGTGTTAAGTAGTTGAGAATTTTTCTCCTCTGTTTTTGCCAGTCTTTTACATCATTTCATCAGTTCTTTGTGAAAAGGAGCCCTTCCTTCCTGGGACAGAGGCTGTGTGTGCTGGGCAGAGCCTGGCCCAGGGGAGCAGCTGGGCTCAGCTCAGTGCCCCAGCATCAAGGAGGGGAAACTGCCTTGGCTGCACCATGGGTGGAAACAGGCTTTTATCTTGGCACTACCATGAATATATCCCTGCAAAGAACAGCCAGTTCTTTTGACCCCCTTGAGCCAAGAAAATCAGCTTGATGGTGGGGAACCAAGCACTGATCCTGTGAAAGAATAAGGCTTCAGCCCACCAGACCAAACTAAGTCACAACTGAAACACCAGACAAGAGGATGCCCACTCTGCAAAACCATTCCTCAGCCATTAGTGTCTTTCTCAGTCCTCTTCTGGTCATTTTAGGTGACACTGCATTTACATACCCAACTGCAGCCTTCATGTCCAGTCATGTTCAGGTACTCCTACAGACCCCAGACCACACGCACTGTTTGCTGAGAGCTCCAGCACTGCTCACAAGCTACACCATCTGACAGTACTGCAGTTTCCTTCACCCACAGCATGGGTTTTAGTGGCATTAACAGAAAGTGTGGACAGTTCTGGTTCTGCTGTGGAATCTCCAGCCGCAGCTTGGATCCTGCGGATGGAGCCAATGGTTATCAGTGGAGCCTGCCACCATCCCAGCCTCCTGCCCTGTTTTAAATTACAAGCTCCATTCCTCCTGGGTTTTATTTTCACTGAGAATTCTTCATAACTTGTATTTATTTGCTCAGTGTCAGTTAGATGTCTGCTTTTCTGCCTGAACTATCTTTAGCTTCCAAAATATTTTGCATTTCAGGGAAGTATTTGAGCAACTTTTCTGAGAAGAAATAAGGCAGAGCATCAGCACACAAAAACTGTCCTATTTGCTGTTTCTTTTCTATGTGGGGACATCCATGCCCTGTCCTGAAATGACTGAGTGAGGCTCATACCCAAGGTGAGATTATTGGGGCTCATGGAAATAGGATGGGCATGGCAGCGCACAGGGGAATGCACAGCCCAGCTCACAGTTTTTCACTAAAGGATTTCCATCTAATGCCCAGGGAGGGAATGTGAATAAAATTGAGCTCCCAGAAAACTTGTAGGATTAGTTTTCTCTTTTTGTTGTCACTGAGACTGTTGCTTGCCTGTAATACCTGCCACATGGTTTGGGTCCTGGTTTTCCTTCTCAAGCATTTTCCTTTAAGAATCAGTGCCTGCACTATTTACAGGCAATCATTAGCATATTAACTTCCATTTTTCATATGCAAATTAGCTATTTGCCTTTTTGATTTTAATTTTAGCACATAAAAATAACAGGAAAAGAAAATAACAGGAAAAGAAAATAACAGGAATATATTATGTTATAAATATGTTATGTTATAATATATATCATGTAATATGGGATATTTCAGGAAGTGTTTTGCACACAGACTCAGGCATTAATGGTAGGAAGTCCCCTTTGAGATAAGCGAGCAGGAGAGGTTTGACAGTGTCTGTCTAGGGCTGGGACAGTCCCCAGTCACCCATCCTTCCCATGCAGGTTGTCACATTGCAGAGCAGCTCTGGTGAATTCAGTCTGGGCTCTGTTTGGACCATAAGCATCACTCAGGGTGGGGGTTAACCCATTCCAGTGACAGCTCATTGGGAGCTGGACCAGATCTAGCTCTAATCAACCATCCCAGCACACACTGTGATGTCACTGCTGTGGGATTGCGCTGATGCCCAGCTCCATCCAGTGCCTCTCCCTGCAGTGCCCCAGAGCTGGCAGGACCATTACCTCTGCTGTAGCTGTTCATCAAAGCCCTGTGTGTGTGTGTGTGTGTGTGTGTGTGTGTGAGGGGGATATGCAGCGAGCTGCAGAGCAGCCCAGTGGAGCTTGTCATTGTTAATGAGATTACACTGCCCTAATCTCACAGCAAATCCGATTGTCATGCTGTGCACATTGATCGCGGATGGAGCCTGCAGGGCAGCGCAGAGCGGGGCTCTGCAGCACAGGGGATCCACTCGTTTGGTGACTCCTGGCTCCAGGAGGAGGGGCTGGTGGATTTATCTTGGAGCCCCAGGACTGGGAGCGGGTGTCACCATGCAGGAGAGGGGAAGGAAGCCCAACTGAGGCGCGCACCTCTGGCAGGGAGCAGAGCGCAGCTCTTGGCATGCTGTCCGGCACAAACAGCTGTGCTGTTTTCTACAGGGTTATGCAACTGTTTTGTTCCAAATAATATAACCAGTGTTATGTTTAAATTCATACCAAATATTGTTTATCTTGCTGCAGTTTCACAGAGAAATCATGTGTGAAATTTTAGCGGGGCCCAAGGATCACTGGCCACAACTGCAGCGCTCACCGCCTCCAGCGCGTCCTTCCAGGCAGGCCAGGGGCTCTTCCAGCCCTCCAACCCCGCGCTGGGGAGTGGGTCTGGAGACACAGCCTCTTGGCTGATCACAGCTTGTGCTGTCTCAGTAAAGGCTGCAATCCCAGAGCAACTTCCCCGTGGTGAAACCATCGCCTGACCTATGCGACACGGAGCAGGAGATGAGACAAGGCCTGGGGGGAAGGGCGTCCCCAAAAACACCCAGTGGAAGACCAAGTGCCCAAACCACACAACATCCCTCAACCTAAAGGAGACCTTTCATCTCCTGGTAAGCCCGAAAGCAGCAATTACATCTACCACTGGCTGATCTGACAAAACAGCCACATTTCTCTTCATGCACTCATGAGAAACATGGTAAAATGCCAAGGTCCTGCTTTGAGTGAGGAAAAGAGGTTCCTACAACCTCTCTGGGCTCCTGCTGCAGCCAAGCCCACGCTCCTGGGAGATGCAAGTACAAACTCAGTGTCTGTGGCATCACTGGAGGGTGGGAGCCGCAGCCCTGCATGTGCTGGGCACAAACTGCACAGGAAGTCATGTGTGTGCAACTGAATTTTAGGAGTCTGAGCCCAACTGTTCGGCTACATATTTAGGACAAAGTTGCAATAACCAGAGAGGCTTTTGAACTTGAGAACAATAGGAGCTATTTTAAATGGGTGAATAATGTTGAAAATCTGTCCCTTAATGTCAGCTCGCAGAATCATCTTTTTTCCCAGCAAATAATATAAAAGTTTAATTTTTTTTCAATGGATTTCAATGCAACATTTTCTCTGAGACTGTTCATTCCTCATCCAAGAATAACAAGGAGACAAGCTGAAAAGGGACAAGATGATCTTTATCATTTAAAATAGAGCAATTCCAATTTTTTTTGAACCATCTCACTGTAGTTCTGCATGTTTAAATGCATGCCATAAAAACAATTTTATGAAATCAATTATTTTCATGTTTTTCATCACATGCCTTTGATGAAGAGAAATAAAACTGAAACTCGTAGATACTGCTACTGTTGGTGTAAACAAAAAATAAAATAATTAGTTTTCTATGCAAAAATGAAGCATGTCCGAAGTAATGTACTTCAGGAGGCTGTTTTGATGTTTAAAGGAGAAGAAACATTATTCAACTGGATTATTTTTCATGGTAATAATTTACAAATGTTCACTGAAGACTTAAATATTGTAGGAGACATATTTTGACTGGCATAATGTTTTGACACTACTAAAAAAACTTTCTGAATAGACATGTTTCAGAAATCCAATTTGGAATGGAAACTAATTTTGAAATACTGGAATCTCTCTGATTTCAATGTAGGTCTTCTCATCACAGAGTGGAAGTATCTCATCTTAATTGAAAGAATACTTAGAAGCATTTTTCGTAGCCTGGCAGCAGTGTGCTGGGCAAATAATTAATCTTGCATTGTCTTTCTGGCAGTGTAGCCCTTTCCTGCAACACCACTTGGACAGAAGTGTATCCCTGTATGAACTAGGAGTGGGCTCTGCTGAAATAAAGTTCTGGTGCAGATCTATTACAAGGACTGAAATTTTATTGTCACAAAAGCAGCTTTGCACAACAATTAGAAAATAGCAGTTTATTTAGTCCTGTGTTTCATTAACATGGGTCTCATTTTGTCAATTCAGAGATACCATCCTGCTCGTGTCAGACTCTGTGCTTGCAGTATTGGCTTTTTTGCTTCTTGTTGTACACATTTAAACATCTGTTTTCTGTTACTGACCCCCCAAAATACAACTTGACACTGTAGCACAGGCAAAAGTGGTGAGGATGGCCATGAAACCCCAGCTTTTGTTTAGAACAGAGTTGCCAGATAAGATTATTTAAACTGATAAAACCCCACACAATCTCAGGGTCACTGATGTTGCCCTTCTGGCCCACTTCTCTTTATGAGGTAGTTTTGGCCAAGGAGCTCCTGCTGATCTTGTAGCTGTTGCTTGTAACCTCCTGCCCAGTGATGATTTCAGCTGCTTCTTGACACCATTCTGCTGTGATTAGAAATGATACTCTGATAACAGGTTTGAAACAGAGGGATGGGCAGGGCTTATGTCTCAAACAGATGTGGGCAGGGTTTCTGATGCAATTCTATGAGTGATCAGCTGTGGCATCCACTTCTATGCTGCATCCTCTGACACCAGCTTGGTACAACAGGAGTGTCCCCATGCCAGTGTGCCACCCTGCATCACCTTCACCTCACTGCTGACCACAGGTTGTTGCTGATATAAGAGGTAGTAAGAAGGTGGCAGCAAGGGAACCAGCAGTGTCCTTTGCTGATGTTCTGCACATGGAGGAGGCTGGAAATCCATTAAGTTAAAGCAAAAGGTGAGGAGGGGAGGGTTGGCTCCCTGCAATGTTCATCCCTTTAGGCAATAGCAAAGCAGAGCTGGAGCAAACTGCATTTTCCCCAGAGCAACAACAGCAGCTGCTTCCCAAAGCTTCTGGATGGCTGCTGTCCTTAAAAACCACCTGCTGTAGCACAGCCCTGGGCTGGGCTCACAGCACATCTGACAGCCACCCACCGAGTAATTTCCTGCCAGATTTCCACTGCCATGAGAGAAGGTTATAAATGCCCAGATAGCTGCTCCTCTGCACTAATTAACACTGTAACTCCACACAGCCCTATTTTGGGACAGCAGTTTCTCATGCTTTGTAGCCCAAATGCTTTCCCTGCCTGTTCAAGCACTTGCTTCTCCTCTGACAGGACATGACAGAGTCCAGCGAGCAGTTTCCACCTCCCCTCAAGGCACTGACACACTGGCAAGCAGAGAGAAGGTCCCTTGAGTTTAAACTTGAACAGAACTGACTGAATGTGGCTGACTTTTACCACAAGTTCAAGAACATGGAAATTTTTAATGCATGTTTTGATATGTCCTGGGATAATCTATGGCCTTTTGAGTCCTTTTATATCCAAAGCAAACTTCAGAACACAATCCTGGCAGATTTCTTGGAATCATGACGCTGAGTGATTCTGCAGATATCCCAAGTGATGCTCTGAGAGGAATGAAAATATTTTCAAATTATCTCCCATTTACCCAGGGATGAAAGTGAACAGTAAATACCGAGTGCTCATTGCATGGGAAGCTGTCAGAGCAATCTGTTTGTATGTCTGTATTGTGTGTCCTAGTCCCAAAGGAATTCCTTGCATGTTTCTGTAAAATTTAAATAATACCTGCTCTTCAGAAAACAAATTGTTTCACAGCCTTCATAGGCTTCTCACAGCATTTGGGGGTAGGGAGTTCTGCTCTTTCTCAGGGTTGCAGTTTATCTGAATTTGCCCATTTTACCAGCACCCAGAGTGTCCCAAGGCCAGCTGCCTGGGCACAGCACAGCCAGGGGTCCCTGCATGACTGTCCCCATGGCCAGAGCAATGTCTGCATTGTGTCCTTCACCCAGAGCAAAGCAAACTGCCCCAAAAATGGGTTGGGACTTGCTGGAGACAACCATGGCTGAGCAGGCTTTACTCAAGGACACCAGGACAGCAAGTTACATTTTCAAAGCTCACTGTGCATGCAGAGCATGAGGAACTTCTCATTACTGTCTCACTGTAAAAGTCAAGAATTATTTTCCCTCTCAAGCTATGACCTGTCAATCTCCTTGAGGAATTCCTCCGGCAGTATTACCATGGAGCAGAGCAGACTTGGTAAAGAGCCTCCAAATAAGAAGATTTTAACCAGAGATATCATTGCTCTCCTGTACCAGGAACAGAATTTCTTTCACCCCTAAACTCTTGTGGCTGTATCTAACCCTACTGATGGCCAAGAGAAGATCATTCAGGGTTCCTCTAATGCCAAGTACCCATTTAACATGTTCCATTTTCAATAAAACTTTAGAAGCTCTGCAAACATCAGCCAAATGGGTCACAGCTGAAAGCTCCCTGTCTGACAGAGTTTAAACATAAATGCTTGACTACGTGTAGGCACAGACCAGCACCTTTCTCGTTGATCCTGGTTGCTGGGGTGTTTAAAGGATTTTCCTAGACACCTGCCAGCTAATAATTTGGGTTGGATGAACCTTTCTTTAGCTGCTCCCTTCATCATTGCTAAGGGAAGTCCAAGGGTATTTGCCACAAAGAGGAAGAAGAGAGGACAATGATCTAAAACAAGACATAATTAAGACATAAACTCAGTGGCATCTGTCAGGAGATGTTGTTGTAGGAACCACAATGTTTGTGTGTTTGTTTGCCTCAAAATCACTTTGTTTAGCTGCCAGGAGGACATTGCATGAGGAACTTTCTTTCCAAACATCGTGTAGATGCCATCAGCCCCCACTCTTTCCTAATCCAGATGAGTTTGTTGCATCTGATTCCCAAGCAGAACAATTGGTTGAACCTCTCTATTGAACTTGTTCTCTTTCCCATAGTAAAAAACACAGTCTTGATTCTAGAGAGGACCATGTGTGAAAGTCCATCTTTGTTTATCAAAGCACTTAAGCTCATGCTTAAAGCTAAGAAAACACTTAAGTGCTTTGATAAAAAGGGAAGATCTGATGAATTGGGACCAAAGAGATGCTACAGTTAATTGATTTCCTTTGAGAGCAGCCTGTATTTTCCCCAAAGGGCTAATACTCTAGTTCTTCTATTCAGCTCTAAAGCTGTTCCAAAGCTGCAGCAAGTTTGATAAGGCTGGCATTTCTTAGAAGCTATTTATTCATCCATGACCAAAGTATTAAGACTCTCTCTCTGCAGTAAATATGCACAAGTGGACACACACTGGGAAATTCTTTGTCTTGTCCTGTTCTGCTGCTGAAGGAAGACACATGGTTTCAATGATGTCTTTGTTATCTGATCAAGCATTCAGTCCAATTTGCAATTTTAATGAAAATCAGACACCTGCACTGCAACTGATCTCCACTCCCAGGATTAACAACAACAAGGAAAAGAAGCATTCCCCCTTATCGGCAGAACTGAAGCCACAAGTATCCTGTTACCAGAGCTCAGGCTGTGATTTCAGATGTTACCCAGAAGAAAGGAACCCTTTATCCCTCTTTGGACAGTGATCTCCTCAGATGGAGAACCAACCTGAAATGGCCAGCTGTGGGTAACATTAACCTGAGAGCAGAGCCACAGGCTGGGGAGCTCTGGCTGCACCAAACCTCTGCAAGCTCCAGAGACAGGCTGTGCTGGCTGACCCTGGAAGCACAAGCATTGCACTGACCACAGAGACAGCTCTCCTTAAATCATCTTCCCAGAATTATTACCAGAACATGCAGCTTTTGGTGTTGATTCAAGTTTTTTCCTCTTTTTAAGTCTGTACAGGCTCATTTTTAATCTCTCTTGGATATGAAGATACCAGACCCTGTAGCACTGAGAAAACCCCCAAAATGAAATTGGAAGGGGATCTGGAAATGGGACAGGTGTCCTGGGTCCAGTGCCACCCAGGAGAGGTCCCCCAGCACGTCACCTTGTCACAGCTGAGCATGAGCAGTGCCCAGGAGGGGGAATGGACAGAGGCTGCATAACATGCAAACATCAGGGGTAAAAGAGCAGCTCAGCACGTGCCTGGTACCTGTTTGCAAAGCCACAGCTCCAAATGTGTGCTCCAAAAAGCTCCACAGCTCTCTAAAATGGGAGAAGGAGATGGTGTGTGCAAGAAATGGGAAAGCATGTAACAGACTGCATCAGAGTGTATCCTTCACTCCGAGATGTGAAGAAAGCCACTTCCTCAGAATTTTAGCCAATGTTTATTGAAGTGCTTTCCAAAATGTTTCCTGATTTCTGCTCTTGCCTGAAGCCCACTTCTTCCCATCATCTGGTTTGTTTGTGCTTGTTGGTGTTTTTCAGAGGGAGAGAAGGATAAGAGAAGGAAAGGAGGGAGTAACAACACTAGTGAGCATTCTTCAATGAGTTCATAAACTTGAAAGGCTACCCCAAATCAAGCACTTCTAATAAAACAGGCATTTTTTCACACAGCCTTTGGTGTTAAAACTTGTTTCAATGAAACCCCCGCTCTGCTGTGGGAATTCTCACGTAGATCTGATGGGATCAGGTGAGTTCCACATGCCAGAACTCTTGGGAAGAAAAAGTTTTCCCTTGTCCTGGAAAGAAAGTTTTATCTGCAATAGGACAAGAAGAAATGGCCTCAAATTGCACCAGGGGGGTTTAGATGAGATGTTAGGAAAATCTTCACTGAAAGATTTGTAAGCATGGAACAGGCTACCCAGGGAAGTGATGCAGTCGCCATTCCTGGAGAGATTTAAGAGACTGGGGGACATGGTTTAGTGCTGCTCGTGGCAGTGCTGAGGGAATGGTTGGACTCGATGATCTTAGAGGTCTTTTCCAGCCTGAAGGATTCTGTGGTTCTGTGATCTAGTGCACGGCTCGTTGTCTCCTTTAGCGTGAGCTCCCTCTTTTGCCCTGCTGAAGGTAAGTCAGGCAGCTCCAAAGAAAGCGCTGGTCAAATTGTTTCAAGACGTGGCTCTCTTCCTGTCCTACAGCAAGGCAAACAATTTGGAGACCCCAGGTCACATATATGGCTGAATTGAGCTCTTTATGTGCTTGGGCTTATGTTTCAGAGAGGCAATGATGCTTTTTATAGCAAGACTATTTTCTATTCAGCTCTGAGTTGGGCTCTGCTTCCCTGGTAAGGATTCTTCACTCCATTTTGCAAAGGAAATTGCACTATTTTGAAACTACATTTAGCCACCCCGGCCTCTGAAAATGTTCTTGAAAACACTGTGAGCTTGAACCTTCCACCCGGAATAACAGAGGGAGCTTTCTCCCCAGGCTGTTTCTCTTTCTGTGTGATTTAGGGACAGCCTCTCCACCATACAGAGGTTCATGTCCTGTGTAACACACCCAAGCCCAGCAGGCTGGTGCTGCTGCTGAGGACATGCACACTCATTTCTAACATGATCCAGGGCTCATGTAAGTTGATGAAAAAATTCTTCTGTTGATTCCAGGAGAGCTGGACACCCCTGTAACATCCCTGTGTGGCATTTGGACATACCAGTGCAAGTGCTGCAGCAGTTCTAATGCAAAGGAGCTCCTTGAGAGCCTGTTTGATGTCCTCCTGCTCATCCAAATTACACCCACAGCACCTCTCTCTTCCATCAGTTATCTTCCTGCCTCCTGTAAACACCAAGTCTGAAAAAATTATTAAACAACCACAAAAAATGTTTAAACACCACGTTCAGGTCTCTGTAATGTCTCAGATCTCTTCTCCAAGTACCACTGTCCCTGTGCATGTTGGTTAAGGAGCATTTGGGGAAGATAGTCAGGAACACAGTGGGACACTAACAGGCAATGCCATCCACAGGTGGGGTTATGTGACTTAGTGCTGAAACCTGGATGTTTGTGTCCTAAGGCTCAGGGCTGTGATTACCCCATGGCCAGGTCTGCACTGCACAGCAGTCCTAGGAGAGGTCCTGGAGGCAGTGTGGCTGTGTCGGCTCTTTATCCAGTGAGGAGAGGAGCTGTTCTGATACATCTACACTTCTTAACACCAAAGCCTGATTTTTGAGAGCTTCCAGGAGGATTTGTGCCCAAGATGAGCTGAAGTGCCCATTTCAGTTGTGCCTAACTAATTTCAGTGCCCGAAGTAGACCCTGTATTAAGGAAGTTTTAGGAAAATTCTATGCAAAGACCTCTATAAGCTAGAGTGGAGAGGATGTCACAGGGCTGAACACAGCTCCTGGGAATGTCCCTCTGCTCTGGGAAGGGCCAAAGCAGAAGCTAGCCTGTCTAAGAGCTGTGCACATGTCCTGGGCACCACCCCTGCTCACTTGTCACTGGATGTGCTCAGCATGTCCCTGTAGGCACAGCGGGGCCATCTGGATATCTTCCACCAGAGCCTTGAGGGATCATCACCATCCAAAACCAAATCAGCAACTTCAGCTCTGCCTCCATCCAAGGTTTTTAGCAGTTGTGGTGTAACCATTGGGAGGGAAAATTTAAAGCTTTGTTTTTATCTTCCTCTCTCTACTCCTTTTTTCTCTCTCCTTTTGTTTTTCAAGCAGGCAAACATCTGCAGAGCACTTTGAGATAACCATAGCAATGACATGAGGACAGTTGGCAGGCACTCTCTGTGCTCCTCAGCTGTGATTCACTGGCCCGAGCAGCCCAGCAAGGAGGGACCTCTCTGCATCGGGACCTTGCCCCGGGGTCAGAGATAGAGCAACGAGAACTTTCATTGGAGCAGAACGGGGGAATGCAGATATCAGGGGATTTTCAATGGAAATCACAGGTGTTTCTTCCCTGCCTCCTCCCTGTGAGAGGCCCCGCTATGTTCTGTTACGATTTGTTTTTCTGGCAGCTAGCGTGCTCTATTTCTCTTGCCTGTGTTTTTATGACTTATGTTTGGTTTCTGCTAAAACAACAGAAAACAGTGCAGGGCTGGGGGTGGTTTTTTGAGTGGGTTATTGTCTTTTTTCTTTTCCTTTTAGGAACTATGCAAAGGGT
The DNA here is from genome assembly GCF_041296385.1 of Aphelocoma coerulescens. NCBI lineage: Eukaryota > Metazoa > Chordata > Aves > Passeriformes > Corvidae > Aphelocoma > Aphelocoma coerulescens. The sequence continues at coordinate 15,884,823 of NC_091026.1, read as the reverse complement.
CATTTGGAAGCCCTGATTCCAGTGAAACTTTGCAGAAGGATTGATGGAGGTTTCGGATCAGCTGAAGGTCACAGGTCAAATGGTTTACCCCCCAGGTGGGCAAGAAGATGAGATTTGCAGCCACACAGCCACAGTTGAGCCCTGAAAGGGGACACAGCTCCACAGGACACGCTCAGCAGCAGGAGGAAGTCGAGCATTAAATGGTGGGCTTGCAAACAACTGTTTAAAAATGTCTCACTGAAGAGTCTGCCTTCCACCCATCTCAGCAGAGAAAGTGAATTGCAGCTGGCCAGAAGTGAGGAATTGGAAGGAAGCGGACATGAATTCAGACAAGAGCAGGAGCATAAATACCTAATTTTTTAAGAGGAAGATATTTTTTTCATTTTGATGGAGGACTAAAATATTTGATACTATGTTTAAAAGCAGAATCAATTGCAATTCAGTGCAAGCCTGAGCCAAAAATCAAGCGGGGAGTAAGAGCAAGTTAAAATAAATCTTTAGAGGAGTTGCTTTCAAAGGCATCTATGCTTTGCTCTAGACATGAAGCATTGGTGTTGGTAAAATGCATTATCCACACTCTTCCATCTAGCCAGTGAAAGATTTTGGCTGTTTCAGAGAAAAAAATCAGTGCCATATGGTCTGCATAAACCATAAACATGACTTCTTCTTTCAGCTGATTTTGGCACAGGGGAGGTCACGAAATCATCTTTCAGAAACCCCAGCTGGACCAAGACAGAGCCTTCTCCCATTTTCCTACTTCTCCCTACCAAGACCCTTATTCAGAACTGTGACTGTCATCATCATGAAACACCAAAAATTTGTTGTTTTGAGTACAGAAGCATCTTGCTTTTTCCCATGGAAGACAGGGATAGAGGATAAAAAAAAAACCAAACACACCAACAGATATTATTCCCTGAGAAATGCATGTAATTCCTCTGCATCTTTCATTATCATTATCAGTAGGGCTGGAAAAGACCCTTAAGATCATTGAGTCCAACTGTTAACCTGGCACTGCCAAGCCCAACCACTAAAGATGTCCCTAAGATGTGTCTACACTTCCTTTAAATACCTGCAGGGACTTCTAACATTTCAGATTTTTCCCCCAATGCATCTCTATTGCGGGGAGAGGACTCCAGGCTCTCCATGAGACTCAGGACCCAGCTCCTGTTGCACATTCAATATTCACAGCAGCAACTGCTGCCAGCTGTGCATCCCCAGCCTGAGGTAATGAGCACCCCTAACTTCCATGAGTAACCCTACCTGCAGGGCAGCTTTCAGGGGGAGGAGGACAGTGGAAAGTCTGGAAACAGAATATGGAAAGGAAAAATCCAAGGCCTCCATGCTATATGAGCTCATGAAGGCAAACTGCACAACTCTGTAAGCAAACCCAGCAGCGCTTGTTGCCATGAACAAGCATCCTTGCTCTGCCTTCACAAAGGGTTTGCAAATCTTTAAGAGTTTGGCTACTTGAGATCATGCAGAATGAACAAACCTTATTCCCTCGGTCCTTGAGATGGGAAGAAACATATTATCCCCCAGCCCAGCTGAGAAATGTGCTTGCAGGATAGCCACGGCATTTACATTGCTGGGAGGTATTGCAGAGGGTTGGTTCCTCAAAACAGAAAAAGAGGCTAGGCTGCCTTTTTTCTCTACACAAAAGGTGATTTATTTAAAGCCAAAAAGGTGTGAAGGATTTTCTTTTGAACCTGCCAAACTGGCTGCAAACATCCTGAAGAGCAGATTTTATTGTTATTATTTTGCATTATTATCCTTTTAAAAGAATGAAGGAAGCACTAGAAGCAGAGAGATGAAAACTGGCTGTCCCTTGACATATTTATTCCCCAGGTTAAGTGTGTGTAACTGTATGCTATACACACAGCACTGCAGATAACAGAGGTGTGAGCTGTGGGACCCTGCAACATCCGGGATGTAATTTATATCTCTCCCCACGTCTTCACTCTCAAACACGTGGTTCGTCATATTAGGCATTGCTGGACTCTGGCAGGCCCCAGCATTTCAGCAGTCACTGTTCTTGAGGGGCTGGTTTGTCAATAGCCACTTCTGCTGTGTTTACCCAGGCATTATTCAGCTTTGTACCACTGAGACAAGCTGGTTCACGCCGATTCTGTTCCTCGTATTGTTTATTCTCTGGTGTTTTTAACCCTTGAGTTCATCTATGAAACGTGTCCAACCAACACTTCTAGAAGCTGCTGGGAGGCTGTAGAGAGTAGGACAGGATAGGGTAGGGTAGGATAGGAGATGATGTTTGAGAACACCAGTTAGAAAAAGATGAATTTGACATTTCTATTAAACTTGATGTCTGCAAATTTAATGCACAGCAGAGACATCACTCCTCTGTCTCTAAACCTCAGAGCATGAAGGTCAATCACAGCTTTGGCAGACCGTTGCCAGTCTACTGAAGATAAGGCTGAGATATCTCAGGAAGGTATTTTATTCCTTGTTTTACATGTAACGATCACAGATTTTATCTCAAGGGGAAATTATGCCCTTTTCCAATTCCAGCCAAGTTCAATTCCAAAGAAAACTAAAGCATCACAGTATACCAGGTAATATTTGGAGACCAACCCCTCTGCCTTCATGGTGCATGGCTCTGGAAGAGCATCTGAGGATGCCAGTGATGCTCCACCAAACCCAACCTGCAACTATGAAAGTGTCAGCTCCACAAAGACCTACAAGGACTGGGTCCAACATTTGTCAGATTTTACAAGCCCAGTTTCAGAGGACTGATATTCAAAGCTTTCTGAAAACCAAGACCTGTAGAAGTTTCTTCAGCTGGACACCCAATAGCTGCGGCATCCCAAATCCCAGTCTATTTCTGATCATCTTGACACACAGTGCTGAACACAGGAAATGCATGAGATTAACAACTTCAGCTCACACATCGAGCAGGATATGAAGGGCTCCATGTGCTATGTGCTATGTCCCTTTTGCCAGTGTCAATCAAATTTTAAAGCACAAAAAAGACATGGTACCCACTTGAGACCAAACATTTCACTTCTCTGGGTCAAAACTTAAGGCAAATATCCTCTTTCTTCCCATCCTCCTGCCATCATCTGAGCTGGAGAATACAATTATCCAATATCAAAAATAAAAGTAAATAGACCAGCATATTTGCAAGGTAAAAATTCAGAGGGAACTTCTCCCTCTCTATGAACTCCTCATGTTTTTGTTTCCTGAGAGAAGATTGAGGCTTTCCAAAGGTGTATCCAAGGATCTCGTACAAACACGTTCTGCTGCACCAGACATTCCTTATCAGCCTCGGACTGCGAGAGCCGTGATAGGAAATGTGCCATTCATTCACAGGGCTGCTGCTGCTGCTGGGGATCTGAGGCATATCTTGAGCGTGTTATCACATGCTTTGTATTGTCTACTCCATCCTGAGAAAGAAACACTGTAATCAGCCCGACATTTTCTCCTTCTGGAAATCACCAGCTCGTTTCTGTGCCTTTCGCGTTGATTAAACACCTTCCTGTTGAAACAGTAACTAGACAACCACAATAGCAGCAAAAAAAAAAACCCAAAAAAAAAAAAAAAACCACAACAAACTTTGAAACTCGGTATCAGCTTCCCAGACTCCTGTTCTCTTTCACGTGAGAACAGAGTTATTCTGAATGCACGGGCAGGGAATATGTGGGGAAGGACTGGAAGAAGAAGTTTTGCTGTTTGGTTTAATAATGCTCACCTCTTAGTGCTACCCTGTACCGTGTACAAGTGGCTTGGATTTGTTTCCTTTGGGTTTGGATAGTTGCTCCCATGCATGACCCCGAGGAAAGGATCCCCTCTGCAGAAGATCTGCTGCTGCTGAACCTCAGGGAGATTTCTGCCGTGAGCAAATTCATACCTACTCGAAATATTGAGGCCAAAAAATTGAAATCTGATACCACCCAGAAATTCTGGGAAATTTTACAGTTCACTAATTGAAACCAAGTCTGAAATTTTTCCAGCAGAATGTTTTTCCATTTTACTATGGAAAAAGGTTTTCCCATTTTTCTATTGAAAAGGTTTTCCCTTGCACCAGCCACACTCCCCATTTAGATCTGCTCGTTCTGATAAATTCCAGCTTTCTGAATATTTTTAACTGCACTTTCCAGCATGGGATACTTTTGCTGTGTCCTTTTACATTAGCTAAGGTGTAAAAGGATATTTTCTAATAAGGAGAACTCAGTCATTAGAAATGTACACACACAAGCCTCTGAGGCGGTGCACATGTAAGAGTAACATTTATCTAATCACACCAATATCAACCTAGTGTGACATTGCCTCCCAGAAAGGGAAAAAAATACACGAATGTTAACATTGCAGTAAGATAAAGGAGATTTTAAAAGTAATTGTGCCTTTCAATTAGCTTCTAGCACTTATGCTTCTAGGCTGCCCTCTTTACAATTGTCCTTTCCTTAAAGGCTCTTTTTAACTTTTCACCTCACTAAATTTCAGTGGAGGAAAACCAAAACTGCTCATCTTTTTTTCCTACACCAGCAAGCATCTAGATCTCAGGCTGCTGCTGGGAATATCCAAGAAAAAAATGCAAAAATGTAACATCCTGTCTATACGGGAAATTAAACATTCTGTGGATAACAAAATATCCCCTGTATTACAATTCTTGTCAGCAGAAAGAAGATAAATAATACATTCCAGAAGTTATTTTTATTTCAGAAAGCCCATAGCAAAATTCTAACTGCACAGGGAGAATCCTTAACCCTCTCTTGCTTATGTCTGTATAATAACCAAGTTGAGGACTTTCTCTCCTTCCCAGGCAAATCCTGCACTGAGCTTCAGGATGCTGCCCTGGGTTTGTGTCAGCTGCAGCTCTCTGACAAAGGACCCTGCGTTCAGTGGGGCACAGGGGCTCTGTGAGCTTGCAGGGCAGTGATATGCAGAAAACAGGCTGGGTACAGGAACAATCCCATGAAAGTGAAAAGGCAGTCCCAACAGTCTTCCCTAGACATTGTTCAAATCCATGAGGACATTCAATTGTCCTGGTAAGGAGACATCCCAAAACCATGTTCCCCCAGAATTCATCTCAGCTGTGGTCTGGATCTCTTCTTCATTCAGTGCTCATGTTCCTTTAACCCTTATTCCTACCAGTTGAAGGTTTTCCTCATGGCTACAACAGCACTTGCTGTGGTATTCTTCAAATGACAATTCAGGATGAGCATGTTTAGCTTGGGCACTGCCATGTATTAAATATATCAAAAAGTCAAAATGGCTGATTGCTCTACTCAGTGCTTCATACACTGATGAAAAATAGCAAAAAACAAACTGTTTCTTGGTCAAAAACTTATTAGCAGTCACTTTAAATCCTTACAAAATTCACCTTATACCAGAGCTCAGCTGAAATTACTCATCAAATTCCACTCAGATCTGAGGAAGATAGTTCCCTAAGTTTTGCCTGGAAGGACTCCCCCTGGATGCTGAGCAGGAAGATGGAGCTGACTGCTACATGCACACGTACACACAGACATCCAGGGAAGATTTAAGAGCCACCTTCTGTTGCAGCTGTTTTCATAATCTAGACCCAATGTTCTCACTCATTGCACGTAGTTGTATCAGTCAGGCTTACAGGCATAAGGAGGACCTAAAGATGAGTTCAAATCTAAGCCCTCCTCATCCATCTTAGTCATTTTACAGGCTTACAGCAGGAGTTTGTCCTCAGAAGAGCACATACAAGCCTTTCCTCAGTCAGACCAGAGCTGTAATTTATTGCAATCCAGCCACTTTGGGAGGATGACAGTGTGATGACAGCAAGCCTATACCATCAGTCTTTCTGGAAGCACCATGGTGATAACATCTTTGATGTCTCCTGAAATTCAAAGCTTCTTTAGAGCACATTGGAGTAGCAGTTTAAAAAGGGGATGAAAGTTTAGGCCAGTGAGAATGATCTGACCTCCTGAATTAATGGGACCTTGTTATCTGTATAATTCCTGACATAATTTGCCTGTCCTGTGACCAGTCCTAAGCAGATTTTGCATCAGTTCTTGCATTCTTAACCAAACTAGACACCCACTTTATAGCAAATACTTACCAAATTATCTATTGTTTCTGATTTCTTTACCCCCCACAGGTGCTGAGTTCCCTCTCAGAGCAGAGGCTGTGGATGAGGGGTGACTGCTGTGCAGAAGTCAAAGCTCACTGACAGGAAATCTCACAGTAAAATGATCCCTTTGATCCAGTGCTTAAGATCACTCCCTAATATTACTGATAAGCTATCGTTTTGAGAGAGACAAAATAAATAATACCAGAAGAAGAGATGGAGAACCCCATAGAAGAAGAGAGCCTTAGGCATAAGATTGAAGCTGTCTTTGGTCTGATCCATTTCCGTTGAAAATTGCTGGGTTTTTCTGGGAAATCCTGACCCTTGAGACATCAGCATAAGAATGAATTCCTTGTTTTGTTTCTATACACAGTGCTCTCCTCTTGATCTTTCTTCGCAAACTGTGACATCTTCTTCCAAATGCAATCTTTATTGTGGGTTTTTTTTGCATTTGGGTTTCTTTGTATTTGTCCACAGGCCTTTGCACATATATTGAGTGTAATTCAGGTTTAATCATCAGTGATAAGGGATGAGTCATTCCTAGAGAGTTTGCCTTGGTATAGCAGTCCAATTTTCTATCAAGGAATATCTGAGGTGGCTGTAGCTGAGCACATCCTCTGTGGATTCAGCCCTGGCTCAGGCAGGAGAAGCCAGGGTACAAGGCTGGGTCTCATTTCTTGTTTAGATCACATACAGCAAAAGGTTGCATTATTGCTGCATATCCCAATTACTTCTGCAGTTCTCCTGGGTACTACTGGCCTGTAAGTCAATATGTTGGATATGTGCAGGATGCATCAATTCACTGCAGCATCTCCTCTTCCTTCTGTAAAAGGAGGCCTTGTCCAAATGCCAAAATTCCATGACTGGATTTCCAAAAGCACCATTTCTATAACTTTGTCCTACTGATGGGCCAGTGAACTGTTAAAACACCAACCTCCAGGTCTAGAGAACAGAATGGTGGGTGATTTCTTGGGAAAGATCTGGCTTTTAATGTGGGAAAATTCACAAGTTCAGTGTTTGGACTGTGAAGGCAGCTCCTCCTTTCCCACCAGAGACCCAACTCTGCTCCCTTTTTCACTGACTGCAGGAGTGGAAGGGACTGCATCCCTAATTTAATATCCCAGCATTGGCTGACCATGTCTTCAGAGGGAATGGGCCATGTTATGGTGTGTGCCTAGAAAATCCTCACCAAGGACAGTATCACATCCTGCTGTTTTTACAGCTGTCAATTTTTTTCTTCCTAAAATGGAAGCAAGCCTTTGCAGACAAGCTCATCCCTGGTGTAAGTACACTGAAGCCAAGTTCAGTATCAATAAATCAGTGCCCTCATCAGGAAAGCAATCACATGGTTGTTTTTATCTGCTATTATCTGTAAGTTTAATTGGAGTACAAAAAGTAAGTAAATTTTTAATGACAGCTGCATTCCCCAACCCAGCCTGTTGTATGACCTTCAGATATTGAAAACAAATGAATAATTGAAAACAATTCGATCATGCAACTTTTAGGTGTTTTTGAAGCTTGCCTAAGAGACCTCAAAAGACTCCTTGCTCCTACCAGAAAGCAAATACTTCAATCAATTCTGATATTAACCATTTCTTTTTTTAAAATAATTAAAATCTATTCCTGTACTTCTCTGATATGGAAAAAAAATCTTTACAGAAGCTAAATTCTGCTGGTTTTCCTGTGGCTTAAGTCAAACAAATTGCTGCAGATTTACACCAAGAATTCGCTGTCTTTATATTGGGGGATTTCAGCTTTGGTACTCATAAAGTCAATCTAAATTTTATGTAGAAACACTGAATTTTCTTGCAGAAATCAGAGAAATTTATTTTTCCATAAAGAAATTAGACAGGTCAGAGCTTCTGAACCAGCTCTGGACCATTTTAGCTGAGACTCTGCATGTCTCTCCCAGGGTGGCTCAGGCTGCCCCAGGAATGAAGCTGCAGGAGGAGCATCAGGGCCACACAGGGAGAGCTCAGAGATGTGGTGACAGTCAGGAGGCATCACACACCCATTCCTAAACATGGTATGTGAAAACCAAACTAACATCCAGCTTGTAGCACTGGGAAATGCAGGGAAATGTCAGAGGGAAATGCAAACAAAAAATGGCTTGTGTCCAGTGACCACTTCGAGTGACCGGGGGACCAGGAAAGCATCAGCCCAGCAGGATGCCAAGAGCTTCTTCCATCACAAGCCAAGCCATCACACCTGGCAAAGTGATGCCTTGTCTCATTGCAACACTGACTGTGGGCTAGATTTCTGCCCAAACCCTCTTTGTTCAGGGGTGCAGGGTGTAGGAGCAACAACTCTGCCCATGAGTTGTTTCCTTGCAGGAAAAGGAACACACAGCCAGGAAGTTCACCTTCTATATGCATCCCAAAAAAATCCCCCACTTATACAGAAACCCTCCTTTGCTCTTTGCTCTGGCTCTGAGTCTCACCCCAGCACTGCCCATCCCAGCTGCTCCCCAGCTGCTGCCCGAGAGGCTGGGACACATTTTCCAGTGACGGGGCCGAGCCAGTGTGAAATGCTGCACATTGCAGCCAGGCCCAGGGCACTCACCAGGGGTTTAGAAGAAGCCCCTGAGATTTCCTAAGTTGGAAGCAAAAACATTCTCTGAATTCCCTGCTTGGGCTTTTGCTTTGTCTTAAAGGAAAATAGCAGGGGGCAGGGAGGGAGAGTCTCCTGCCCACTCTGCGGCGAGGGAGAGAAATGACTCCTGGAATTGTAAATAATCACCTGTGCATGAAGCACAGAGTGACAGGCAAATGCTGCCATCAGCAAAACCTGGACCTGGTGACAGATGACCAGGGAGAACAGGCTGTTGACAGCAGCATGAGCATGTGCTTTAATACACGTGCAGTTCCTTGTTGCAGATAAACCCCGCTTAGGTGACGTCCATACGCTTGATTCAGTGCTCTCAGGTGTCGTCATCCTGGCTGGGCATCCTGCTCATCCCACTCAGAATGCCTTAAAACTCCCTGTTCCTGGAGTTTTCTTGATTTAAAAACCTCTTTAAAAGGCTGTAGATTTCTCCTGCAGGTCAAGTCTTTCCCAGTGTTGCACAGCTGGAAGTTGCCCTGGGCAATGAGCAACTGAAAAGGTTTTTCTGGCAAAGCTGGCATTTTGTTTTCACTTTCTGTCTTTTAACTCTGAGGTGTTAGAAGAAAACAGTGCATGTAATAATGAGAAATGTAATATATACATATGCATATATATATGTGCCATTTAATGTTTGATATTGGGTAGAAATTCAGTGTCACTGAGAAAATCATTCCTCAGGGCAAAACAATTCAATTTCCCAGTGTGGCAGGAGATACTTCTAATATCTATAGCAGATTGGAGCACTTTTACTAGTGACAGTCTCATGTAATTGCCTTGTCCCTCTTTATGCCAGCAGCTGTGAATTCACTATCGGATTAATCATTATCCTTGGCAAGGACGTATGGGGTTTTATTGGAAAAAAGTATGAAACTGTTGGGGGGGTTATTTAAAGTTTTGTGGCTTTTTAAACTGACTAAACAACTGGTGTTCCAGTTATTAGAAAGGAATATATTCTCCTTTTTACCTACTGGATCTCCCTGATAAAGAAAATTACCTTTGTTTATTTAGCTAAATCAAGGAGCATTTATCCAAAAAGGAAAATGCCGCATGCAGGATGTGAGTGATCAACAGCTTTAGAAATGAACAGGAACTGAGCACTGTATTCCTAAAATATCCTTGCAGACTTCATATTGAAACCATATTTATATACCTTGACCGCAGTCTGAATAAGGCTTCCAGCACAGATTTCTCCCCTTATCCTGATTTTTGTTTTGAATGTACATTTTACCTTTAAGAAATTAATCTTTTAAATATGAATTGCTCTTCTGAGATGCCTGGCTACGATAAAATGTTCCAGACACTGCCAGGAATGAGATTACAATGGATATTGGTATTTGTCATTATTTGCTGCCTCTTTGCCATTTTATTTTATGCTTTGAACATGAATAATCTGGGCCATGAATATTAAGCACCTGTGGCTTCTGCATTCAGATGCGCACAGGACAAAAAAGACAAGTTTTGTTTCAGAGCTGCTGGGTTGCACCCCCAGCCCATAGCTATGGGAGTAGTCATTTCCATCTGTTCAGCAGGAGATTACTCCCTCCTTTGTCAGATTTTGAGGAAACTTGGAATTCCTGATTTTGAGCACAGCTGGCCAAAACGCACCGTGCCCTTTGCCAGATTCCAGCCTGGTTTGGATGCAGCATCGCAAAAACACGCATTGCAATTGCAGCTCAGGCCACGGGCAGCTGGCAGCACTGCTCTGTGCCGAGCAGGAACCACAGCCTGGACCCAGCAGCAGCTCCCAGGGCAGCCCTGCACTTGGGGGATGCGGCACAGGCAGAGCCCAGGTGCACCTGGTACCTGGTTCTGACACGATACCACAGGCTCTGGGTCAGGAAGGCTCTGAGTTTCAGCTGGCTGAAGGCTGAGGAGGCAGCAGCTGGGGGGTCCTCCTCGCCCACCCCATCCCCACATGTCCCCCAGCCCATGGGGCACCAACCTGCCCAAACACCCACCAGCTGTGCCCACAACATTCAGAAATGGGCAAGCCAAAGCAAATTGTCTTTTGCCTTCAGTGAGAGTTTCTCAGGCCTTGCTGGCAAAGAGAATATATATTTTTTGGAAAGTAGATGTGTAAAGCCCTATCAAGTGCCCCTCCTTCCTTCCTGCTTGCTGGCCCTCATGTGAGTTTGGGCAGTCATGTTTTACACATTTGGTCTGTTCCCCATTCACTGTGATTTCTCTTGATTAAATAAAGCATTAATAAGATAATCAAAACAAATGCCACTCTTTGTCCCTTAAGCATGTCTGAAGCTACATAAATCATTTGACATGACTGCTGGAAAATGGGAATGGTGTAAAACTGTGCACATGGTGCCATATGGCTTCCACGCAGTTTCACGATCAATCAGCATCAAATTAAAAGCAGGAATTATTATTGAAGTTGAAATGAAGTACAGATAGAGAATGCAAGTTCTTACAACTTCTGGGTCATGCTTGAGCAAGGAAATGATGCTAAGAGCTATAATTGATTCTTTTTCAAAGGAACCTTTAATAAGAGCTCAAAACATTCTGAGAAGGAAAAGAGTCCTATGGTTTATCCCCAAAGAGCAGCAGAAGGCAGGGAGCTGAGGGGGTGAAAGCTGGGGCCTGGCTTTCCCCACCTGAACCACTTTTTCTGGTGCTGCCCCAGTTCCTGAAATCTGTAAAATGGGCTGATATTCCCAGCACCTTTGAGAGTGGATCAAAGCAAGACTCTGGAAAGCACAGACAGACCCTGCACACTGCTGCGGAGAGTAAAGCATGGTCCTCCTCTGAGGACTGACAGGAGCCTGGAGCACGTTGAACCTGACCCTGGGCCATGCACCCTCTTCTCAGCAGACCAGGGTGAGGTAGGAGGGAACTGCCCCAGCGGGGCTATATTGCATTTCTCCTCCCACCTGCCCCAGCGGGGCTATATTGCATTTCTCCTCCCACCTGCCCCAGCGAAGGGCGTTGTTCCCAGTCCCTGCCTTGCATTGTGTTGGCGAGTTGATTGCATTAGAGATTTTCCAGGAAATCTCCTTTCCAGCAGATTAGCAGCTCCCTCTCCCCACCTTCTCACCCCACCCTCTATACCCTCTCTAGCCCATGAGTCCTGGAGTAGTCAGGAGGAGTTTTGGTCTGCAGGGCAAAGTCTGGTGCTGTTGCTAATTTAACTCACTTTTCCCTTTACACCAGAGCCCATGATACACCAAGGGTTGCCCAAGTGCCCACTCTCACTTATTTTATTAAAATTTGAGAAATTTTTCTCGTCAAATCAAAATATCTATGGTATTTTTGGGCAGTGCCATTAAAAAAACTGGGCTCTTTTGAAAAGCAAAAGAGGCAGACAAGCCAACAGTTAGAGATGTGGGGCTCAGAGGACATGGGGAAGCTTTGAGGGTTTGGGATTTCTTCCAGTCTTTCAGATTGAATTAAATGAATCAGGGCAAAATGAGGATGAAAATTTTGCCAGGAAAATTACCTTTTTCATATAACTCTTTTAAAGGGACAATTCTGCCCGCAGGCTCTTGTCTTAGACCTCATCAATGCAAAGATAGGGAGAAATACATATTGACATTTTGACATAATATGGAGCTTTTGAATTTTATCCTCTGACATTTAAATTTTTTAGGTTGCTTGATTGGCTTTGCTGGTTTTCTTTAACCTCACTAATTTCTGTGGCAAAACTGACAACCTCATGTAACCAAGCCCCCACCAGGATAGTGCCCAGACTTAACTCCTGCCCTAAGGCTGGGGATCACTTCTACTGAACCAGTAAAATCTTCCTCCAGGCAGTGAAGCTGCTCATGAGACCTTGTCTTGGCTGAAGTGGTGCCTGGATAAGTGGAGCTGCAGGGGAAAGAAGGTTCCCAATTTCCTTGGGCCACGGTGTCTGTTCAGGTGCTTCTACCACTGTGAGCTGAGGAACAGAGCAAATGGAGATGGCAAGCACTAATTATGGTTGGGAAAAACCTGGGACTCTCTGCTGATCTCACCAGACTATTTATTTAAATATGGAAATATTCACATTAATGAGACACATGAAGCAAGAGCTCCAGCTCCCCTGAACACCCTGAATTCCCTTGTATCACCAGTCTGTATTCCACAAAGGCACTTTGCCAATGCATCACAAGCTTCCCTGAAACCCTCCACCCTCTTTGATTTTTTCACCTGCAGCAATCCCTGCAGCAGACTTGATCATTTAAGTATTACAAACCTTCTCATTTTCTGCTTGTGTCCATTTTCTCTGCTGCCAAAACTCTATTGGGTTTTTTTTACGTTACTATTTTCTAAAGAAACAGGAAGATAACTCGGAGTGCCACGTCCCTTCACTTGAGCCACGTTTTGACAGGAACATCACGGACCCCTTCCATGTCAAGAAAAAGCTTTTCTGACTTCTAAAGTCATATTTCAACAAGTTCTTCAGTTTTTCCATCAAACTGGGGGGGGGGGGGGGGGGAAGGAAAAAAAGGCAAAGCAAACAAGGTACACTTTTGCCTTGTTTTTAAAGGAGAAATCCACCCCACACACCCACTGCTGATTCAGGCAAAATGCCTTTTTTGCACAGCTGAAAAAGAAATGTTTCCCTTTTGAATGGGTAGGTCTGCAAGGGCCAGACCCAACAGAGAGCTCTGGGGAGAGAGATCCCCAGGGAAGGGACACCCCATTGCAGTGTCCCCACATGGGCATGAAGCCACCAAGGGACCACAGCTTCTCCTGCCTCCCCATCTGCATCCAAATGAGGCTTGGGACTGGGGCAGGGTGGGAAGGACGAGTGGTTTTGAAGTAATAAATGTATAAATAAGGAATAAAACAAACGTTGCTGAAGGCCCCAAGTAAAAAAAAAAAAAAAAAACAAAGTGAGCTGGAACGTTAAGTAATGCAGGGAGCATCTGGGAGCACTTCCTTCACTGTTTGCATTACAACCAGCACCCAAAAAAGTTCACACCTGTGCTGGGAACCTTGCCTAGAAAAAGCCCAGCCAAATACTTGAAACAAACACTTTTTCAGACTTTTCTAACCCCAAGGCATTTTTGCAGGCATTGCCAAGGCTCCAAGTCAAAGCATGGAGAGGAGAAAAAACAAAGCATCACTCAGCCAAGCCCGGCTCTTCTGCCTTGTGCAAAGTCCCCCCCAGTGGGATGACCACAGCCAGGTTGGGACCTGGATTGGGCTGGGATGGGTTTCCTAAAGAAAAGGCTTCTCCAGCTCCCAGTGCCACCTTCCACCATGGGTATTGTAGGGAGGAACATTACCAGCTGGGCATCTCCAGGAGGAAGGGATTCCACCAGTCTCTGAAGATAAGAAGGACCAGATAAAGCCGTTGCACAACGTCGCCATAGAAGAAAAACAGGCTCAAAATGACAAGAGGCGAGTTAAGCAAGCGTGCTGTGCTCAGGGAGGTGTTCTGCTCGCTCTCCCAGGGAGGTTTGACAGTAGCTTAGTAACTCCATGTCACCAAAATATTGCTGGGGTTTCCAACCTGGCAGAGCCTGCGGACTGCATGGAGACCAACTGTGTCAACAAACAAAGCAACCCCTCGGTGCTGCTCTCTGTTTAGCTAAGCACATCTTCCTGAGAGAAAGAGAAAGGTAATTCCTCAGCTATTTATAGGGGAATTTACAGCACAAGTCGCTTGCCCTTGCCATGTCCTGCAGATGCCTGGGCTGTGTGCTTGAGCCCACCTTGCTCCATGTGCAGGGGTGGCTCCTGCCAAGCAGTAGCCAGACAGCCGGGCAGACACAGATAATTAGCAGAGTCCCTCGGATGGCCGGACTATCTGTGTGGTCCTGCTCTTCAAAGCACCGAGCCTCCAGCCCAGACCCAGCATAGGAAATGCTCGGAGGTGGTTTGTGGAGAAGACAAACTCCCCGCTGGCTGTGCCTCCAGGAGCTGGGCTGTGCTGAAAGCAGTTCTGTGCGTTGTCAGCCTCGCTGCGGGAGGGCACAGGGAAGGGGAGCTGGCCCTCCCTGCCACCACTCATCCTGCCACATGTGGGGTGGGACATCGACTCAGCCCCATAACAAATGTTCCCTGTAGAGGAGCACAGAGGTCCCTGAGCCAGGCAAGCCGACAGCTCCAGCAGATAAAGCCAAGGTTCAAAGTCGTCCCTGTGAGGCATTGATGGATGGCAGAGCCATCAGGGCTGGATGTGGGCTCCTGCATGCCTGGGAGGGAGGCTTAGGTTCAGATCTGTCCTGCTGGGGTGCCACCAAGAGCCCCACCAAGAGCTCTGTGAGGGCTGCCGGCCTCATCATGTCAGTGCCACTGACAGGAGCCCTTGTAGGGGGTATGTCTGACCATCACATCAGTCCCATTCCCCCCTCAGCTGATGCCAAGCGAGAAGCCTCTTGTCAGTACCAACTTTGTGCTTCTTTTTAACACAGAACACCAGGCTTCCTGAGTAAAACTAATGCTTATGTTACAATCTTTGGATTTAAGGATGAAGAACTGGAAAAGATCTCTGAATCCTGTCTCCTACCATCACAAAATAAAAGCTCATAAAATCTCTTTCAAAGCCAAAAAAGCTACTTTTGGAAAACTGAATGGTTTAGCTGTCATTGTTTATCCCGGGCACATAGGAGAGGAAGGTGTCCGAAGGCAGGGCTCAGCCCATGAGCATCCCTCTTCCAGTTAAGGAGAAAAATAAATATATCAAAAACTCCAGAAGAAGGTGGGACAGGCAGCTCCCAGACTGGCATAAGCCAACAAAGAGCTATTGCTCCTGGGGCATCTTGTGTCAGCCGAAGAACTGCCTGAAGAGCTGCAGGTGAGTAGTGAAGATGCAAACATCCTCATCTCCTGCTATGACAGGAAAGAGGCAGCAATACACCACTGCACTTCCAGTTTCCAGTTATTCTGGAAGAGGATTCAAAGCCCTGCTTGAATTAGCCAAGTATGTGAGTATTCAGCCCCCATATTCTCTTTTCAGCATCTAAAATCTGAATTCCTGACAGGAAAAGCAGCAAGACACAACAAGGGAGTTACAGGCACTTTACAAATGCTCCCTTGCAGAGCAGATTTGCTCCCACAGTAGCCCTGCAGTTTTCCAACAGAGAAGAGGACTCAGTTTGTTCCTGAGCTTCAGCCCACCAGCCTGACCTGTCCTGGCTGGCATTGAGAGAGGCTGACACAGTGCTCTCCACTGTTGGTGGCATCTAAATGACTGGAGCTGTGGGTCAAATGGTGCCAGCATAAGTCTGTCTGTCTCTGCATCTGGACGGATGCCCCCATCCCCGGGGCAGCTCCCTGCATGCAGCATCTGTTCTGTTTCTCTCTCTGCAGAGGGAAATGTAATGGCATGTTTGTGACTGCTGCACCCTTGCTGGAGTCTCAACAGCTCTGCTGGTGTCTGGGCTCCTGAGGGAATAAACAGAGAGGGGAGAAAGAGCCAAAGCACCAGGAGAAACGAGAAAGAAGACAGGGAGCTGCCAACAAAGGCTGCCTCCTGCCTGTTCAGACAAAGCTTGTCTCACTGCCAGAAAGGCAGAAAAATGCTGCCCTATAAAAGCAAGCAGGGAGAAGTAAAGCAAGAGGTGCCCCCATTGCTGGCTGGTCACTGGGGTCTGTGTGCCAAGGCTGGCCCTGCAGACCAGGCTCCATAGAATGGGCACAGCAGGCACTGGTCCTGCTGTGTGCACAGCTGAGGGGACACATCTGCTCCCTGCTGTGGAGAATGGAAGGGAGAAGCAGGGAGACATACCCAACCTTCTGTTTCCTTAAAATGCATTAAGGCAGTAGGGAGCTCTATAAACTGTCCTTTTTAAAGAACTTCTGTCTCCATCTTTTCTGGATTAAACTGTGCTGCCTGTCTCCAATCTGAATGTGAAGTCAAATTGGCTACAACGTGTCTGCGGAAGCCTTGAGTGGAGCCTGGGACACTGTCTGGGTTTGAAAATACTCCATTTGAAAATCCCCCAAGGTTCAAAGCTCTCAAAGCAGAGTCCACCAGAGTTGCTGATAGACATCCCTCTCCTTCCTGCGGGCTTTTGGCTCGCTGCTGAGCCAGGACACAGCGCAACTTTGACGACAGTCCAGGGTTTTGGAGAAGAATGGGGTGGCCAAGCAGAGGAGGAACCCAGATGCAAGTCGAGAGACCCAGACTGACCTACCAGCTCCGTGATTCTGTATGTGCTGTGTCCTTTCCCCATTTATTGCTGACAGCCTGATAAACCCTTTTGCAACATCAATCATCTTAAAACAATAAAACCCATAAAGCAGACCAAATATCTTCCAAACACACCAGCATTAGTGACTTCAGATCTGTATCGGCCGTAAGAGTGACTTTATTATAATAAAATAGGTTCTATCACTCCAATATTCTTAGCAAAGGCTACTTTAATGGCCTGAAGTTTATTTTCCTGAACTGCCACACACAGTCACCACCGAGGAAAACAGAGAGGACTTGATGAGACTCCAGAGCACGCAGGTATTTCTTTGCAACTTTAAAACTGATTTACCCCTTGCACATATGCAACACTCCTGGATGTTTTGGATTCTGAGAAGTTGCACAGAGGGTTGTGCTTAAGGTGTCCAGGGGAAAGCTTTATGTGGGCAATTAAAACACAGAGACACCCCACCCTAACAAGCACAGGGATGCTGCTTGGAAAAGACTGAACTATTATTTGGTGGCTATTGCCATTTTTGTACTTGGCACTCCAGAAGCCATCACAAAGTCAACTTCAATTCCAGGAGTCCAATTTTCCTGGCAGTTGTTATTCAGCAATGTCCTGAATATTTCCTGATTATTTTTTTTCTCTTTTTCCCTGCATGGGAAAGTAAAGCCCAATTTCTACAAATACTTACGGCGAAGACATCCTGGTTTCTGTGCTTGCATGCTGCTGCCAGTAAAACCTGATGGATTGGGTATCAGTGAAAAGTGGGTACAAAGGGTGTGATCACAGGCAAATTCATGTAAAAATCCCAGTGAATATTCATGACAGTTTTGTGGCATTCAGCCATCAACAGCATTTTGAACTTTGCCCAGCAGCATCACAGCCAGTTGTGGGGGAAGGGGAAAAGCTTTGCTCTTCAGTCAGGAGTTATCAACCCTTCACTGCTAAATTAGGACTAATACAACTTTACTTTCCAACACTTAGCACAACCTGTAAACATCCTAAACACAGCCCTCAATCCCAGTACCCTCCAGTTATCCTTGATGTGCTTTACCCCTGCAGCCTCAAAATACAGGGCAAACACCAACCTCTCCAAATAATTACAGATCCACTGACTCCTCTGTTAAAGACCAAACAGCAAGTGGGGGGCTGCCTTTCTCACAGAGATTTGGAGAGCATTTGGCACAGAGCAGAGAGCCTGAGCTCAGCCAGGTCCTCTGGGTGCTGCTAGAAGGAATGCTAGGAGTAATATTTTCCCTTATCAACAAATTTTTAGCAAAATCTTTGTATATTTACTCCTTATTTATGGGAACCTTGTTGACTGAGAAAGTCTGTTGTGGGTGAAGACCAGACGCACTTCCCTCTGGCAGCCTCAGCCACCTGAAATACCATCTCCAGAGAAACATCTTCATTAAGACAGATAGTGTTTGCTTGCTGCAGTGAACATGACAATAAAATATGTTTAAGCACACCATAAAAATTAAATAGTACATCCATTACATCACAGCTACCACACTGCCAGGGTGTTTGGTTTGTTGGATCCACAAATCTTTAGCGGGAAAGGCTCTATAAATTCTGTCAGCTTGTGATATTGCAAGATGCCAGGTCACATCCTTAAAATGTGTTGTTTCACTGTGAAAATTTGGTTTACCAGAGGTTAATAAACCAGCCACTGCTGCAAGAAAGTGATGTCTCATTGCTGCAACAAAGTGTGATGTGCTCATCCACACCAGATATTTATGCAATCCTGACCTGGCACAAGGGAAATGATGCCTGTTGAAGGATGTCAGTAGGAGCAGGAACCTCAGCCCAAACATCTGAACACAGCTGGGAAGCACTGACATGTTTTTTGGGTCATAATCTGAGGTTTTTTCCTACCACCCCTCCCACTTCACCAAGTGCTCTAGCAGACCTTAAATCCAGTTCAAAACCCACTAAAGCCCTTTCCAGTCTCTTTTGAGGGACATGATAAACTTGTGCCAGTAAAACTGAAGGCAAATGGCTTCAGTCTGACCTGATGTAGCTCTGCTGGGATCAGTCTTGACTTGGCCAAAGAAAAGACAAATACTCTCTCCACACACAAAAAAAGGCAAAGCTGCAGAAAGTTGCTCGACAGCTTTTTGTCATACAGAGGCACTTTCAGAGTTGTCAGGACATGAAAGCAAGCGCTACTAAATAATATTTGACTTAAGTATTATGTCACATGAAGTAAACA
Source organism: Aphelocoma coerulescens (assembly GCF_041296385.1). Classification (NCBI taxonomy): domain Eukaryota; kingdom Metazoa; phylum Chordata; class Aves; order Passeriformes; family Corvidae; genus Aphelocoma; species Aphelocoma coerulescens. The sequence goes on along the minus strand of NC_091026.1, from coordinate 15,865,871 downwards.
TCATCTGTTGCCCTGATGGCTTGCTTCGGGTTGGAAAACAACCACCACTGCCAAGGCACCCAGGCAAATTCCTAAAAGAGGCCCTTGCCCAAGTGCTCAGAGCAGAGGTTTTTGGCTCCATGCTGCATTCAAGCTGGGGATGGACAGACAGATGCAGAGGACATCAGAGCACTTTCAAATCCCATCAGGACTGCATCCCGCTCCTTGCCTGATTCCCAGATGTTTGTTTTTTACGCTGGGGCTGTGTTTCCAGCTATGGGACAATCCCAAGGAATCACTCATCTGGAGACCAACAGCCATGAGAAAAGTTGTGCCAAGTGTGCAGAACCACAGGGGAAGGTAGAAGAGGTGTACAGAGATTTTGGTTGTGGTAAAGGTCAGGTTTATCCAGTATTATCAGTCAAGAAATGAAAACAGCAGAGAAGCCACTCCAAAAATTCACCCTGGAAACTAAAGTGCTTGAAGGGAGAAAAACGATGCAGGGGCAAGAGTCAAAACCAGAAGGAAGTGCTAGACTAATGGTTGGACTTGATCTTAGAGGTCTTTTCCAACCTAAACGATTCTATGGTTTTGCTTGGGAGAGGAATATCACCTGATGCATCGAGGAGAAATTAATCCCAGTCCAGAAAATAATGCTATAAAGAGCAACCTGGGGTGTGCATGCACCACAAAAGGGGTTTGTCTCCCTCTAAGAATGTCCCTGGAGACACCAGGAGGGGCAGGGGAGCAGATGCTGTCCCCCTCTCTCCAGCACAAGAAGTTGGGAGCACCAGGGTGCAGCGATGGTCTGTGCAGTGACACAGACAAGCCCATGAGAAGGGCAGTCCCTGGGCAGGGTCATGAGCAGCACAGCCACTCAAGGAACACCCACAGCATTGCAAAAAACAGCAGCACCTTCAACTCAGGGCAATACAAAGAGCACTTGGAAAAATCAGTTTTCTTGGAAAAATTCCAGCAAAGTGCTGTGGAAGTGACTCCACCCCATGGAGGTTTTGCACATGTAGGATCGCCCCTGCATGGAGAAGTCACAGTTTTAGGGCATGCATGGTTCCCCCAGAGATCCCTGCAGGAAAACTCCTGCAGGAAAACTGTCGAAGAGTCTGAGCTGAGCCCAAGACAATGGGGTTGGCTTGGGAATGGCTGTGATTTTTACAGCCCTAAATTTGATAGATTACCAAGATTTGTTCTGTTTGTTTTTTTAAGGGAAATGTTTTATGGAACCCAAAAGTATTTTGCTAACGAAAATAAAAAAGCCACTTACAGAAGGCTTTGTGAGCCACCACACAGACAAATGTTACTAAACACAGTGTTTAACTGGGATTAGAGACACGGACATTAAATACCAGCAGGCAACCTCTGGTGTGGGAAGTCCCCAAGCCATCGATTGCTGTGGATCAAAACAATGCTGAGGGTGGTATCAGGACCCTTTTCCTTTGTCCTTAGGGTTTTTCTCTCAGCATCTGCTCCATAGTCCCAAACATGAGGCAGGGCTAAGCTTTGGTCTGACCCATGGAAGGGTCCTAACACCTGCCACATACAGGATCCCATTTTGTGGTCAAATTGCAAACATCTCCTGGAGATCCTGGGGATTTTTCCTCTGGATTAAGTACAAAGGCCTGATGGTGGTTTACAAACAAATGCCTTAAAGATAAACGCATGACTTTTTTTTTGTAGGAAAAGATGTTCTTTCAGGAAGAGAAGGAAAAGAAAATGTGAGCTAACCAGGGCAAAGACAGAACAAATGAGTTCATGGCCAAAAACCCCCTAAATTCGTTGCCATAAAAGATAAAAACTGAATGAGTAATGAGAGCACAGCTCCATCACAGTGGGAGAAAAACTGGATAAAAATGCTGAGATTCTTTCACCAAACAAATCTTTTCTACAGGAAGAAAAATGGGAAAATATAAGAAACAAAATTATCCATCAACTGCTTAGGCAATTTTCTCTCTGTGTCCAGTATAAAAAGTGCAATTTAACACTTTGGGAATACAAAGTCAGAATTGTGTACTGGACGTGACAAACACATGATGGACATTGGTAATGGAAATTCAAGTCTTCCCAGCCAGGCAGACATGCCCTGGGAAGGGGCCACACTGTTACCTATGAGGAAAGGGGAGAAAAGGAAAACATAAAGGTGAGCAAAGGAAGTGATCAGTGAAGATGGGGCAATAGAAAAAAAACCCAAACTTAAATTAGGTCCAGCCAGTCTCCCTTGATGCCTTGGTGCTGGTCCAGAGGTTCCTGTGAAGTCTGAGTGTCTCTCTGAGGTGTGTTTAAATAAGGCAGGTCAGCGTCAAGCCACGCTCCAGAAGGTCTCCCCTGGCTGGGGTCAGCCTCTGCCAGTGCCCAGCCTGCCCTTGCTGCAGCCCCTGCACACGGACAACTCCACATCTGCAGCTTGGCTGGTTTTGTGGGAAATGATGTTTTTAAGGAAGATGAGGAGAAGCAAGCGGCTGCTACCCCAGCAGAGATGGAGCACACGGGATGCTGGCCAAGCCAAGGTCGGGGCTGTGCGTCATTGTGAGCTCTGCTAACGCTTGCCTGAACAACAAGAGTGTGGCTTGGTTGCAGCTGGGCTGTCCCAGTGGTCCCCATCCCCAATGGCCAGTGGGAGACTGTACACAGTCCAAAATCAAGGAGAAAACCATATGCCTGAAGATCTCCTTCCCCATTCATTCATCTGCATAGCCTCCCTTGCACACTAAAGGATTTCCCTGCATTTATTTTATGTTACACTTTTCAATGGTTACGGTTGTCAGATGCTTTCAGTGACAAGACACTGGTTTTTCAGTTGCTGTTGCCAAAGTTCAACTATCAGGGCTTAAATTTTCCAAGCAAGCATCTGCTACAGTCTAAATCTTGGGGAGAAAACACTTGAAATATGTCTCGCATTTCGTAGAATGAGCTCATGGAAAACAGGGTTGTTTTGTCTACGTTTACAAAAAAAAAATAAAAGAATCCTCAATGTTTCACAGAGCAACACAAACATTTCCATACAATAGAATGAAACATTAAAGTTTGCTGGAGGAGAGAGGAGTTTGCAGGTTCAAAGCCTTGAGAAGAAACGCATCACTCCTGGGGAGGCTGAGCAGTGGCCAGGACATTTTATCCATGTCTCCAAATGGGAATCTGCCATTGGACAAAGCCACTCCTGGGACAAACCCAGCACCCCACTGGGAGCAGTTGGAATAGTCAGTAGACCCTGACTAGATGGAGGAATTGCACTGAAGATATTCCAGAACCATCTGGATGCAGTCCTGTGCCATGTGCTCTGGGACAACCCTGCTTGAGCAGAGAGGTTGGACCTGACAACCCGCTGAGGTCCCTTCCAGCTGACCCATTCTGGGGTTCTGGGATTCTGTGTCCACATGTGCATCTGAGAGGGTCTCCCATGGATGCTTGGCCTGAGCATGTGGTTTTTTGCAGCGCAAATGCAACATGGTCCTGTCTGGAGAGCGCTGCAGAGGTATTTTCCAGCTACTTCAAGATGCAGCTGTGATTACATCATTCATTAATTTGTGGTAGAGACAAGTATCCCATAATTCAAGACCAAGAGCGATTTCTAGTGCTTTGACACTAGAGATTAAACAGAAATAAACATTAGTATCAGTAAAAGTGGCTGCAAAATAGCAGAAAGGGTAAGTGGTTAAGAACAGATAAAGATCAGTTGTGTTAGCCTATAACAAGGATTTAACAGCAAGGAGGAGAAGGGCACATAGAGACTGTGACAAATTGACAAGTTCTTCACTGTTTATGGATAAAGGAAGTAGTTAAAAGAATAAAGAGTGTTTCTAGAGAGGGGAGGTGTGTGCGGGCGTGGAGTTGTGTGTAGTCCACTAAGCTGAGTGTGCTGCATTTCAGACTTGCCTGGCTTGAAAAATGGCTCTGAGGTACCTCATACCAGCATGGGCTGTTGAACTTGAGATTAATTAATACCTGGTTGTCCAAACCTAACTGTCTCTAAGGGACAGTGGTGTTTCCACTGAACTCAGTAGCTACCTCCAAGGCACACACGTACCAGTCCTGAAATCCTACTGCTTTCTAAATGTTTTGGGAAGAAGGACACAAAAAAGGCCCACAAACAAGGACAGCAGCAGTAGATACATTCTTCTGGATCTTTATAGTCTGTTTGGGATCGGTAACATATGGGCTCTGCCATGCACTCCACAAGGGATCAAATCCTATGTAAGGCAATGCCAAAACCCTCCTAAAACCTTCCTTTGTTCAAAGTGTATTCCAGGGATTCACCGACCTCCATCCCTTTAGCAGGTCCCTGGGGCCATCACAGCTCTTCCCTGGCAATAGTGGCCAGCAGGATTGGGTCACTATGAGCCCTCACCCTGCTCTGCCCTTCATGCACTTTTTTGTCTTTTTAAGATCCAAGTTTTCAGATGTACTTCACAACAACCCAACTGTTGTCTGTTTGTGCCAGTGCTGGGGGGCTGCATGCACTTGGAGATAGCATCTCCATAATTTAAACATCAAACAGAGGATGCCATGACACTGTTTCAGTAAGAGAGTCAAGAAAATCAAAAATTTTTAAAGCCAACAAGTGATTAAACAAAATAAGTTAAATATAGCCATTAATCTTAAACCAAAAGGAATGTTTCAGGAGAACACTCTCGTCTCCTCCCTATCCTTTGAAAAACTTCAGATAAAGTCTTCAACTTATAACATGGTTTTTCTTCAATGAAAATAAAAGTCTGCATCACTTTTGAGTTACTCTCAAAAAAACTTCTCTTTTTGAAATTCTGAAGTACACTCAAACCTGAGGATGACAGAATGAAGCGTGAGGATTTTTACAAAGCTTTAGTAGAAAAATTAAAGACTCAGCAAGTTCAGCCTCAGTTCACAAGAGCTCCACATCTTCCAAAACCTAATTTTAAAACTGTGTCCTTCTCTTCAAGGATTCACCAGCTCCTTTGCAGCATCCTGTGTGTAACTTGATGGAAACAAGACTCAGAGAAAGTGCTCAGGCACATCAGTTTGGGCACTGTCCATGTCTTCCTTGCACCTGCAGGACAACATCTTCTTGCTGAGGGACACTGGTGGCATGGGAGAGTCCACAGCAGTGCCACAAGTGACTGCCAGCCTTGACATCCTGCCACACCTTGCCCCAGCCAAAACAGCACTTACCCACAGGCAGAAGCACATCCTTAAAAAACCTCCAGGATTATGAAAAAAACCCATAAAGGCACATAAACCTGAGGAGTTTCCCTGAACAAAGTGGGCATATTCACATGAATGAACTTCTGCAGGCTTTTCTGTGGCTGTAAAGAAATGCCAAGAAGTATCTCTTGTAGAGGAAAGGGCTCCATTTCTTGCAGTACCACAGGCTCCACATCCTGAAAAGCTCAGAACGGACCAGGCTGCAAGGAGGACAGGGACGATTCCCCAGACTGTTCTTAAAGAGTGTTCTAAAAATATGGCCAGCACGTGGAAAATATTTGGAACAGCCTTCATAAGAAAGGTTTTGTTCTATCTGTTCGAGCGAAGATATTTATGGTGTCTGCTGTGTCATTCCAGATTTGTCATGGGCCATTAAATATCCACCTGGATATTGCATCATTTAACTACTGGAATGCGTAAGCATTTCTGCCGCCTGTGAAAGAGCAGCTCTGAGCTGTGCAGAGCATTAAGTGCACTGCTCTACTTTAACAAATAAATCAGAAAGTGGAGCAGATAATACAACTGTGTTCAGTTGTGGTGGACTGACTGTTATGTATATTTATTTCTTTTAACTGGTCATGACAAGAATGTGAGTAGGGACTGTATGTATTATTTCTGGCCTTTCCTTGAGTTTGTTAATCTTCTCCGGGTGTCAACAGCATTCTGGTGATCCATCTGAGCAGGTCTCTTCTCAAACCAGACACTGCACAAACACAGTCAGAAGCCTCACACACAAGCAGATGCCTGGTATGGACGAAAAAAGCTCATCTTGATTCAAGACCATGCTCCAAACTTTGTGCACCTGAAAGTAGAAAACCATCTGTAGTGGTTTGGTCTAAAATACTCATTACTGTTCACCTTCTGTGAGATAAGAATTATGAGAAACACAAAGCAGGCACCAAACTTGAAAGAATATAAAGAAGTTTATTAACAGACCTAAAAGAAGAAAATAAAAAATCATACCACATCTTCAGAACACTTCTCCTCTCCCCCCACCCCCCCTTCTCCCTTCTCCCACTGACAATGTAGAAAGACAAGCCTTGAGATGTTCAGTCTGTTTACCACTTCCATAATAACCTTGTTCAGTCCATTTAGGAAGAGGAGTCTCTCTTGCCCATGCCATGAAAACATTATCACAACGAGACAGCCGCCCGGGTTGGTTCTCTGCTCTCACGTGAGTCCTTTCCCCCGACTTGCAGCTTTTCCCACAACTGCTTTCGAGGGTCCAATCTTGAATTACTGGGGTATAAATTTAAGGTTGAGCCGTTCAGAAATAAAAGTTCTCTTCACCCATCTCTGGGAGCATTTCATCTCTAAGAATAGAGGCCCTTCTCCTTCCCTGGGAGCAAAGGGTCTTCCTCATCTTCATCTCTAGGACTATCTCTGGGAGCATCTCTAGGAACTGAGGTCTTCCCCTTTCCATGTGGAGTAAGAGTCCTCATCGCTTCCATCACTCCCTGTTCAAACTTCTCATCAAATTACAGCTGCGTCAGCATCTGCCTATCTCAGTGCAGGTGCTTTTGCTCACAAGTACAAGTTGAACGCTCCACCCCCCATGCCTTCATGAAATTACAACGGGTACTCTGATATATCATAGCTTCACAACAGAATTTCAGCTTTAAGCATCTCCTCTTTCTCCTCCCTCAGGTTTTCAGCTCTTCACAGCACTAAAAGGGTTGATCTCACCCAGGCCTTGCAGCTGGAATTTTGCGTATCGCTGTTGCTCACACGATCTCTGCCGGACAGCAGGGCAGCTTCAGCGGAATCTTGGCCGCACTGGAGAGGGGGAGCCGGGCTGCTCCGGCTGCCCACAGCAGGGCTGTGGGGGGGTTCCGTGGGTGGAACAGGGCCCACCGGCTCCAGGATGGCCGTGGCCCGGCCCAGCATGGCCCGAGCAGGGCCTGGGCCGGGCCCACTCAGCCCAGGTGGCTCCAACCTGTCAAGATCTGGAACAGGACTCTGAAACAGCGTCTCAAATTCTGCTTCAGTGCATTGAAATGTCCACACAAACACCACAGTTTTTTGGCATGCAGTGCCTCAGAGATGTGTCCAGCCTCAGGCAATGCTTTTCAGACTCTTCCCCGTGCTGGCTGGTCCAGCTGCTTCACATTTGTGTTCCAGTACCATCTGCCTCTTTTAAGTGTGGCTGGTGACACACAGGGGGGACTTTGGGGGACATCCAACTTTATTACAAATACCAGCACAGTATCTAAGGTGGAAGAAAAGATCCATTTCAGCAAGGTACTGAAATGGATACTTCTCAAGAGAAAGCATCTAATGACATATGACTACAGACCTCCTTGGTGGTCCTGGTTTATCCAACATTTTAAAAAAAGGTCTCATACTGAACTGATGGAAACAAGGTTGTGGTTTTACTGCAGCTGGATATTGGCACCTGGTGTACAAACAGGGACAGCACTGGAAAGAGCTGATTCTGCCAAAGCTAGGGGGTTTAAAATACATTTCTTTCTTTCCAATCCTCAGTGGGGATGGTGGAAAGGAACCTAACCCCTCTCCAAAATCAAAATGTAGTTATAGAGGGTTATTAGAGAAATAAAGTGGTTTCAGTGGGAGTGATTTAGCCAGCCTGGGGAGGAAACTGGATTTTGGGGCTGGCTCTCCCAAGGCAGCCTGTGAGCCAAGTGCCTGCTTGAGGGCCAGCAGCACCACGGCCTTTGGCCTTGGCACACATCATCTCACAGAGTCCCCGGGGGAATGTGGATATTGGGAGCATGTCAAAGGGGTCAGAAAATCTGGCAGGTCTCTGCCCAGATGACATCAGCTTTGGAAGAACTTCGTAGGAATCAGAGTCCTACTGAGGAGAAAGCAAATGTCTGCAGATCCTCAGCTGCAGGGGAAAGAGCACCTCAGCAGGAGGGTTTTCTGGTTCTCTGCAAGTCACCCAGCATGCCCAGGCTCCATCACATATCCAGTTAATGTCTCCTGGTTGTCACCAGAGTGGCAGCAGCAGCTGCAGAGGCACAGGTTGGCCTGAAATAGGATGTTGCTCCCTCCCAGAGCAGCAGGACATTTTCTTTTGTAATTCCAAGGGATTGGACTCTAAATCTGATGTGTTTCCTCTTATAAGTTGCTCACAACAGAGGCCCCCACCCTCCTTCTCTGATAGCAGCAGCATGGAGCACGAGCAGGTGGAGGAAGGAAACTCAGTAAGATCAAGTCCCCTTACAGAACAATTTTATCAACAATTTCTAAACTGCTCAGCCCTTCCCAAGCCCAGCAGAGGCAGGTGCTCCCAGTTTACTGTAAACCACAAGAGAAGTGTGAAACAGCTCTTACAATACTGGGCCATATGGATAGAAAATCAGCCTCCAGGACAAATGTATTTCAAATAAACCTGTTCTCAAGACACACTCTAGGTTTAGACTATAAAGTAAACTCTGTAGCACTCATTTTGGTGGAGAGAGGGGAACTGTTTTCCTTGGCTTTTCCCATCCCTTTTTTGCCTCAGCTTCAGATGGAAGGAAAGCAAAATACACATGTGGTCCCCAGGATGGGGGAGGAGAGGTAGATTTTGCAGGGATTGGTGTTAGGATGCCATGGTACTCTGGAGAGCCCCTCCAGTGCCACCCACCAGGAAAGCAGGAGCTCACTGTGATCAACCAGAACAAGGAGCCTTGGAGCAGATACTGCAGTGAATAGAACAGGAAAGCCCGGCTAAAATGTGCAAACACAGCCTGTCAATGCAAGGCAGAGAACAGGCAAACAAATAATGACACCAGGTAGAAAATTGATGAATACAAAATTTCCGTCCTAAAAAAATTGTCTTCCTACTGCTTTGCCCACTTAGATTCTATTTTCTGAATTTCACCAACAACCCTAAAGTCCACAGAGTGCTTCAAACTGGTTATTCCCTTAGTTTAAATACAGGAAAAACTCCACATGGCCTCATTACAGAGGAAGCAGGAACCTCAGCAGTGGAACCCATCGTAGAGCAACCTGTCCTGATGGCTGTGAGCGAAGAGCAACAGGTAAGATCCAGGTCGATATTTGATTTGCTTCTTTCCCAGACTAAGATCTGACTAGTAACAGCTGCCTTCTTTATGGCTGTCTCTTTTTATTACTTTATTTGCCCCATTCCCCACAAAAAGCAGGGGGATGGGGAAAGAATGGCTAAAATTTATGTCTAGAAGAAACTGATTACTGTTGGCAAGTGAACTGAAGGGATCAATTGTTCCATACGGCAAAAGCCAAAGAACTCAGGGCTCTATTCACAAGAAAAGACTGATGTGCTAAAGGGCATGGAAATGCCACTTTTATTGTGTGGCAGAGAATTTTCACATTTGAATCCAAATTCCATAGGAAAGCGTGGAATGCGAGAGACCCAGCTCGGAGGGCTGGCCAGACGGCGTGTGTGAGTAGAGAGCATGTGCGCGGGAAAAGCATAATACCCTGAGCACAAAGGTTCTGTGTTCATGGCCTCCCGGCGCGGCGGCGGGCTCTCACAGGCAGGGAATTGTGTGCAAAATGCCTGGAAGTCAGCACCAAATGTGCTCAGAAACAGGCAAAGCCAGAGCAATGTGCTCCCCTTCCCCAGCCAGCGCAGACTGTTAGGTCTGTTGCTGGTGGTGGTGCGAGAAATCCTGGTCAAACTCATGAGAACCCCTGTTTTAAGGGTGGGAGAACAAACCCCTCATGTTTCTGTGCTTCAAGAGAAGGAGCAGCAATTCCCAAGCTGAGCAGGCTGGGGAAAGGTGCCCACAGGTGGGAGCAGGGATATGGGACTGAGTGAACACAGGGTTGTTCACAGCATTTCAGGAGAAATCTTCAAAGTTAGGATGGGAAGAAATACAAGAGCCTTGGCTCCAGGACAGACATGCAAACTGCGCATGTGTTTGTACAGAGGGGCATGTTGACAGAGCAGTTAAGCTCGATGGATCTGAAGAAGCCAATCCAAGCCGTATTTTTGGACATGCATCAAAGGCAGCCCCCAGTGGGGAAGCGGAGGGTTTGAGGCATGGCCCTGCCATCTCGACCCCACATGCTGAGCTCACTGGGGTGCAGTTCCCAAAGGTTCTTGGTGCTGGGTGCTGCACAGAAAGTGGGAATAGATGATTCCTGCTCAACACAGGGACAGCTGTTAATTACCAGATGATTCAGTGATCTCACAGAGGCAGCCGTACAACAGCAGGGAGGAATTTTGCTTTTCAGTTTTTCAACCAGAAAATGGGAGGTGGGCACATATTTAATAAATCCTCCAATGACAGCTAGGTACCTCACTCCCCAAAGAACCTTGGAAATCGCAGTCCTTGCTCAATAAAATGAAAAACAAAAAAGTTCTCAGAGCAGCCAAGAACAAATTTTTCTAAAGCAAATGCCAGTGTCAAGATTTCCCAGGTTTTGTTTTGGGATGCTCTGTCTGCCCGTATCTGAAACTCAGGACACACAAGTGTTTATGCATTTCAAAGGAGGCTCGTGGCTAAATTTGGACAAAGGTTTGTGAACTGGAGGAGGGGGAGAAGGCCTTGGGAACGATTGCAGCAGTCATTCCGCTAGTGCAGCCCCACAGATGGGCGTTGGAGCACAGCTCCCGTCGGGCGGGAGCGGGATCGATGGCCCTCTGGAAGGCTGACAGCACAGATGTACTGCAGCTTAGGCTGTGACTAATTTTAACAAGCTGCTTGCATGGTTACAAAAGGCAGATCTGTTGGCATTTTTACTTTCAACCACCTGGTCTTCACAAACGTTTTCTGCAAATAGCACATATGTCATGAGGCTGGACTTGGGGAGACGTGCAAGGCAGGGAGGAGTTTCAATCCCGAGGATGGAGGCAGGGGCTGGAAGTGGTGATGGCCAGGATGTCCCACCAAACAGTACAGGTCAGCATAACCAACTGTGGCCAACAACTGAAGAAAAGCAATGCTCAAAGGAAGAGGTGAAACATTTGTAAGACAAATTATGCAGTTGGACAGGTCTATCACCCATGATGGACAAGGAACCCTGTCCAGGCATGGGCTGGAGCAGATTTCCTGCTCAGTATCACCTGCAGTGCATTGACATAAGCCTTGCACCAGTTCCTGTCCTTGCTGGGTCCATCACTCTCGAATGCCAGAGAGAGAGAAACAGCTCAAGAGGGAAAATGTCCTGAAGATGACAGAGGTTTGACCTTTTAAAGGAGAACATGTTGAACAGTCTTCATAGAAGGTTTCTACTTAAAATAGGTCCCTCTGTGTTTGAGTCAGCAGGGGAGGACACAACTACAGAGGTGTGATGCTTTCAGGGATAATCCTGGATGTTTGCACCCTCAGGCAATGCTGTCCTTTTCCATGAGATCCAGAGCACAAGTGGATCTGGTGGATCTAAACATGCAGCAGTGACCTCCACAGTTCTCCTTTTCTCACCCCACAGTAACATCCACTGCCAAAATTCAGGGAGGAAGGACTGGTGTGAGTTTGTGTTAGGAATGAACATCCTCCACTTCAAGCGTCATGACTAAGTGCAAAGATAACAAAGGAGCTACTAACAGTCTCCATCCCTTGACGTCTCCACTGGCAGGCCATTTTGGAATAAGAGTTATTGGGCTCATTGCCAGTGTGACTGGTAAATCCCATGATTCATGAAATGTAAACTTCCAGTTGTTGATCTTGTGATAGTCTCTGCCCTTAAAACTAATCCAGCTGTTCACAGAAGTTTCCTCTGTTTTCCTGGAGCCTGGCACAATGAGGGAGATGAAGCATAGGAGAACACAACAGTGAAATGACAAACTAGTGGGGCCATGACTCGAGTCTTTCATAGGCTTCTTTTTGAGATGGGGACAGGGAAGGACTGCTGACAAGCTTTGATCAGACCAGGGAAGGGAGGAGTACACCAAGTGATGCAGAAACTATCACAGTGAAATTGCTTTTTCTTTTACAAGGATGAAGCTGGTTCTACTCTCTGCATCTAGAATTAATTTACTTTGGGCTGGGCAAGGAGCACAGTAGGAGAGCCCTGGAAATCTGCAGTGCCTTTCCCCTATTAAAACGTGTCCTGGCTCACAAACACAAACTGTTGTTCCAGCTCATTTTCAAGTTCACTGGAGCCATTTTCGGACTTCAGAGTAAATCAAAAAAGTAAACAAAGCAAACAACAGTCCAAGAGTTTATGTGTCAGATCAGCTGAAAAACTGGGCCTCTCCTCTCCAGAGAGTGTTTCATATTTTTACTGCAGCATTACTGAAATGGGTCTCTGCTGACCTATTATATAAAGCTCATAGTCAAAACCAGACCACCAAAACCCTTCTGCGCACAGCCTTAGCCCCAAAAAGGGTCAGGAACCTCCAGTTGGTAAAACACACACTTTCAGTTGCCTACCCAACACACAGACTCTCATATCTTGCTTTGAAATAGTCATGGGACAGCAGAGAGGAATGAGAAGGAATTTGAAAAGATGGAGATTTAGGAACAAATGATAATTTATGTCTTTCAGAAAATGCAAGTCAAACCTTGCCTGCTCTGGCCCTTCAGCCCTCCTGATTGGAACAGGATATGTGTTTAGCATATCTCCAAGGTATTCTCATATGAACATGACAACCAGGTGCCTACTGTGAGGACAGCTATAACAAATCACCCACATTCTTGTCAAGCCAACGCTGCAATTGTTCTCCTCGGATCATCTGGCTTCAGTGTGGGCTCCCTTCAACTTCTAACACGGAAAGTATTTCCAATAGTTGACAGATGTCTTTCCTCACTTTACACTCCTTTCTTACCCTCTTCAGTGTCAGCCTTGCAGGAAATACCGAGTTAATTGGAAAGATTAGGGAAGGTCTCCTACAGCTATTGCAGGAGAAAGTGGGAGCAGACAGAATGCAGTTAAGAGAGAATAATTCATTTAATGTTGTATTTTAGTATTAAACTTTAAATGTTAACAGCTTGAGGAAGAAAGGGCTCTCAAATTCTGTTGGATGTTTGTTATCACTCAGCACAAAGCGAAGAAATCCCTCTATAATAATTTTAAACAGGTAGGTTAATTCATTGTTCACATATAGAAGACAGTTTCCAAGAAGCAAGCATTTGTAAACAGTTACTAGAAATGCAATTTGATTTTGCTCTGCAATACTACAGTGTATGGTCCAGCTCACTGGTTTATCCCACACACAGACCTGATGTTTTTTGCCTATAAATTTCTCTCCTGTGCATCATGAAATACTCATTCTCAGCAGGAAAAAAAAAAAGAAAAGAAAAATAAACATAGAGAGCATGTAAATAATGAAAAATTCTATAGAAATTGTCTCTCATGAGCTCACTGGATTTGAGCCAGGGTTTGATGCCAAAATTTCTAAAGGACAAGAAGTCCTCCTGAAGGGTCCAGGAGTGGAATCCAGGTTTTCACCTCCAATCCCTGCCTGCCATTTTGTAGGCAATAAGAATATTCTCACATCAGTACCAGTTTGATATGATGTTTGATCTGCTCTGATTTACAGGCTATATTCAAGTGTGAGAGGTTACAGAAAATCTTCTTCCTAAAAGGACACAAAACACAACCTGTCCTAATTATGTCCCTAAATGTACTGGGGCTATCTCAGCTGTTTGGAGTCTACAGTTGTAAGGGAGATATGTAAGCATCTTGATTTATTATTGCTTTGTAATGCTGTTCTTGCAGTAAGACAAGCACTATCCTCCTCAAAAAAAGAGGTTTGTAATGAGAGGGAGAGAAGGGAAGAGAACACCTCTATCCTGCAGGGACCAGCTGCAAAATCCCTGCATAAGGAAAGTCAACCAAAGGAAACAGCTCTGAATGAGCAATGCTGAACATGCAGTGCTCAGCTCCTTAGGACCAGTGCAGGAGGACAGAGATTGGGCATGGCTGAGCATGGATATATGAACAGATAATAAATTAAAATTTTGGTTTGTGTTTAGACCTCCTGAGGAAACGGATAATTAGCAGAGACGTGGTAATTCAAGGTACAAGTCGGTGACAGTCACTGCAGGGCTCTACAGGATCCTGGCAGGAAATCACCCTCTGAGGGGCAGTCCCTGAGCTGTTACCACCATTACGACCAGTGGGGATAATTTGAGATAATTTTCAAGATTGGTATTATTTGTGTCATGCCAGCCAGCATTTATCCTGCAGGTCAAAACTCAGCACTCATTTAAAACACGTTTCAAAGCATTACCTGCTCGGGCATCTGGAAGTGCTTAGGCACATGAACCTGTTTGCTATTTACACTGCTTAACTGTTCCCTTGTTAGACTGCAGTGGAACGCTGGGCGACAGCGAAGAAAACAGCAAAGAGCAAGACCCAGCACCTTTTCCAAGGCAAAAGGATGATAAAAGTGCACTGGTAGCTTTGTTTGCTCTTTGGCTTCTGCTTATCTCATGCCTTGAGAGCCCTGGGGAGCAAGTAAAGGACAAGAGAAAGAAAATGAAGAGCCATGACTTCAGATGAGGAGCCACCCCAATGACATCAGTATGAGGGCTGCCAAAGTCTGATGGAGAACAGGAGCATCCAGAAGGGAATCTGCAGGGAAGAAGACCTTAACAAGATTTGCCTGAGCTGGGACGCTGAACAGATGGGATCCAGTGAGGAAGGATCTTCTGCCAGGAGCCATAAAGCAGAAGGAAAGCCCATGAGAACTGCAATGAAGGGCTGGAAGAATGGTTCATGAGCACTGCTGAACTGCCAGAAAGAAGTCCTAGGCCTGCAAGTCACAGAAAAACTGCCCACAGCACATCCTGGATGATGCTGACAAAGTTCAATGCAGGTTTGTGCTAATAGATCACACCTCCACATGCCACTTGTGGTGGCTGGCAGAAGAAAAGAGTGAGGTTACAGCAGAAAGCAGGCCAGGGTGTTTAAAACCTTCCAAATAGCCACACTCCAGATGCAGGACTATTTTCTTAGGCAAACAGAGCAACAGCAATCGAAGTTCAGTGCTGAGAGAGACAGTGCTGCTCACTCTGGAAGGTGCCCACAGCACTGCACGGGGTGCAGAGTGACCCACAGCAGCAGAAGGGACAGGGAAGAGCTCAGCTGAATGGTGAACAACCTTCAGTGAAACTCCATCCAGGAGAGCAATTCAGAGACAAGAAGGGATGTGCCACGCTGCCACAGGACACTCCATCCCTGGAGGACACAGGGCAAAGAAGGATTCAGAGAAGCTGAACAAACACTGCGGTAAGAAGTAAGTTCCCCTCTGGAGAATCAGAACCAGTTACCTTAAAAGGAAACAAAAAAGGAGGAGACAAGGAATCCACTTTCTATTATTTGAAGAAAGCTGATGAGGAATTCCTGTCTTCCTCCTCCTGTGACTCCAGAACCAGCAGAGTAAGACCAGTCCAGAGAGCAGCAAAAGGCACAGATTTGTTCAGTCTCATCACTGGGACATGGAGGCCACTACTGCAAGATGTCATTGAAACTGAAGTCCCCATTAGCTTCAGGAGACAACTGCAACAGAGCCGGGTATGAATATACTGAATTATCCCTCAGACCCCAGGCTGGGCACATGTTACATCTTGGAATTTTTCTGTAGAGCAGTTTTAGAGATACTGTGCACTGATCTGCCTGCTGCAAAGTTTGAATGCCTTCTCCAGCAGCAGGATGAGCACCCGTGGCAGAGGCAAGGGCAGGCAGCAGACGTGGCAGTGCACACTGCCAGGTGACACACGTGCGGCAACGTGAGGACAGGCACCTGCCAGCTCCCAAAGCCAACAAATTCCTGAGCCAGCAGCAGGAGAACAAACACAACAATGGCTTGCCCCAACAGCAGCTTGGGGCTGCAGTCCCAGCTTGTCTGCAGTATCAATAAATTGTTCCTTGTAAAAGCACAAGGTTTATTTGCTCTGAGAGAACCCGTGCAAATATTCGGGGGTATTTCTCCTGAGCTTGGGGGTTATTTTAAATCTTCACCTTGTGACCACCCCTAGACACACAGCCTGTGGCAGTGCTCCCCTGCCAGTCTGCACTGCGCTGCATGCCACGATGTCCCCATGGGATCTTCCAGCCAAAGTGCCCATCATCCCACATCCAGATCATTTTCCAGCCTGGGAATGGATGAAAGGTGCAGCCACAGCCCAGGATATCTTGCACCAGGTTGATCTCCACAGAAAAAAATCTACTTATTTCACCCCTTAATGCACATTAGGATAATTCAAATTTTTAATGGCAAAGTCTCAGGTTTTTTTTTTCTCTCTTTAATCACTCCACAGCATAGTTGCTCACAATTTTTCTTCATCAGGTCAGTTCTTTTCCTCTTGCTCTGCCAAGGCTCATACTCAAATTCCAACTTTCCTTTGAATCCCACCTTCTAATTGCCATTGTTACCAAATTCTTTTTCAAGAGAAAGGAATGCCCCTTGTTCTTTAAATCAGCTCAGATTTGTGACCTGACTTTAAATACATTCAGCTGAAAACCATTAGCAATTATTCAATTGCCTTTGCTGTAAAATGGCTTAAATTACTTGACATTAGTCTGTTATTTGAAGAAAAAATATCAATTAAACCTTCAGGTTTAAAGAACTTACATTTATATATTAGAGGTATTTAACAGTATTTTGATTCTACATTTTTTCCACCAGTTTCATTCAGAGCACGGTTTTTGCCTCACACGACTCCTGTCCCCATCTGAGGTGATGCTGGATCTACAAATGTGCTTGGACCAGCATTGTCTCAGAGCTGGGTCCAAGGGTGCCACAGATCTGGGATGATGCTGGGTCCAAGAGCATGCCTGGGACCATGGTTGAGCTGCAGAGAACATCCCCCTGGTCCATGCCAGTGACTTACCACCACTGAATACTTTGTCTCAACAGTGTTGGCATCATGGCTTGCTCTGCTGACAAGGAGAAGGAATAAAATAAAAGAAGAAAATAAGAAGGAAAGAGTCAAGTGAATGGTCTGGTGGCAGTGCTGACCAGAGCATCATTTCTGTGTACACCCGTCCTCCCTGTTGCCTCTTGGCAGTGAACAGGGCTCAATTTTGTCCCCTTCTGCTCTGAGTTTGACTCTTCTTCAGGGATGTTGAAATTCTCAGGTCTTGGCCATTAGAATCATCAGTCATACTCAGCACACCCCTCTGGCACTGTTCTCAAAAAAGAGTGGCTGTAATTGTAACTATAATTTTAATGCAATTGATTTGATTTCAGGAATCCAGTTTTTCCCTAAGAAACCCTGAGCTGCATTTTCTCTCTCCAACCCATAGGAAACTATATCAAAATTTTCCAAGAGAGGGAGTATTCCCCAAAAGCTCAGAGAAAGACCATCCCTCCCAGTGGAGGGTGCACCATTCCCAGTGCTTCCATCCAGCCCAAACCCTGGGAGGTTTTGCAACAGAGGGAGCTGACAAAGCCCTACATCCAGACTATATATTCCAGCCTGTTACTACTGCAAGGCACCAGGTCATCACCCCACTCATGAGTGAACAAACAAAGCAAGCTCTGCCAGCTGAATTAGGTTTGAGGGGGCACAGACTGACCTGGGGACCACAGCATGCTTCTGCCACCTTGATGGAGATATCCAGGAGAAAGTGCACCCTTCAGGGGCAGCTGAAGCTGAGTACAACTGCTTGGGACAGTTGTCAGGTGGCAACATGGAGTGGATGTGGGACAGGGGATGACTCCCTACATGAGGTTTTGGGCCAATAGCACCTTCTTTCAAACAGTTACTCTGAAACCATTTAGATAGTACATTTCCCCTGGATCCATCTTCAGTGCACTCTGAAGGCAGAAAGAGTCTGTGATACAGACAGGTGTTAAATCTCTTCAAATGGAAGAAGAGAAGTTCAGGTATGATGCCATTACTGATGCTGTGACTGATGCTGCTGCAAAGAAACACTCAGTTCTCCAGTGTCCAATTCAAACACCACACCAGATTAAGACATGGCTTCTAAGTAGCACAGATCGAAAGACACGTAACTGTTCAGAAAGAGGGAACAAAAGTTTGCAATGCACAAACCTCCCCCCACTCCATTCTGCCAATTCCTTCTCAATTATTTTCTTAACAGCATTCTCTGAGGCTGACAGTCCCTGCTGCAGAGGAGGCCAGCATGGATCCCTGCACCGCGGTGGTGGCTTGGCAGCTTTACGATGTTTTACATCACTTTTGCAGAGAACACCAGAGCTATAAAATTTGTAGTTTTCCTAAACCCCCAGAATCCATTTAATCAAAACAGTTTGGTGGCCATACCAGGGCATTATGCAAGTGCATGGCTGCTGCTCCTTCAGCTGCTGGAGGAGGAATTTGCTGACAAGTCAAGATTAAACTTTCAGTTCCTTCTGCTCTCCACACTCATTATGGACTGTTAAGAAATTTCAAGTTAATTAATTCAACCTCAGGAGAGGAAAATACTTGTAGGATTTAACATGGTGCAGCTATGGAAGGGAAAGGCTGAGTGTGTTTAGCATGTTTACGGCTGAGCAGAAAATAGTCCTTGTTCTTTGAAACTCCCTTCTCATCCTCCACTGCACTGGGTGTTGGTGGGGTAGCCTCGCTGGAAATCATTTCACATGAAATTAATTTTGTAGCACCTAAATGGATTTGTACCACAAAACCCCGTGGTTTCTGAGCCACTTCTTGTTGTGCATTTTGTTTTCTTCCTAGAAACTGCCTGTATTCACAGCCCATAACTTGGCATGAGCACCAGCAGCCTCACCTCACCTCCTTCCAAGCCAGAAACTGGTAGGCAGGCAATACAGCCCTATAAAACACAATTAACCTTTTCATTAAACAACAGCTCCCCAAGTGAGAACGAGGCCGTACTGAAAGGAATGAGACTGCTTTATGTTAACGTTGTGTCTCAAACCTTAAAATAAAATATTTGTGCTTGCATAAATAGTTGGAAAGGTAAAAGTGTCATAACACTGGGTGTTTGTTATTGGAGCCGGAGCTTGCCTCCTGCCTGCAACAAAATGTCATAACAAAGCCCACATGGGGCTCGCTGCGTTTAGTCCTCGCTGCAATGTTTAAATTCTGAGACAAACCTGAGCTATAAACAGATTGCGAGACAACTCACGCACGGGCTCCTGTCAAAGTGGGCTTATTTTAGCATGCCATGGACCCAGCGTCATCTCAGGGGATGCAAAGTTTGTTCTGCAAGCTTTGCACCCCCTGAGATGACGCTGGGTCCAAACAAGCCATGGACTGAGGTGATGGTGTGTCCAAGCATGGACCCAACAACTCTGCAAAGCTTTGCACCACCAGAGATGATGTTAGGTTGTCATCATGAATGGTTGGGGCCCTGGCCAGCTTGGAACCTGGAAGCACTGTCAGCTCAGGTTCATGGCATGCTTGGACCCAGGGTCATCTCAGGTGATGGAAACCACAGCACGGTTGGACCCACCACCATCTGGGGTCTGTAGCACAGTTGTGCCCAGTGTCATCTCACCTGGCACAAAGGTTTATGCCCCCTGAGACAACACTGGACCCACGGCAACCTTGAGCCCATGACTAGGCTGCCAGCTGCAGAGCACCCTGCTGCTCCCCCAAGCCTGCCCCAAAATCCTCAACAGAGAGTTGATTTCAGCCCATCGTGCCCTAAAATCTGCTTTTTGCAGAGTGCCTTCACCCCCAGTGCAAACTAAGCCGTGCTTTCCAACACACCCCAGCCCAGGGGAGGCTGGAGGGAGACTTTTATCACACTTGGCCAACAGCAGCATCTTCCCAGCTGCTCGCAGCACCAGAGGAGCCAGCACTGGGAGCTGTGAGCACTCGTTGCAGCTCCTCCTCGCCAGCGGGGCCCACCTGCTGCAGCAGGATGGTTTGGCAGCCTTTCAGCCTTGGAGTCTATCGATCCCATGGCTGGGAGAGGTTTCAGCTGCAGAGGAACCAATGTGACTCTGGTGTGCTGCAGAGTGGAGCAGGGGGTTCTGTGGGGTCTTTGGGGATGGTTGGTGTGTCCCCACACCTCTAAGGAAGAGAAATGGCAGCAGTGGACACATCATGATCCCACGACCAGATTTGATGTAGCTGTGCTCTGATGGTTGCTTCAAAGCAAGGACCACCCCCAGCAGTTCCCTGACACCCTCCTGCCTCCACCAACAGCTTGCAACCCCTGGGGTCATAGGTGCCTGTGCCACGTGTTTAGTGTCTGTCCCCTTGACTTCTGCACCTTGACCCACCCTGGTCATTCAAAACCTGGATGAGGAGCAAGGGGAGATTCAATCCTATATAGTCGAGGCAGGAAACCCAGCATGAGTTCTGGCACAGGGTGACTGGGCAGAGGGCAGGAAAAGTACACGACAGCTATATCTGAGGGATGGACCAGCATCCTTTTTCTTTTAAAATGCCTACAATTGTAGGTAACCTACAATTTACAACCTGCTTTGCTAGCACAGATCTGTGCTGCTGCTGTCTGGTGTAAGCTGTGTGCAAGGGTCTTGGGGAGCTACTGGCACCTTCCATGAAGTCCAAAGCAGGGACAGCCCACACGGCTGTGCCACACCAGGCAGCAGAATCTGTCCTTAGGACTGTGCCTGGCCAGTACGCTTCTGCAGCTGTGAGCAGCCAAGAATTAACATTTAGCATAAAGCAGCATGATTCCCCCAGAACAGCTGTAGAAATGCTTAGCTGAAATTAAATAAGCATTACCATAGCAGCTAGGTGCTTATTTACAAATGAAGGCCTGGAAGCTGCAGCCAGACCTGCTTCCCCTGGTCCCCACAGACCCCCAGAGCCAGCGCAGGCAGCTTGCAGGGTTTGCACAGGCACAGGACTGGACGATGGTGGGAGGATCAGGGTTGTAGGCTGTACTGCCCTGTCTGCAGCTCTCAGAGGTCATTCAAGAGGTGGAGTTCTCCAGAGGTTAGGGGACCTTTCCCTGAAGGGCTGAGCCTGTGACAGAAGGCACCCTGCTGCTTGGAGGTTGATGTACTGAGCAGGGCTGATGGCTGTACCTGAGCCAGCCCCATGGAGAGGGAGGTCCTCCTTGAGCTGAGGCATCTCTCCATCACCCACCAGAGACCATCTCTGCCACGCAAGGAGCTCACCCTTGTACCTGCATCCAGAACTGTGTCCTTGCCAGCTCCCTCTGGCTCAGGGACCCCACTCTGACACAGCAGGCACACACTGACTCAACCTACAGATACTTCCCCACGTCCTGCACACAACTGGTGCCCCTGGCATGT
This sequence comes from Aphelocoma coerulescens, assembly GCF_041296385.1. NCBI lineage: Eukaryota > Metazoa > Chordata > Aves > Passeriformes > Corvidae > Aphelocoma > Aphelocoma coerulescens. The sequence goes on along the minus strand of NC_091026.1, from coordinate 15,844,651 downwards.
ATTTTCAGAAGCAGGTGTCTGTCTGGGGGCTCTTCCACACAAAAGCCCCTTAAATTGCCTGATTTCCTGAGCCCTTGCCCACTCAGCAATATTCTCCAGTCCCTGGAGAGGCATCAATCGTGGGTAGCAAGGATCCACAGCAGAGCGAGACCCTGTGGCTAAATTCCCTCCCTCAGGAAAGCCCCAGTTTGTTTATTTGCCTGCTGTGGGCTGCAGCTGCCCCACACAGACCCATTTTCTGCCCCCCGGCTCGCGTGGGGCTGGGGAGCAGCTGCAGCCTTGTCCCTGGACAGGGTGAAGGCCGGCAGGAACGGACAGACAGCAGTGAGCAGAGCGTAATTGCAAGGCCTCAGGGGAACAAGTGGAAGTTTCTGTTGCCCTATCCCACCCTGCAAGAATCCAGGGTCACATCGTTCCCACCGGGAGAGGACTGCACAGCTGTCCTCCTGTGGGGCTTCCCTGGTCCCAAAAACCTGCCTCACTGCAGCACCACTTCAAAGGGCTTCACTCCTCACAAAGAACAGAGAATCTGGGAGCCAGCAATCCCAGGCTCTGGATCTTCATTAAAAGTCCCTGAGGGGTGGAGGGAAATCCAGATGAATGGGAACACAGATGGGTGAAGGCCTTTCGTGTTTACTGAGCTCAGCTCCCTCCTCCCCATTGCATCACCTGGTGCCTTGAGGTCTAGTCGGTGCAAAGCTCCTGGCACAGCACCCGGGGGCTTGGGGAGAGCCCCAGGGCCAGGCACAGGTGGGCAGCTCAGGTGGGGCTGGGGGGTGCCAGCAGGGCAGGGAGCCATTGCCACTATCAAGCTGCAATCAAACCCTCTTCTGCGAAATGCCTGGGCTCCAGCAAGCTGGCACCCTCCTATGGAAAAATGTGCCTGGAAGCTCTCCAGCCATCCCTGCTCAAGGAGTAACTGATAACCCTGCTGCCAGCAGATACCCTGGGATCGTCCTTCTTCCTCCCCACTGTGGAAGGACATTTCAGATCCCATCCTCTCCCAGCCTTGCCTTTCAGTGCCTTCCATTTCTCAAAAGAAATTCCTGCACAGCCAGAAGATTTTACCACTTTGTTCTCAGAATATCATAATATTTTCTTTTTTAATTAAATCACATTCCCCATCTGCCTTGCATACATGTTTTGGGTAGTCTACTTTTGCCAAACATAAGGTCAACATCCCTGCTACTAACTTTCAATAAAAGCTCACTAGTGCTAGAACTCTGTTTTATCTAAACCTGATGTCTGCTCACAATTTTGACCGCACCCAGACTAGGGCTATGTGACTTCACTGCCCCGGATTCCCATCAAGAGCCTTTTAACATGAGTACACTCATTTAGCAGCAGACATTGTCTTGCTTTCTTCATTAGCAAACTCAAAACTCACAAGAGTGATTTACAATATTTCTGTAACAATGATGAACTTGTGGAGAAGAGTGGCTGTGTTTGATTTGAGCTGCAAGCAAATGAGCACAGATCTCCTGGTTCTTAGTTTTAAAGCTCAAAAATGGACTGAACTCAAGGGAATTCAAGAGAAAAAAGCTAAAGCAAGGGCATTACTAAGGGAGGCTGAAGGGGAGACAGCCAAGAAAAGCAAATCCCAACCTGCTGCATACAGACTTAAAAAAAGAAAGTCACTGCAGTTGTACTGAAAAATGAACCACATAAATATAGATATAGGAGGGTTTGTGTGATAGATGCACTAAAATGAAAAAAAAAACCTCACAGAACTTCTACAGGTTTCCAGAGTTTCCAAACTTTTCCAAGGGAGGTTGCAACCTCAAACTCTCTCATTTTAGAGAACTGAAGCTCAAAGATTAATAATTCATAGCAGCCTCCATCTTTATCCTGCAGTATGGAAAGGAGAGAAAGGAGCACACACTGAACCATGCATTACCCAAGTCCAGGAGCTCTATTTAATTCACAGGAGAAAGATTTTGAACAAGAGCTCATCCATTCACATGTTGTTGGGAAGCACAGTGCTTTCCCTCCCTGTGCTGAAGACTGCACTCAGCTATAAATCTGGACTAAGATCTGCAAGGCCAAATCAAGATAAGCACAAAGCAGAATGCCTGCAAGTATAAACTCATCTTCTTCAAAGCATTTCAGGCCCCAGCTGCAAATTGGTTTATTCCGAGAACAAATTGTTGCTCAACTACTTGGAAGAGTCTTCAGAAAACTTCAGGCAAAGTATCTTTGATTGAAAAGAACTTAATATCAGTGATAAATAGTATCAGGTGAGAACACAGGAGGCCTTAACCTCCCCCAAAGTGAGGTAAGAAACATCAGACATGTTCTATCACTTGCTGATCCGTACCAGCCCATAAGTTGCCAAGAGCCCTCCCCGTGGTATTGTACAGAATGTCCTTTTCCCTCTGTGCAACTTGTAACAACCTTCCTTCACCAAGACAAACTCACAGTAAAGAAGGACAAATAATCCCTCTCTGTTAAACAAGGGTTGGCTGGCCCAGGAATTTGGGGTGAGCTTCAAGGATGCCCAGAAAAAAAATCTGATACTCTGTTAATATTAACTCCTGTCCGTGCCAATGAGTCACATCTTAAGTACCTCACACTCTTTGGGAAAGATGTTACACAAGAACAACTCAGGTCATCTGTGAATTCACCCTCCTTGTGCAGCTGGTGGCACTCTGGATTCAGCATCAGAAACACCAAGGGCCTCCCACACACCTCCCACCTGCACAGTTATGACTCTGCTTGGACAGGAGGAAAGGTGGAGACCAAGTCTCTTCTCTATTGTCCCACTTGCTGTTGTCCACTGGCATCACTTGAACACGTGTGTGTGTGGAGAGGCATGGGGCTGTGCAGGCAGATGGCGTGATACTCTCAAGGGTTATAGTCTTATTTTTCCTTTTGTTTTTTCCTACAGACTTGGAGAATTACAAGAAGAATATTTCACCTCCAACATGTTTTGGTTTTAAAGGCGAACAAATGTCAAACCTGTTCCTAAAAAGCATCTATCTCTTTCTTTCTCTTCCACTCCACATGGGGAAGGGTGCATGAGAAGGAGGGACAGAGAATGTGGGAGGACAATGGGGCGGTGAAGGAGGGCCAGGAGAAACAATGTGAGAAAGCAAGAAAATAAACAGAAACACATGAAGTAAACCAGCCCTGGTTTAATCACTAGACAACTCAGCAGGGTCACAGATGACATAAGCAATAAGCCCAGCAACCTCAAGGAAATATTGTTCAGGTTGTGTTAGGACAAGATACTTTCCCCTGGAGCCCATAATTTGAGTTTGCCACCAGGTTGGGTTGGTCAGAGGAGGTGCTGCTGCTTGGGAGATGGCTCAGTGGTACCTGTCCCCCACAGAACAGATGCCTGTGTTAGCAGGGAGTCAGTGAGCTCAGGTATCCCTCAGGTGCCCTCAGGTCCTGCACCAGGACTACGTGCATACAGCTCGACATCTGGGCTTGGTCCAGTGACCAGGGCTGTGCTTACAGCAAACATGCAAGATAAGCCACTTGCAGGCAGAGCTGCAGCTGAATGAGGAGCCTCAGATCTTCAGGGATCAGACTATAGGAGCTCTCTGGAGCAGCAGAGCATCATCTCCCTGAAAATACTTCGCTGTTTCTCAGAGAAATGAAAACCAACAGAGCTGAATGGTCCACAGCCCCTCTCCAGTTGGTGTCCACATGAGACTGGTGGCCACGTCTGGGGAAGAACATCCACCTGCACTGGATTACTCTTCTGTATGTTGACCTCATTTTGGCTCTCTTGCTCAGTGTTTGAAGTTCCTCTGAAGAATCAAATTTAGCAAGGTCCATACCTAGGCTGAAAAATATATGTCCTGGGGGCACTTCCTCGGTCGTCCTGGCTTTCATTAACCCAGATTCTCCACTGTCCTTCCTTCACACCTATTAAACAGCACCAAAGGGAGCTGGCAATACATTTTCCTTTGCCCTTTTCCTTTGTGCTCCTCCTTGATGAATGGCTAAAGCAGATGCACAGTTGTCTTTGAAGGCTCTGGCCCATGAGCATGTTGAATCAATGATGGATTGGACCAAATGAATCACAGTGTGAGAGAAAGCGCAAGGCAATGATTTCTAAGTGGCCTTCACATCTTTACACTTCAGAACTTGCTTTAAAAGCCTGTTTTCTTCTTTTTATCTGGTTCCAGTTTCTGCAGTGCCTTTGCATATGTTGAGGGAGGTAGGGGGGAAGGAGGGGAACCTTTACATATAAACAGAAGAATCCACTTCTTCATCAGACAATAATGAAGCATTGTCATTTAGGGAGTTCAAATAGCTGGGAAACCACTTCAAGGCCATGCAAAACAACTGGGTAGCATCAGAAAGAACAGCAGTTGGCAAACTGAGCAACAGAGTTCAAAACTACAGTAAGCAAGCTCGCAGAAAAACCCACAGCTGGTTCGGTAGCCTACCTCCCTTTACTGAGACACAAGAGCTGCTACAGCAAGAAACTTTAATGAAACTATATTTTTAGGATATGGTGAATTGCCAGAAATAACTTGATATATAACTGCTGCTGCTCGATCCCAACTGGAACCCTGTGTGCTCAGCCAAGTCCCGCGTGTCCCTTGCCACAGCAAGTGGGAGGTCTTCAAAACCCATTCAGAGCATCAGCTGCTTCCATCTTGGCTGCTCTTGGGCCCTCCCTGTGACTGATGACACAACTGTGCTCATCAGATGGATATTCTTCCCCCAACAGGTACACCAGGGTGGATGCAGGAAACCAAAGCCACCCATTTTGCAGTGCTGCTCAGAAGAGTGATGCCTTCCTGGGCACAGGAGAGAGGCAGAGTATGTGGGAAAAGGAAATTGTCTTTTTGGGCTGACAGTGGACTAGAGGGAGATGAATATGTGCGCACACACACTAATTTTCAGGCTCAGAGGTCTGAAAAAAACTCCCAGCAAAAGCCCTCCCCCAGGCTGGGTATTGATTTTTACAGTTAAGCAACATGCCACACACGTTCGCCCCCAGGTCTCTCCACTCCATGCTGCAAAGGCACTCTGTGCCCTGACAACACTGCCAGAAGGAGGACACGGGTGGCTGATCCCTGTCCGGGCAGAGGTCTTCCCACACACAAGCCTCTGTGGGATCTGCTTTATGTTACAGCTCGGGACGATGCCGCATGTGGAAATACAAGTGGAAGCTTGTTCAGACCACAGAATTTGCAAAGCCTGTTTGCTTAACCAGAGTTAAACACGAGCCAAGGACAGCTTGGTTTGGGCTCCTTTATTCTGGATACCCCACATGAAGTGCTGTGGCTCCTGCAGTAGCTGTGCCAGTGCTGGGCTGAGCCCCTCAGGGAGATCCAGGGTTGGCACACACAGGAGAACAAACTCGAAGATGCCCTCAAGGCCCTTCTTGGAGACCCAGTCTCAGTAGAAAGCAGGGAAAAACTCCCTGAGGCACATGAAGGGCTTCTTCCTCCAGCACCCTCCTCCCAGTGCCATCATTGCTCACTCAATTGCATCCACACAGGATCAATTGCATCCACTCAGAGCACCAGCACCACCATGTACCTCACTGCCTGACTCCTTGCCAGCCCAATGAGGGACAAATCCCTCTGCTCCACAGATAATGGACTTGGATGCATAAACTCCTCTGGAAGTCTCAGGCTTGCCCAGAGCAAGCCACTGCCCTGCCTCCTGCTCCACATCAAACAGCCACAGCAAAAAGGCCAGCACTGTGGGCAGGGACAGACCCAGCCCAGCTTCCCGATAAATATTCAATATCCATGGCCTGGCAAACAGGGCTCTGGAAAGCACCTACTGCTCTCCACACAGGCAGTGATATTTATGAAGTGCTATGGGGTTCGGAAGTATTATTTTATCCACAAAAAATGGAAGTAGGGACGAGCTGAAACACGATTAGCTCAAGACTCTTCCAGCCTAACACCAAGTTTACAATTAAAACAGTGGAAAGGGCTGAACGAGCCTGTCTGTGGCCAGAGGACGGTACTGCAGGAGGGAAATGTGTGAAATAGACGTGTTTGTGACAAAGGGAAGTCAGTTAAAGTAAGAAAAGCCTGAATAAACAGGGTTTTTTTTTTCCCCCAATACCACTTTCAGCTTCATCCAGAAAGACCTTAAAGATAAAAGAAAAAGGAGCTGCTGATTTTCCAGTGGGGGAAACTCAGCTGGGGGCTTCAGGGATGTGTTTATTAAGCACTGCGTTCACACAATGAATCTGATGAGGACTCGGACCCGGGGAGGTCAGCACAGCCAAGTGCTCATGGGAGCTGAATCTTCCTTGCTTTGCAAACCGCTCACATTTTACGAGAAGTGAAAGTTCTCCAGCTGGACACCCCCAGGAGCACACTTTCCCCCAGACACAGAGACCACTGTTGGGACAAGCAGGGGATGCTGTGAGCTGCACACCTCAGGTGAAGCCCTGTAAAACACAACATCCCTGTCCAAAGGCAGCATTTATAGCCACCCCCATCACATTTGTCACTGATCTCAGTGCTCTCAGGTGCACACACTGTACCCCAGTGGGATACAGCCTTGGCTCAGCAATGCCCTGTGCATCTGCAGGGTTGCAGGGCACCACAGGCTTTGAAGTTTTGCTCCTCCAACAAGAGCGCTGGTTGGTATTGGAGCTCACATGCTTATTAGGAGGTGAGCATGATTAATTGCCTCTCCCTCCCTGCCCCTCTGAGGTGGGGCTCCTCAACCTTGTCTCACTGACAGTGATTTTTCAGGACCATATGGCACTTCCACATCCCATTAGTAACGCGCCTGCTGCACCCCCTGCGCTCCACACCGAGTCTCAGCTTTCACTGGGTTGGGGAACATGAAATACCAAAACTCTGGCTGAAGACTTCAAGGTCAGAAAGAAGTTTAGGGAAATATGTTCTGTGAAGAACTAAACATATTTTCTGCTGTCAGTGACACCAGCATTGCTGCAGAGGGTCACCAACTTCACCCAGAGAAGGGTTCCCTCTCTGAAGGGACCTCACATGGGTGCAGTGCTGAGCAGGGACCCAGCTCCCCCTGGCCAAAGGGGCTGGGTTTTCTCTGTCTTTACAATGTACTTTCTTAAAAGCAACTGAAAGCCTCTCTTCCCTTTGCCTCACACTATGGGCTTCCCCTGGGGCACATGGGGCTAAGTTTGCTCTTTCTGGGACCGGCAGCAATTGCAGGGAATGTGCCCAAACTCCCACAGTCCCAGGGAGCAGGGAAGCTGCAGACTTTGTGACCAGATGTAGTATGGTAAGGCAGTGCCAAGGTGCACAGTGCTGCAAACCTATAGCTGTCTAACAGGTAAATCTGGATTAAAATGGCCTCAAGTTGTTCAGGTTGTTGCATTTTAGTTGTTTGGTTTTTTACTCCATGCAATCCACTGTTTTATGTCTCTGAGCCCCTCTAACAGTGCAGCACTGTGCTCACACCTGCTTGGAATGGGTGCATCCCTCTGACCATGGCTCTTACAGAGGACACCTATGAAGGCAAACTCACAGCAGAAGCAAATCCCACTCCCTGCTGCTCCTCACCAGTGCCCAAGCACACCATAGGGACCTCTCCCAGCTCACTTGTGGCACAGCAAAGAGCCCTCTGCAGCCAGGCACCTGCAGATAATAACGTGGGTGCTCTTGTCCCAGCAGCTGGTGCCTGACAAAAGCCAAATTCCCCAGGAGAGCAGGCTGTGCTCACATTCAGTCACTAATCCACACTGCGCAGCCCCCTTGGCAGGCAGCGTGGAAAATGCCAGTGCTCACAGATACGGTCTCCAAGGAGGACAGTTTCCATAACCTACAGCAAAGCAGAAGAGCCTGACCCAGAAGCCAGGGTGGCCAGGGGCCAGCGCCCACCTCCCGAGGTGGCAGAGAGCTGTGATACTTGGCAGGCACTTGCCATGCAAGGATTTGATCGCTTACCCTATCTCTGGTTGCTGTTTTCACGGGAGAAAGAGTCCAGCCAACAACAAAAAAAAAGAAAAAATACAAAAGCCAAGAAGAGAGCAGCTTCCAAATTACATTATTTTACTTGGTCATTCAGTTCCCGTCATAGAAAGCAGCTGGTTTTTTCCAGAGAAAAAGATGGTTGTTCACCTCAGTCCCACCCTCAGTCCACCTGTGGGAGCTGAGCAGACAGAGACACCAGCAGTGGCTGCCAGCACCTCTGGGACTTAAAGCAGCTCAGAGACCACCTCTGCAACCCCAGCAAGGCCTGCAGGGACTGGGGACTGCTGTGCCAACACTGTCTCAAGGACCTGAGCTGGGATGAGCATTGGGATTTCTGCCCCACAGTCACTGGGAGAGCCACTGGGTTCCTGCTTCAGTGGGCAGGGACCTGGGGGCCTTCTCCTGCCTGACCCCTGGCAATGGGCTCTGATGCTTCAGCTCCCTCCATGGGAAGGCTGGGAAAACCCTCCCTCAGAGACCTTCAGAGCCATGTAAGGGGAAAAAGAGAGAAAGAGGGTGAGGGGAAGGCAGATCCCCATGGATGAGCCCCTGTGCCCACAGCACATGCACCTTCCCAGCCCCACGAGCATGCCAGCAAACCTTCCCGCTGCCTAATGTATTCCATATGGAGTGTGCACCTCCAAAACATTACTTAAAATGGGAATAAATCCTTCATGAGACCTCTGCATGACAGATGCCGCTTGATTGAATTGCAAAGGGGGGAACTTTTATTTTAAGGAAAAGTCTACATTTAACCTATTGTCACTCTGCAGCAGGGGGAAGCAATAAACTGTATATGTCTGCTTTGCAGCCAAGTCCGAAAGGTTTATCCACAAGCCCTTCTTAGCAAATCTCCTCCACAAGTTCCTTTGATACCTTGTGGATTTGCTAAACATTTATAACATGAAAGTGAGAATATTATACACACTGCCCCGGCATAAATCACAGGTCTGATCCTCTGTATACACTAGCAATGGAAACGGGACCTGGAAGGAGTAAGAGGGTTCTAGGCTGCCAGGTGAGTAATTGGAAAGGTTTCCCTCATCCCTCCACCAGCACTAAATGCACACCAAGGTATGAAGAGAAGCTGCTTCTCCCCCAGCCCCTCCAGTTTTTCAAGTTTTACACCTGGGGAAAGAAGAATGAACAATCCCTGTTAGACATCAGCGAGGTGAGCGTACAGGACATTTAAGAAGTGGAAAAACATCTGTTTAGTCCAGATAGAAACCAGATGGAGGCAGGGGGAGGTGGAGGATGGAGAAACAGTCGAGAGGAAAAACAGAAACATGGTCAGGAAGAAGGCTGCAGGAGGAGAGATGTTTCCAGGAGGAACAAGTATCACCCACTGAGACCTGCATGTCCTTCCTGGGGTGGTGGGCAAACTGCAGGGCATGGCTCTTGCTCGCAGGATGAGGCAAAGCGACTGATTTTGGAAACCCAAATGCTGCCTGGCTACCTGGGACACCACAGGGCCACCAACACGGAGAACAGCTAAGGAAAAGTCTTGCTGGTGGGAAGAACAGTGGATGTGAGCTTGTTTCCAGCCATCAGAGCCACAGACCTCCCTGGAGGTCTCCAGCTCCCCAGCGCTGACCTCTAAAATGCCCCAGTGGTGCCTGGACCAGAAACACTTCCTACAAGGAACATACAAAATCCTACATTTGCAGTAGAAAGTATTTTTTAAAGGGTCATTTGGCACTGTTCCCCAATCCTCTCTATCCTGGCATTTACCACAGCAATCAAGCACTTCTGATCTGCCATAGCACAGCTCACTCTAAGGCTTTCAGAGGCATCAGCATGGAGCTTTTACAGGTCTAGCAGGGGCAGTAAATGAAAGTGGTGCCTGGCAAACAGGGTGCAGCAAGCAAAATCCCACAGGGTATGGCACAAGGCGAGGGCACATAGGCACTTGGGGAGCTGGTTGTGGTGCCTGCAGGCAGAGAACAGCAAGTAACTGCAGCAAGAGGGCTGGAAATCCCCCGGAGCTGAACCAGGATCCTGAGACAAACATCCTTGCAACACCAGGGACACGTTTTCTGTGGGTGCTTTTGCAATGCTGCCAGCCAGGTTGGAAAGACCACTAAAGCAGGACAGCGAGATGTGCTGCAAAACTCCCCCCCAGTCTAATAAACTGCTTCCTCCTGGTTTTGTGTCTGACTTTAGTCTCAGATTCCACTTTGGCTGGCAGAGTGAATGAAAAAAAAAAAAGAAGCAATTTTTTTTTTAAAACTGTAAAAGACTTCTCCAATAGTATCAAATGCTAGAACTAATGAGCAGTTTCCCCACTATACAATATTTTCCCACGGAAAAAAAAAAATATTTTCGCAATGAACATTTGTGCAGGAAATGTTTAATTTTGAGGCCATTTTGATCCATTTTTTAAATCCAGGTGAAGTGTCCCATTTCAAGTGAGTGCCAAAATCTAAGGTCTTTTTTAATGTTGCTGTTCAAAATGTGTCTGTTCCCTATACTGCAAGTAGGAAAAGGAGCAAAATAACTTCTCCCTTGTCCCCAAACAAAACCCAAGTGTTTGAACATGGTCGTTATGCAATCTGAAAAACATTCATCACAAGGTGTCTGAAATATTCCCAGTTTGGGAAAATTCTTTCCCACTCCATTTTAAAGAAATGCATTGCAAACGGACCCAAGCTGCCTCTTAACTTGATTAACGCTTCACATAAACGGAGACCTCAAATGTCCAGAAATCATTTGCAAAGAGGTGAGAGTAGATCAGCCCTTTTCTGACCAGGTCCTGCAGGGAGTAAGTGGGGAATATAGAACTGAATGAGGGCAAAGGAAGGACTGGAGCTTGTAAAAGCCAAATAGAGAGGGAAGGAGGGAAAATGTAGAGGTTACCATCCCCTCCCCCCCCCCCCCCCAAAAAAAAAACCAACACAAAATAGTTTGGGTTAGAAGGGACCTTTAAAGTCCATCTGGTCCAACCCCCCTGCAACAAGCAAGGACATCTTCAACCAGATCAGGTTGCTCGAAGCCCTGTCCAACCTAACCTCAGATGTTTGCAAGGATGGTGCATCCACCACCTCTCTGTGCAACCTGTGCCAGTGTTACACCACTCTCATTGTAAAAAATCCATGAGCAGACCATGCCCATGCAGCCCCTGGTGCCCCTGCAGGCAGTCCAGCCAGAGAGCTGGCACTGAGACTGGGCTTTGGGACCACGAGCTGGACAAATTAAATCTGAATTCTCCAATTTTCAGTCTCTAATAGGAGTACCCCCTACCCAACCACAGCAGGTCCCTGCTCTTGAGGAGTCCTTCACTGCAGACACCATGCAGCTGTGCATTTGTACCCTTCTTACCAGGGGCACATCACTATGGTCTCATCTCTGCCCTGATGACTATTTCTACAAAATTTTTGGAAACTCTTCTGTCCTGGAACCCCGTACATGTACAAAGCTGTTCTCCTGCCAGCTTCCTCTCCGGCCGGCTCCCAATTTGTCTGCAAACCGCAAGTTTAATTGGAGTTGGCAAGTGTTTTGACTTCAAAAACGTCTGTAACACCTGGAAGACAACACTCAGGTTTAAGGGAGAGGAAATGGGATGACATCCAAGTGCTATTGTCACGATCTCAGCTGCCTGCACAAGAAGGAATGAGTAGCTGCAGGGTCTGGTGCATGCAGGCGATACCAGGCACGCACACAGCTCTGCCTTCCTCCAGCTTCACACTGCAGCAGGCCTTTGAGGACATGTAAAAGCTAGGTAAAAACCCCTTTTGCAAAAACAAACAAATAAATAAATTAATAGACACACCCTATAACATTTGTGGAAAATTGGTTACAAGAACTAGGAAGAGACGGTGATGTGCCATTCCTGGAGCTCATAAAGCCGACAAATGATCTAGCAGCAAAGGCAGAGGATGTGAAAGACTGCTCTGATGAGGGACATTGTGGAGGGGACTGTCCCCATGGGCTCTGTCAGCACCCTTACGAGCTGACATTCAGTCTGGATCAAATACACCACAATGCAAATCTGCACACTCCATGATCCCAAAGCCGTGACTTCCAGCTGTCCGGACTCCACTTTTATGATCCTCCGCATTAGGGTGTGCAGGGTTTTAGGAGAGGCATTCCTGGCTGGAGCTACGCCCTGGGCTGCCCTCCTGGTTTTTGGAAACCTAAAAATCTTCAGTGCCCACAGCTTGTGTGTGCTTGTTCCTGCTGTTGCAGGAAGAGAAGGAACAGAGATAGTTCCCATTGGAGCTGCCCTGGGGTGCTGGTGAACCTGTGAGTGTAGAGTGGGACAACCAGAACTACCTTTTATGCAAGAAACAGTTATGGACGAGTCTTGCTGAATCTTTCAAAGACTGGGTTAGGAGGAGACATTTATTGCCAGTGACTTTACCTTAATGAAGGGTGGAGGAGATTTCTCCTCATTGTGGGTTCTTGCAATTTCAACTAGTAATGCCTTGCTATTTACTGTGGCCTTTCTCTAAAATGAGGAGAATTTTGAGAATTTTTCTAAAATAAGGAGCTGAAAACCCCTTCCTCTCCCACAGCTTTAAGGGTGAGAAATATTAACCCTTAGAAGAGATTTAAAACAGGATAAAACTGCTATGACAGAAAAATCCTGCAGTGACACCTTATTTCAGTGTATGATATAAACCTGAGAAAAACATAACATCCATTTGTCAGCCTCTCCCACCAAGTTTCACCTTTTATTTTCATATACTACATTGTTGAAAGCCCCACTTGTTTTTTGGGGGCTTTTTCAGAAGGTCTATTTATCTTAATTAATATCTAGATAGAGAGTAAACAAAATTTCAAAGGGGTCAATTGGCCATTTCTGCAAGTCTTTCATTTAAACCATTTATCAAACCTTTCATAACAGCCACTAACATATGAGAAATGTTAAGAGAATGAATTTTAAAAATATAAGTAAATGTTTTGCAAGGTGCTCCAGCCACATCCCCAGAGATCAGTGTGATTTGTGTAACAGATTTCCTTCTCTCTCAGGGAACTTTTGCATCTTTACTGCAGAAGGACACAGGGGGCTACTGACACATTCCTGTGTAAAAGCAAAGCATGCAATTAGAAATCAAGCAGCTGTTTTATTTTCACCCATGCCTGCACATGCTGCATCCTGTCTTTTATTTTCTTGTAACATACAGATGCTTTTCTAGTTCTTCAGTATCATGTTCAGTGACTTCCTTAAATGTGGGCAAATTCTTCTGAGCCAGATTTTGGAAAAAATCCCATCTGGAAAATTTGAGTGATGATTAAGGTTGTGACACTGGCACGGTTGCCACGTGAAGGGATAGACAGTTTTGTTCATAAAAAAAAAAAAAAGTCAAGAACTTCTGCAAGCAAGAGCAAGTATAACAAAAGCATGCACTGAGTTGTCTCCCGTGAACAGCACAGATCAAATGAGCCAATGCAACTGCTTCTGCTTTGCCTAAATAAATGCCTGGATCAGTCATCAAAGTGGAATTGTTTTCCACAGCAACCCAGATAGCCTTTGTGCTGGCCCCAGCAGTGATGTAATGGGAAAAACTCACAGGATTCTGTCAGAGCCATGCAGATTGCTCAAATGCTGTTTCCCAAGGCTGCAGCCTCGCAGGTGCGCACTCAGCAGCCACCGACACTCGCTGTGATTAATGGCTTTTTCCAACGTTTTGCCTTACATTAATACAGAGAGCCAACTTTTATCAAATTATGGATGATCTATGGGAGGACTCCAGTCGCCTGGAGGCTGCCACATGTGAGGAAGCTGTCCCAGCCTACGCAATCTGGGTATCTCGGAGGTAAGCCAGGCTAAGTTGGGCATTGCCTACAAGCACTGTGGTACACACACACCTCCTATCTCTGCTGCACTCTGCCAGAGGAAGACATTTAAGTGAACTAATGGCCAAGCCTCAACACCCTCAGGCAAAGAGCCAAGGGCAACCATCAGTCCTGATGGAACCAATCGGAAAATGCTCCTAGCAACAAGCCCTCCTGACCACATCCGAGTCTGGGCTCCGCACAGAAGCAGAGAAGGCATCTGAAGCTCCGAGGAAACACCTCACACAGAGACACCACTTCAAACAATGCAGGAGCTCAGAGCCACTCAGCAATTATTAGTCAAACTGGAGGTAAACAACCCAAAACCAGATAGCACTTGGTAAAAGAGCATTTAACAAGAGAAGCAAATCTCATTCACTTATCCCTCATGTTATAGCTTGGGATCCTGACAGATATTCCAAGTGTCATAAGGCTCCACCATGCACTCAAAAATATCCAGCGCACCCCAGGCACATTCCCTTCTCCCCAGAAAAGGACAACTCCTAGGGCCAGAAACAAGGAGTCACCTGAAGTATAGCTCTGCTATTTCTGGCATAATAGCCAGCAAGCCCATCATAAAAAAAACCAAAAACCAAAACAAAACAGAAACCAAACCAAAAAGAAAAGCACCTGCCACTTCACCCTTAAGGCTCCCTTGAAGGATAAAGGCTTGGGGCAGTGCAGGTGGTGCCTGGGAGGTGAGACAACTTGTTGATAGCCCACAGGCGTAGCCCATCCAGGGACCCAAGCACAGACACCCTGCACCCCATAAATGTTGGAGAGAGGAGAGTTCACCTCTGCTGTGGACAGCTGTGGTTCAGGGGGAAGGTTTGTGTAGCTAAGGGCTTGTGCAACATCAGATGGTAGTGAAGGAGTAGGAGGGAAGGAGTTCAGCTCCCCTTCCTCCTCTCAGCAAGCCTGTGCACAGGGCATGTGGCTCTTTACTGCATTGCTTCCAGCTGGAGTCAGCAACTGCAAAAACCTCATCACAAGGGGGGTAAGTGGAAGGTAAGAGTGGCATTTTTTTCTTTTCTTCTTCCAGCCTTCCTGTTTGGGAGTTCTGTTGGATGTTGCTTGTTCCCTAAGTTGTCCTCAGGAAGAGCTCTCTCTTTGTGCCCTAGGAGCAGAGGATGCTGCTATGTGAGGAGCAGAGGGGATTGGTTGGTCTGCCCTTACCTTCAAGGTGTCTGATTATGGATTCTCCAAAAGAAAATATTGTCTAGGGTAACCAGAATGGAGAGGCTCTGGCCAAATGGGATGAAAGGGAGTAATGTAAACCTCTTGGAGAAAAATATGAAAGCTAAAGAATAAAAAGAAATCCTAGCTGAATTTAGTTCCTCTCTGGAGCAGCACATGTGAGGCTAAAATCTCTATGTAGTTTCTTCTAATCTAAGAGACAAATAACATCATGGTGGAGTGTTCTGGTTTTCTGGTTTGTATTTCTTTTTCTTTTTTAAATTTGGTTGGCAGGAGGCATAAGGCAACTTGTGCTTCTTCAAACAGCTACCTCAGATCACAAGCTGGTAAGGGCTTCAATCTCATTATTTCTGTGTGAGCTCTACACTGCAGTGTGCCTTTCTGTAGAGATGATGGCAACAGCATCTTTAAGGCAAAAGGAATGCAATCCTCCTGGGATACAATGGAAACAGTTGTTCTGCATCCCTGGAACTTCCTGTGGTCGTTCACATCTTGTGGGAGGTGAAGGCGTGTGCTGAGAAATGGGTGTTGCTGAAGACACTGAGCTTATGTACAAATTCCAAACACCCATCACTGAATCTGTGGACAAGGTTGTCCAGCTACTGCAATGATGGCGTGGTGATGCCAGAGACTCATTCATGTGCCATGGCAGGCTCTGAGAGAAGCTTGAGACATTTTCCATCTACTTGCTTCCCCTGTTTCTAATTAGTTATGGCATTGGCGCAAACTGGGATCTGTGTCTATTAAGCCCTCATCTGCTCTTCCTTATTCCCACATGAAATCATAATCCTTCATGTCATCCCAACTGTGCATTATGGGAGTGATTTAGGGTGTCTCGAATCAGAGGATAACACCTCAGGTACTGAACAAATAGAAGAACTGTGGAGGAAAACAAGCCTTGTGTCACACGCTGCTGGTAAGAGCACATGTGTTGGCACAGGGAGACCAATAGAGGAGCAGAGGAGAGGCTGATGTATCCACAGAAGAATTTGAAGAACAATCATGAGATTTTACACATGGCAGATGTCTAAGATATTTTGAGAGATTCTTCTCAGAGCCTCTAAGCCACAGCAGGGCCCTGCCACATATTTTATTCTTCATATAATGATGCTGTGCCATTTGTATTGCAGGACTGATGCACTCCTGGGTGGTACCAGCAGGATAAGAAGTGTGGTTAATAGTTGGCTTCAAGGGCCAAACAGAAATATCAGCCTGCAGCTCAATCCCTAGCCAAGAATGAGGCACTCAAGCAAGGAAACAGATTTCTTTCCTAAACAAGGGATCAAAGTATGATGAAGCAGTGGACAAATCTTAATATCTTCCAGCCAGATGAAGCAACAAGAGACAGTTTGGTAGTAACAGCCCATGGTAATCACAGAGGCAGTAATTGAGTCCCAATAAAAGTTGTCACAAGGTATCTTGCCCCACTTCCAGCATGGATAAAGATCAAGGACAACAGTTGGGAAAAACTAGCTCTGACCTGTAAGGCAGGGCTTGCTTGCCAGATGCTTCCGAAGTCTGGCTGCTGTGGTCATTCTGCAATCATCTTCCTTTAATTGTTATATGGGATCTGGACCTCTGAGGACAGCCCTAACTTGTGCAACCCTCAGCTAAACTTGCCTTGAAAACCCTGCTGGGCAGAGACCACCCCTGCTGATGGTGTCCTTCATCTGCAGAATAAAGACTGGACAGTGAGCTATTAAATAAATACTCAGCTTGGCAGTTTTTTTCAGAGGGCACCCTGCATTTGTTCCATGTGGGCTTTTCCTTATCTGAGCCCACAGAGAGGTGGGGGTTGTTTTGGGGCAGGATGAGTTACCTTTGTTTGCCATGGAAGTCAACAGCCACCAGCTAGGAAATACAAACTTTACTCTGGAAACAATTTAGAGCTCATTACTTTTATTAGGCAAGCTGGTGGCTCATTTTCCCACTTACACTGAGGCAAGGGCTTACAGTAAAATAAAGCATCTACTGTTTTTCAGCTGCAAATGGAGTCTCTAGACCTTTCTAGAGACTTGTCCAGAGTGAAGAAATAGCCTTGATTTAAAGCATCCCTATCTGAAAGAGAAGTTAAACTCCTCCTCCAATATTTCTAATTTTTTTTTTCCATTATTCTCTGGGCAGGGGCAGGTGACTCCAATTTGATCTGCAGCTGGATTCCAGCTTCCTTGCTCCCCTTGCATCATTTCATCTAACACATTCCTCTGGGGCTGCAAGAACTTTGCTCTTCCATCTCAGCCTAGAGGTGAGAGCAACGCGAGGAGGTTTCACCATGTAATTATGGTTATTATGCCAGTTAATAGAGCTCCTCATAGCATAAACACTGTTAGCACTAGTCACTGCTGGGAATAGCTGTGTCTCCAGCTCTGCTCCTGCTGTTGGAGGCTTGGCACAGATCTGAGTCCAAGTCCAGATCTGAAGAGCAAAGCCCAAAGCCTGCCAGCTCGCACATGGGGCCAAATCTCTCCCTGGGCTTGGGCAAACTTCTGGATTTTGGAGTTCAAGAATGGTTAGTGCAATGTTATGCTGAAATGTGTGATCCAAGCAGACAGTGTTCAGGCTTCAGGTCTACCAGCTTTCTTCCTGCTCTTGGAGTCAGTCCATTGCCTTGTCTACCAAAAAAAAAAAAGCTTTTAAGCAAATGAGTGTAATCTCCAGGTTTGAGTACTACAGGTTTACATTCAAACCTTCACTCTTATCATGTATTTTGCCCATCCAATTGGCAGGCAACATTCTAGTGTTAACAGTCTGTTTCTTTCTCCCTTCTGTCTTGACAAGAAACTGCTGTCATACTATTTTGATAGTCTGCTTTTAGAAAGATGAGACAAATACACACACATTTATACAACAGTTTAAAAATAAGTCTTTCAGGATGGGAAAAAAAAAAAAAGAATCAGAGGTTGCAAATTTGTGACAGAACTTGGATTTAATTAATTGGATCTAGTTATTTGCACCATTTTTTGCTAACTGCCTGTGCCATCCTGGGCTGAGAGAGCAATTTAAGTCATTGCCTGTGAAAAATGAAATGACAGCAGCTACTCAAGTGAACTTTCACATTAACAAAGCATGCTCTGGTCTTGATCAAAGACTGTATTCCTGGAGGACCAGAGTTCAAGCACCAGCCTCTAACTTCAAGAGAAGAAAAGGTTTATGTGTCATTGCAAGGTAAACTTCAGAGTTTGAGCCCAAGGTAAACTTTCATGTCAGCACTGTTAGTGACCCTACAGTGAAGCTTGATTTTGATCATCTCTTTCTTTAAGTCTCACTGTCATTTGCTGCCTCCTGCTAAGCTGAATTGGCTTCACCCATTTAAGCAGTGAGAAGTAATGTTATCACAAGTCATTGCTTCTAGGCACTTGTGGATCACGTCATGCATCTTGCAGGTTGTACCAACAGAACAAGCTCTGAGGAGCAAGGCTGGCATCCAAGAGAGACAAGAGACCAGTTTTGGGTGGCAACAAGCCATAAAACTGTCCTTGTGGATCTGGTGTAACCAGAACAGATAATAAACCTCTGGAATGCTGATGCTGTGGTTGATCTGGTCATACCAGAGAAACCATCTCTAGCAACCTGGATGACAGGAGCCAAATCATGAGCAGCTAACACCAAAGGCCATTACTAGAGATGTATTAATGTGACTGTTGCTGTGCTGAATAATCATTGTGACTTTGTACACTGTCCACAAAACACCTGCTGAAAACTTATTAAGTATTTGGCACCATGATAATATTTATTGACACCTCAATGCACCAGGTTGACAATACAAGGGATTGTAGCCATGGCATCAGTCATTTACACCCACTGGTGTTGGGTGTAAAGCCATCATGAAAGTTATTAGAAGAAGACAAATGTTGTTACAGAGGAATTTGTAGCCTTATAGATAGAAGTGAATGGAGAAGAGAATGAAAAATGTCAAATGCAAGGATAGCCAACATGAGCAAAGGTCCATCCTTTTCTTTTTCACTGCCTCCAACTTTCAGCCTGCCCCAGAAGAAGTCAAATGCATCCTTCCCAAAGCCTGACAGCATTGCCATTGTCTTCCATCCAGCGTGACACCTCTGGGGTGCTCTGCAGACCACCAGGGCTCCTCCTTAATGCTGCATCTTGCTCTGAAAGTCAAGGCATCTGTGAAAAGCGACTGTAGATCCTGGGTGGTTAGAAGACACAAACTCAGTTCATGTTGAAGATGAAGGGTGCCCTGAGCCCAGGGCTCGTGTGAGTTCCTGGCTGTGCCCCAGGAGCGTGGGGTTGCCTAAGGTGAGTCATCTGGGGCTGCTTCCCCAGCTGTAAAGCAGGATAATACTTCTGTTCTCACCTCAGTTCGTCTTCTCTGTTTAGATTTCAAGCTCCTCAGGGCTGTGTCTGATACATGTATGTACAGTTCCTAGCTTAACAGAGTCATGATCCAAACTGAAGCCTCCAGGCACTCCTGGATATTATATCATTGCTAATTTCACAAGAGGTTGCAATCAAATTCCTGTATAGGGGAAAAAAATTTAAAAATCACAGAAAGGAATAAAGAAAGCTATTAAGAACTGAGGAACATTTTTGCTGAAGTGGAAATAATGGTACTTTGTCCCAAAATGTATAAAATATGTATTGCAATTAAATTCTCTATCGGCGAATTGCTCTACAATTAAAAAACACAGAAGCTTGAGTGAGGCAATTAGAATAATAGTAGAGTGTTAATTATAGCTTGATGGATTCTGCATGCTGTCAGCAATTACCTTCCAAGTGTGCACTTCTGAACCAACTCCAAATCCACAAAAAGACACCGGCAGAATTAGAAGTATCTTCCGTGTTGGCATGCCTTTGCCATTTTAAAATTTGTTTTCATAAATACTTCTGTAAGCTATTTAATTAGATTTAATGAGGTTTGAGGAAGAAACATCCTCCATGCTGCACACAGGCTCCATCACAGGCATTGACTCAGGGATGAGGGAGAGCACAATTCCTACCAGCTGCTCTTATTTTCTGTGCAAGGGTATCTTGTGCACATCTGAGATGATTGGACCCAGGTTCCAGCAGAATTGCTTCTAGCTTTCTGTTTGTATAAAGATTATCTAAAACTCTCTCTCTCCATGGGAAGCCCCATACCTACCCTCTTGCTCTTAAAAAAAAATTAACATGAATTGTTAAAGTTAATTGAAAAGCCTGGTTGTCAAATCTGAAAACACTGTGAAAGAAGCAAAAGGTCTTTTTATTTCTATGATTCCATCCCCACTGAGAAGGAGAAATCCTCTCCATAAAATTGCTTTTGGGTCCAGCAGAAGACTTGACTGCTGTCTGCGTCAGGCAGCTGGCTGTGTAAGCTAGAAAATCCCTGTGCATTGTCTCAGATTAAATTCAAGGTTCCGTTGACCAATTTGTACGAAATCTAAAAGAAAAGAATAGGCACAGGGTGAGAATGTCCTCATCTAGAGTGATAGGTTCCCAAAAACGTGTCTCTTCTCACATCTTCCCTATCATCATCAAGGTAGCATTTCATCACCACAATCACTGATGCTGATGGTCAAGAAAGACCTTGCAAGATTTTTGCCCAGTTTTAGGACTACAGGCAGGAATACTGAAGCCCAGGCTTTGAAAGCCAAATTGCTCATCACTCTAAAGGCTGGCTTGTCACCTGCATTCCTCTTCTGTCAGTTGCTGATAATGCTCCAGCGTGCTGCTTTTTCTTGCTGCTGGTTCTTACACATGGGCATGGAGAACAGCTGTGCCTTCATCCTCCTCGTGAGACTTGTGAGGCTGCCCAAACTCCACATTCTGCATGGAGGAGAGACACTGAGGCTTTGGAATGGACTCTCTTTGGGTCCCACTCTGGGCAGCCTGAAATGCCATTGCCCTTGTGCAGGCTGTTTTATGGCAAGAGATACATATGATGAGCAGCATGATTGAAGCATCCTGCAGTGCAATGCCCTGTTCTGTTACAGGAAGGAAATACGGCTCTGTCCCTGCACTGAGGAGGAATCTGCAGTAGAAGGTTGCAAATTTAATCGAAGGTAGTGGAAGCAGGATTGGGCTGCGATATGTGTTTCTTTCCCTAAAATATCCCCCTTCTCCCCACGCAACTCCGGCTGTAAGGGGTTAAATCACACTCCCGCCTGCCGTGGGTGAACACTCCGTGAGCTTCCTCCCCTAAATGCTGTGTTGGGCCACATCCAAACTTGACCAAAGCCAGTTGGATGCTCTCCACTGAGCTCGGGAGCAGCCTCTAAATCGAGTCCTCAGAGCGCATCGCTGCTCTAAAATGAGTTGTGCCCGTAATGCTCTCGGTGCAGCTCCCTGGTGAGTCACGCTTCGACCCGCTTTGGGCTGGCTGCTCCTCTACATCTGCCGTCTGCTGGGCTTCCACGCGTAAGAGTACATTTGGGAAGTGCAGCCTCTGCTTAGGTGTGGTCTGGAACACGCGTGAATACCTGATCCGCTCCTGCCACGGGGGCGTGGCGGGACACGCGTGTCCCTGTGGAGTGCAGTCCCACGGCCGTTTCGTGGGACCGGAGAAGGACACCCCGGGGTGCAGGGATGCCCTCAGGCCCTGGTGTTCCAGCAGATTGTCCAGATTTACGGGAGGGAGGGTTTTGGTGCGCGGGGAGCGAGCGCCGGGCGCGGCCCCTTTAAGCGGGGCAGCGCGGGGGGGGCAGCGGCCGCCCGCGTTCACACCTGGAGTGGGAAAGGGGGGCGGGCCCCGGCGGCCGTGATTGACGGGCCGCAGAGGCCAATGGGACGCCGCGGCGCCGCGCAGGGGGGGCTCCTGCCCAATGGCGGCGCGGCGGGGGCCGCCCGGCAGCCAATGGGCGGGCGCGCGGGGGGCGGCGCGGCTACATGTTGCGGTGTCGCCAACGTGGGTCCGCGGCGAGCGGCGCTCGGGGCGGGCGGCAGCGGCGGCGGGTCTGACCCCGCGGGAGCGCACCGGGACCGGCCGGCGCCCGCCGAGCCCGAGCCGTGCGGCGCGAAGCAGGAGGAGCAGCAGGAGGCGCTTCCCGCGGCGGGGACGCGGACTCGACCCGCCCGGCAGTGCCCGGTGGATGCCGGTGCCGTAGCGCCCAGCGGGGCCGGCGGCCGAGGCGATGCTGCGGGCGGCGGAGCGGCGCTGAGCGCCTGCGGCGTGAGCGCTCCTGCCGCCTCCTCCCGCCGCGGACGTTCCCCGGTGCCGGATACAAAATGGCGCTGCCGTCACGGGCGGCGGCGGCGCTGCTGCTGCTGGGGCTGCTGGGCTCGGCCGCTGCCGGCTGCCCCGCGGGCTGCGCCTGCGGCGGGGACACGCTGGGCTGCGGCGGGCTGGCGCTGCCCGCCCTGCCCCGGGACCTGCCCCGCTGGCCGCGGCACGTGTGAGTACCGGGGGGGCTCCGCGGGCGGCGAGCGGCAGGGGGGACCCGCGGGGACGGACCGAGGGCGAGGCGAGGGGTCTGGGCAGCCAAACCACCGCTCTTTGGCTTGTTGTCAACAACGGGAAAACTTTTAAACAAAAATCCCCGCGAAACTCCGGTTTGTTTATGTAAGCGAAGCGGCCGCTAGCGCCTTGCTGGGCTGCGCCGTGCGAAGCTTGCCCCGTGATCCGGTGTCCCCTCTGGCGCCCACCCGGCGCGGGGACGGGGGTGATGGAGGCGTCGGGTGCGATGCCGGTCCCGGGTGAGAAGTGCGAGCTCGGGGCTCCCCGTATCCCGGTCCCGTGCGGGGCTGGCCTCCGGGTCTCCCGGAGAAAAGGGAGCCGGGAGCGGGTTTGGCCTCTCAGCGATGGGATCTGCTGGAGATAACGGCTAGCTTGGGCTTCCGAATCCTTATTAGGACATTGTCCACCCGTCCATCTGTCCGTCCGTCCATCCGCGCCGTCCCGGAGCGGCGGAGCGGGGCGCGCCCGGGTGCCCGAACCCCAGCGCTGCGGCCGCGCCCGCCCTTCTCGCTTTTAGTGCTGCCAACTTTTTAGGCTGTGAAGTTCGAGGGATCGAAAGGGAGTTGAGGGCTTCTGGGGAATTTCAGTAAAATCCAGGTGTTTTCCAGTAAAGCGGCGCGGCTGGCTGCGCTCCCTCAATACTTGCGTGTCTAGGGAAGTTATAAGGCTGCGGTGTATCGTATGTCCTGGGCGGCAGCTGAGCTTAGAGCCCGGCACCTGGTGGTTGCTGCAGCACCGTGGGATGTTTTTTATCCCTAGAAGGGTGTTTTAAAGCGCTCAGGTTCGTGTCCAGGCGCAGGACGGTGTCACTGCCATTTCCCGGGCAGGGCAGCGGGTCTGCTCCGGTTGTGTGACCGCTGCTCTGGGCTGGTCAGAGCTGGAATTAAACGTCAGACACTTGAAGCTCAGGAGATCTGGGGGAAAAAGTGTGCTCAGCATTGACAGTTCGAGTCGTTTAACAGTCCAGGAGCACTGAGAGTATGTGTGTGCAATCACAAACTTGTAAAAATAAGTGCCCTCAACTATTAATTAATTTGAGGAAATCAGGATCCAGAAGGGAAGAGTTGGGAAACAGCGCTTCTGTTCGGGGCCTTTCTGCTGTTTGAATAGATTTATATATTACTGAATCTCTAAAACGCCTGGTTGTAATAGATACTCCTCAGCTCTGCCAGCAGAGAGGATGGACACTGAAATGTTGCTGGAGATCATCCAGCTCCTTATTAAGAAGAATTATTAGAGGTTTGTCAGGTTCTCCTGGTGGTATTTGCTTTTGGCTGCAGAAATGCCTTGTTTTATGTGACATTATCATGTGTCATATTGAGAGGAACGTGTGCCCTCTGCATTAAAGCCCTGACTCATCCCATTCACCTGTTGCTGAGTTGTTCTGAAGGATCCTTCCATCACCTTTCAGAGCAAGCTTGTAATAATTCCAGCATTCCCATGCACCTCTTAAAACAGGACAGCGTATCTTTGCTCGGGCAAGGAAGTGCGTTAATAGCCCAGACAGAACAAATTTATTGTGGTCTTTTCCGGAGTGCTAATACCCCGGGAGTGTCTTTTTCAAATGGAGCAGGTTTTGGGGTGTCTTGTGTTGAGTTTAAATTTTATTGGTGAAGTCACAGCACGTGTAAATCTTCTGCTATGGACCTGTGGACTGATCTTTTAGACGCTTAGAATACAGTTTGTAATGTTGTATGTTACAAACTAACCAAAGAATTGGTTTAAATGGTGGCTTTTGTATCTGAAAATGCAACATTAAGGCTTCTTCCTTTCTGCACAGCTACTATAAAAAGAAGACGCTGAAGCTGTTGCAAATATTTTGTTTTTAAAGCAATACTGTTTATAATTACTAACTATTGCCTAAAGTTACCTATTTCAGTTTATGAACACAGGGGTGTAGCATGTTTTTCAGGCTTGGTGGGATCATAAGCGTTCATTTTTTTTTTTGTGCAGAGAGTTGATAATACACTTTTTTAGTGGTTTAATGTCCTGTATAAAAGCACCACGTGCTAGAAAAAACTTACTTCTGTGCCGGTATCTCTGATGCTTCTTGGATTTTTTTGTTGTTTTTATTTTTTTTAACGTGCCCTTTTAAAGAAAAAGAAGGCAAACGTGAAGGTTTGCAGTGGTCCATGGCAGATGCGGGAGTGCTGCCCAGGGGGTGCGGGTTCTCCAGCCGTAAACTGGGGAGAGACAGGCGATGCTGGAGCTGTGCATCCCTCCTCTCCGTCCCTTCTGGGCAGGCTGTGTCCCGCCGGAGGTGTCTGCTCCCCGGGGTGATAAGCTTGGGCATGTTCGATCACTAATAGGAGACGAGATAAATGCAGTTTCCAGTGACTCTGGTGGCAGTGCTTTAACTTCATTAAGGCGCTATTGAACAATCCCTCCTTAGCAGTTTATCTTTATTCCTAACGAGAGCCACAATGCTGAGGCAGTGCTTGGAATCGGTTTTCAGTGTGTTGGAGATAAAGCTTTTGTTTGTCGGGTTGGAAATGCGGCTCGGCAGCCGCGGAGGGTTCTGGAACAGACTTAATCACGCCGCGTATTTTGTCAACAGGACTATCAGTACCGAGGAAAAGCACTGGGGCTTTTTGAAACTATTGTTATTTCTCTGCTGGCAGCAGAGCTCGGAGCTGTAATTTTTCTCCCAAGCTTTCAGAGGGAATAGCTGATACGCAGAGGGGCTGGAGTCGCTCACATTTGATGTAGCGTGGCATGGATGTTTTTTGGGTTTTTTTGGTTTTGTTTTGTTTTTCTTAAAAGCAGCAGGCAGTTCAGCACTGTGTAGCAGTTATATAAGTGTTCTTGACTTGCTGCACAGGGCACGTTGTAACGCTGCCATGACCCATCCTGTCCTTGCACCAGCACCCACCTGCAGCTGGGGAGGGTTCCTGCTCCGTGGGGGAAGCCGGGAGAATCAAACTCTGCTGGGCAGCTGATGTGCACAGAGCTCCTTTGCAGTCCCTCCCTTTGAAGCTGCTGGAGGTGTTTCGTGTGTTGTGGTGTTTAAGTCTGAAGTTTGTTTTTACAATAGAGTGTTAAGTGTGGCATAAAGTTTAGGGCTAAGCTGAAGTACAGAATGCTTTGTGCCCCGAAAAAGCCAGGGCTCCAGCATTGTTGATGTGGCCATCCTCTGCTTTTTTCTCACCATGAATCTTGATTTTTGAGGAGCAACAGAAGAGAGATTTCCTTTAGGTATCATGTATGATTGAGGGCTTTTTTCCTTTCCTATTTAGTGATAAAGCAATAGTATTTTAGGTACAGATTTTTGGTGAGAAGATTT
Source organism: Aphelocoma coerulescens (assembly GCF_041296385.1). Lineage (NCBI taxonomy): Eukaryota > Metazoa > Chordata > Aves > Passeriformes > Corvidae > Aphelocoma > Aphelocoma coerulescens. The sequence goes on along the minus strand of NC_091026.1, from coordinate 15,819,111 downwards.
AGGGGCCATGTGGCTATGGTTGGATAGCTAATTCATTGCTAGCATGGTCTGCAGGAAAGAAAGTTTTAATTTTAAACAGCTGTATTGTGCATATCTGACCCAAATGAGTAGGGGATGTTTGGGGCATACTGACCATCCATGCATGGACCCTTCTGCCTCTGGGTCAGTGTGCATGTGCCTGGCACGTCTGGGAAAAAGCAGCATCCTCAAGTACCCAGGAGAGCTAGGCTAAGAGCTGCTCTCTGTTTCTCAGGAAGGCTCCAGGGTTTGGCTATGTGGATAAGTTGCCCCGAGGCACCAGCTGCGTGCGGGTTGGCTCTTTGCACGGTGCTGCTGCTCTCTGGAGAGATCAGGGCAGTGTCTGAATGCTTTTTAAAGTCCTGTGGGTGCCTGTCAGTGGTTTCAGGGCCTGGAAGTGCATTTGAACTAGAAGTCGGGAGCAGTCTCTTGCTGTGCTCAAGTGTGTATATAAAAAGATTTTGTCCAAAGCAATGAAGCTGAATGTTCAAAATTGCCTATAAACTGAAATTTCATGCTAAACTGGGGTTTTCGTGTATCAGGTCTTGTTGCTTTGCTTTCACGTGTGAGGGTAGCTTCTTTGGTTGCTTGGTATGGGGCTGTGCTGATGCTGGTTGCATGGGATCCTTTGGGAGAAGGGCATTACTTGTTCTTGGGCTCTGGAGTAAGTCTGCTCCTGCAGATGCTGGAAGAGGAGGTGGTGTGGGGGACTCTCCTGCTGACAGTGCTGGGAGGGGGGAGTGCTTCTGGCACCACCTCTCCTGCATGTCCTGCTTCCAGGCCTGCTGAAATAATGGAACAAAGATTAAGTAATGGTCACCCTGGGCTCCTGGCCCCGCGCAGCTGCGGAGCTCTCAGCGTGTGCCGGCTGCCCGGGGATGGGCTGCAGCGCTTGGAAGGATGGCTCGGGAAAGGGATGTGGATCGGTGCAGGTGGCTGGTCCCTCTCCCTCCTCCTGGGGCAACAGTGGAAACCCAAAGACATCCTGCGAAGCCAGTGGTTCCCTGCTGGGTGGTGCTCCAAGGAGGTTTTCCTGCTCAGGTGGGACAGTGCTGGGAGCTGGTGGTGCTTGTGAAAGAACTCCTGCATGGCTTGCAGTGACACATAGATCTGATGCTTCCCGGAGCATTGTCCTTGCCAGTGGCCCTGCTCCGGATAGTGCCCAGCCTCAGGGCTGCAGGATGGCTCTGGACCCTGCGGGATTGCACTTCCTGCGCTGGAGCTTGGCCCCGGTGGGTAACAGCAGAGCCCCTCCTTGCAAAGCAGTGCCTCTCCGGGCCTGCTGCTTAAGCACAAATAAATACATGTGCTTGCAAGTAAATCCACCCTTCCTGTGTGAACATGTGTCGGTGGATTTGCTGACCACCCTCAGCATGCCGCAGTATTTATTTATCAGTTCCTACAGGAGGGCAGCAGTTAACAGCGAACCCTCTGCATCTTGCATCTGCTGTCTGAGCTTCTCATCTCCCCCCCTCACTGAGCCACAGCCGGGGCAGAAATTGGCTCATCAGACTAGGATTAAAAGTAAATACGAGATTGATAACAAAGGATAAAATACCCCCACTTAAGAAGCCCTTCTGGCTCTCACAGAAGCCCCTGGCTTCTAGTGAAAGGCTCTAGGACCCCCTCAGTCTCCTCTGCATATTCCTCTCCCCTTTTGAGAAACTTCATGGCATTTAATCACTTTGAGACTTTTCCTCTCTACAGTGACTGCAATTTGAAACGCAGGGGTCCCATACAAAAGATGCAAGTGCTCAATGGGCTGTGTTAATATTCAGTGCCATTTACAATGGGTGCAGTTTGAAAAGGGGAGAATGGATGGTCTGGGAGCTGGGGGAGGAGGAGCTGCAGAGGGAAAATTCCCAGGGAAGGGGAACCAGCGTCTCAGTAGGCAGTTGAAAAGAAACTAACACACCATCAAGTGTTCTCTAGAAAAATCAACTATTATGTGTTAGGTACAGCTTAATGTTTTTTTTTCTTTGCTTGTGCAAAGTGCTCTACAGTTTTCTGGATGTAAGGTTTGGGGGTGGCTGAGCTTTGCAGGATTTCCTGCTTGGAATTTAAGGAGCCAATGCGAGGCTGACTGTCTTATCCCTTCACTTGTTGGCATCAAGAAGCTAAAGGTGGTAGACGGAACACGTAACACGTCTGGGACCCCAGACACTTAAACAAAGCATTTCAGGTACTTAAATGCTTTCTCCAGCATGGGTGAGATTTCACTTCCCTGCTTAAGCTGCTGCTGGAGTCCTGTCTCTGATGGGGATTTAGGCAGATGTAGAAGTTCTTCGAAATGGGGCTTTATTTGGTGTGTGAACCTCACCTGATGCAGGGAAGTCCGGGAGCACTGGAAGGATGCTCCCAGACTGCAGCTTCAGAAGAGCTGCTGGAAGGGCTCAAGGTGGTTTCATGTTGAGGCAAATCCCCCAAGAATTGTCCCTAAAATGCCCTCCTGAACCGCTTCATGAGCCCAGGTGCTCACGAATATACGTGCATCTCCCACCAGTCTCCCAGCAGGGCAGCTGGGAATTGCTGAGTGTCACCCTGGGCATGCCCAAGCACTGCCTGCCTTTGGGTTTGGAGGGCTTTGATCCCTCGAAGAGGGGTTCAGGTTTTGTCTTGAAGTTTGAGTGGCTGCAAATTGGGATGATGGCTCTCATTCCTCAGTAGCCAGCTCTGCTCAGAACTTGTGTATTGTCCCTGATTTGTGTGTTGGCCCTGGCTGGTATGTCAGCCGCACCCAGAAACTCTCAATTAGGGCTGCAGGGCTTTTAATTGATCTCATTGGCTGCCCTGCCAGACACCTTGGATTGAGTTAGCTCAGCTCATCAGCTTTTAACACAATCATTTTGTGCTGCTAACCTAATCACCCAGTGTGACTCCCTTGTCTTGCAGTGTGGAGCTGGATGGGATCATGTGGATGAATGCAGCAGAGATAATTTAGACTAATGTTGCTTAGAAGAGCCATCTGTGGAAAATCCAGGCTTCAGGTTGATCAGCTCTGCAGGACCTGGGCTGGGCAGGAATTAGCACCTCTTGCAGGATGAGGGGAGTGATTTAACATAGAAGTTGTTAGCTTTGGTGAATAACAATAAATAAAGCCCCTGGGCCTGTGTTGTGGTTTCATGCAAACCTGCGCACCCCCTGAGAGCTCTCTTCTGAGGTCCCTTGCTGGTTTTCAGTGCATGTGAAGAAAGAAGCAGAGTATGAGGCTCCAGGGTGTGCAGGAACTGCAAACCTGTTTCCTGGTACATCCAGCTATTAAATGATGTACTACAATATATTGTTTTTTTCCTAGCATGCACAGAGGCCTAAGTCAAGGACTGGGGTGCCGTTGTGCTAATGCACGACATGAAATACCTATTATTATTGTAGCTGAGTCATCCATTAATAGTTAACCAAGTCCTGTGCTGCAGCCTAAGTCCTACAACCCCAGCCTCCTCTGGCTTCAGAGCAGGACCACAACATATGTAATATGTTACACTCCCTCATTATGTTTTCAGCACGTTGTCTCTCAGGCCACAACCATATAATTTTGGAGATGTCTAGAAGCAGGGCCTGCTATTTTAGGGACACCTCTCAAGACCTGATGACGTGTCACGTCCAGTTCCAGGAGCATGGTTCACTTCCACATGGGTCCATTTGCAGTTTGAGTAAGAACTGAAGGAAGGGTCTCAAAGTGCAGCCATCTGTGTAGTTTTTATTAACCATGCTGGATGTGCAAACAGGATGGTTCGTTATGTGCACCTGCCATAGCATTTTTGTAGCTTCCCAGAGTGGCTTTGTGGGGATTTCAGGAGGAAAAGTATAGGAGACTTAACAACTGAACAATTTGATGTAGAGCTACAGATTCTTAAAATGTTATACACAAGTTGCATTTAAAAATGCATTAGCTGCCTAAAGCTTTGTTTTGGAGATAAAGATTTTATGTGCAAGGGAATTTGTCTTATTTTGTCTTTTTTTTCCAGGGTGGGAGGCAGGGTTTGGGTAGTGTCGATATTGCTGCTCATAATGGGGCAGTAACTTCTGTGAATTTTCCTTTGGTGTCTTTTTTGGACCTGCTGGGACAGTCTCATTATTTTTTGAAATTGGCAGAGGTGCAGTCTTAAATGTAATTCTTGTAAATCCTACTCAACTATACTCAGTTGCATATTGCAAACATTTCTCCTTTGAAGGTGCCTGTTTTTTAGATGAATCCTTTCAGATTAGAGAACACACCCTCTTGAGTTCAGTGGAAATTTGGCTGTGAAATCTTGAACTGAAATGCTTTTTCCTAGACCACCTCCTCCAACTTTTAGGTTTTTTTGCTCCCTACAGGAAGGCAGACAAACCCTCAGGTGTAAGGAGGAAATGAGAAATTCAGAATGCCAAGTCTGGGCAGTGCTGTTTCCCACTTGCCCGCACACAGGGACAGGGATTCATCCTCACCACTTACATGTTTCTCTGGTTGCCCGAAGCTTGTGATTTTGGGATGGGCACTTGCCAGGATGGAACCCTGTTGTCTTTCAATGCTGTGAATACACCTCTGCTCTGGAGAATTTACCATCAACACCAGCTACTCATGGGCCTCTCTCCAAAATACTGACCTGCAAGGTCCAAATATATTTTGCCTAGCTGGTATTCAGGCTGCTTTATAACTTCACTTTTAGTGTGTTTTAGCCTGCTGCATGCCAATATAAACACAAGTTTTCAATGTTATCTGTCATATAAAAAATACTCCTAAGAAGTGATGGCTGTCCAGCAGGGCAGTGCATGCAGCATGTGTGGCAGTGTTTGGCTGATCCCTGGTGCAGATAGGTGCTGGGGTTGAACTGGTGGAAGATACTCAGTTGGAGGTGACAGGTTTGCTGGACATTGATTTGTAGTAGTTGCATTTATAACTGCAGTGCTGGTGGTGTCCTGTGTGCGTAGGTGCTCCGCTGGGGCTCACTGTGGGTGATGTCCGTGTAGGAGTGGGGTGGTGGGAGACTTTGTGGGTGGGGGAGCTGCTGGTCTATGGGTTGTGTCCTGGGTAATAAAACAGTGATCGTAGGAAACGGCCTGGCTGGAGGCCCTGTGAAAAATTGCCCCTGAAATGTGTTCCAGTTGTCCAAACACTGGTGCCTCTCCTTGCTGTGCTGTGTGCACAGGGGGAGCCTGGAGCTCACTCTGCCGTCGCTGCTGCCTGGGGAGCAGCCCCAGGCACCTTTTGCTTGCTTTTTGCTGTGGCTCTGCCATTCACCTGGGTTCCAGAGCTGTGGAAAAGCACTAGAAACAGTCCTTTAGCACAGGTTTAAAAAAATGTCCTCTAGCAGTCTGCACAGGATGAGCTCTTCTGCAGCAGCCCAGTCCATGAGCAGGCAGCCCAAACTTGGCTGTTTCCCAGCACAACGTGGTTGCTTTGAGTTGGAGCTGAAAGGTGCATGGAGCCATGGGATTTCCTCCTCTCTCAGGAGACTTTGCAGCCCCAGGGAAATGTGAGGTTGGAGGGGGATGACAGGGGTGTGTCCATGGCCTGTGTCAGCAATGACCTCTCTCATTTGCAAAGGGTGAGGAGGTATACCTTGATCCTGGATGTTCCTCATCCTGTTCCCCTTCTCTCATGCCCAGTTACTTCATCACTCACCCACCTGTGTGGTGATGGCAAAGGCATGGGCAGAAATGCCAGGTGCTGCTGACACAGGGCATCTGGCTCGTGCTGGAGGTTTTGCTGCCTGTGGTCTGGCCTTGCTGGGAGCCAGGAGAGCATCCCATGCTCTGTTTGTCCATGTAACTCTCTGTAAACCTTTGTCCCCTTCTGAACTGGGGCAGAGTCACATCCACACTTGTATTTCATTTGTTTTGGCAATATGGGGAGACTTCTCCTGTTTTAGGAGATTTAAACAAACCATGTGATGTTTTATTTTGAAAGGTGTCATAATAGTTTGTGCTTTTTCTCTGCTAAATGTACTTTTGTGCTGTTCCTGTCTGTTGGTCTATAAACAAGTCTGTTCATTCTTCTTCCTCCTTAAACAAGTCATCTGAGTTTCTGGCTTTTGAACACCTTTGGATTCTTTTGGAGTACAGCATGCATTTTGCTTATAAATCAGTAAATAAAGGATAGTGTGTATTTTTAGACTTCTCTGATTTGGAAAGATTTGTGAGAGTTGTACCATCTTTATTGTTTCACATGGTTGTAAACTTCGTGTATATCTCCTCTCCCACTTTCCAACCTTTGTTATTGAGGTGGTGACCATCCAAAAGCTGTTGAGGTTGATTAAATTAAGGGGTTGAATGACTGTTCATAAGAGTGGATAAATATTCCTGTTACAGTAAGTTAGAAAATAATACTAGAATGGGTACCTAGGTAGACTCCACCTTTGCTATGTGAGTGGGCAAGGAGAAGTTTTCTGGTTTGGGAGGAGGTCTGCAGAGCTGAGGCTTCACCCCTGATCTCTGAGCACTTTTATCCAGTCGTGTCACTTGTTTTGCCGGCTGGACGAGGAGCTGGCAGCCTGTCCCTCCAGCCCACAGGCATGCAGCAGGACTCCATCAGCTCCTGCAGTTTCAGTAAAAGCATCTATTTATCTCCATGAGGCTGAGTCCAGCTCCCCAGTGAAGTTGCTTGGCTTCTGACTCCTTGGTGAGCTGAAGCTCTTCCAGGAGCTCTGGTTTCATCCTTGCTGACCTTACCAGCAGAGACATGTACTGGTCTTTGAGTTAATCTCCTCAGATAGAAACTTGTACAGACCTAACAGGATGTGTTTGGCTTACATTGTCTCCTTAAAACAACAGCTGGATTTGCTCCTCCCTGGTGCAGTAATCTCTCTGAGGCAGGTACTGCTGTTTGCCCAGGTTTCCTCAGAAAGGAGGTTGTGCAATGGTCCATGTGTCTGTTCTCCTCTCCCAGAGCTTTTGATGCTGTTGACCAGCTTCACTTTAAGGGGTGAACTCAATTTTGGAATGGCTATCTCTCCCATAGGCAGCAGGCTGAGGAGAGTGGCTGTATCCCCACTGAGGGAAGGGAAGCAGTGTGAGATTTTCCTGTATGAGGAATCAAAGAATCTCTGTGGGAGAGAGCAGTGCTATTTAACCACCCCTGCAGGAGAAGTGGATGACAGAGACCCAGCTGTGAGACAGGGCTGTGCTTACCTCTGTTAGGAGGTTGGTGAAAGAGGTGTTCAGAGTCCTTCTGGAATGGTGCTGGCATTAACCTGATATCCATAGCCAGGAGCAGAGGGTTTGGTGCTGGATTACCCCTTGCATTGCTCCTGTAAACAGGGGATGCCATGGAGAAAGCACCCAAATCCTGGCCTCTTTGGGGACCAGCATGGTTTTCTGTGTCTAAAGTGATGTCACCAGTGCAGTGGAGGAGCATCTCAGCCAAAGCAGCAAGCTCCTGTGACTGCCATGGCCACAGCTAGGGATTGGTTTTGGTGACTTGCTGCTCCTCTTGATGCAGAATTCCCAGGAAGAAGGTGCCTTCATGGCCTGCTGGGCATGGGGCTGTCAGCTGTGGGTGAGAAGGAGTGGCCCTGGGTGTCTGCATCCCCCTGGCAGCACTGGGGCAGGGACTGTTGCCTGGGGCCCCTTCCCTCGATGGCTGCTCACGGGATCTGGGATTTAGAGCCCCTGTGGGGAGAAGGCAGAGCCATGCAGCCGGGCAGCATCCTTGGGAGATGCCAAATCGCAGCCCAGGCTGTTTACTACAGTTTTTCTCTCACGGTTCCTAGCACTTGTCTCAAGTGTTACCACTTTGTGGTCTGCTTCACAAGAGCCTAGGCTGTCCTTTCAGCTGGCAGGGACACTGGGACTGTGCTGCATCCCTCTGTGTGTCTCCCAGGCTTACTGCAGCTCCCAGGCTCTCCTTTATTTGGACTGCACAAGGTTTTCCCAGCACATTCCCTGCATGTCCCTGTGCCCAGCCCGTGCTCAGTGATGTTTCCTCTTGCAGCAGCGGTGTGTGATGAGCACGGTGTGCTCAGGCTGGCTGGGCTCCGTGTCCTGCTGTTTACTTTGTTTGCTTCTCTCTCCAGCTGGGAATACTTGAGCCAGCTCAAAGGCAGGGCTTGAAGTGCCCTGTATGCAAGTCGTAATGCCAGCATGGGGCTTGCTGGGGAACAGGCTGTGCGCCACTAAGCCCTTTAGGTTTCTCATAGATGGGGTTTTTTTCAGGTCAAAACAACACAGATACAGCCTTTTGGGGGAGGAGGAGGTGGCAGCTGAGCATTTTTGGGGCTGTGTGTTAATGTTGCTTTGTTTGTGAGATACATTGTTAAAAGAGCAGGAATTCAGCACAGACTTACAGGTCTGTGCATTTGGAAACAAAATGGGGAAGTTTCCCTGTCCAACAAGTTCCAGTTGCTTCCTCTATGGTTTCCTGAGTAGTTCTGACTGCTGGTTATAAAACAGTCTCTTGCCATTGCAGGGTGCATCATTCCCCAGATCTCCCTTTGGACCACCACCTATCTAGGCTGCTCCATCCCATCCCTGCAGGCTCCCTGGGCTGATGGTAGCTGGTGGCAGGAAAATTTCCAATCCTCTGGGAAGTCAGTTTCCTGAACATGCTGTGTAATAGACAGCAACAGCCCTCATGAGACTGGGGTGGGATTGGGAGTGAATTGAAAACGTGCACTGAAATAATTTGGGGAGGTTATGGTCTGTCATAACTTGAAAAGCCTTTTGACGGTTTTCCTGCTTTTTGGATTTGAAATGCAGAATTCCTCTTGACTTGTTTGGGTGGCTTTGGAGCCACCTCACTGTGCCAAATGTGGAAGAGCAGAGCTGGTCCTTCTCTTGGCATTCCCGTGGTGTTGGGAGGGGGTGGCAGGATGCCTGTTTTGGTCTGGGTCCATGGGGGCAAAGGCAGGGGACAAGCCAGGAGGGAGCCCTCCAGCACCACTCACCCTGCCAGGCCTTCAGTTCCTGACTCCTTCACCATTCACTGTGGCCACTTCCACTGCAGGCTTTCAAGCCAAGGTGAACCAACTCTGTGTGTAATACTTGATGGTGTTTTGGGGCAGTATGTGGCTCTTTGACCTATGCCCAGCCTGCCACAGTGGTTGTTTTCCAACCCTGCTCTGCAGACCTTGTTGCAGACCACAACACTGGTCTCCCTCAGTTGAAAGCATCCCTCCAGCCCTCATCTCATGGTTTCTATGGGGATGTGTTGGGAAGCAGGGCAGGAATAAATGCCAAGCTGATGCAGGCAGGAGCTGAGCCTTGCTTTGGCAAGACTCCTCAGCCTGAAAATGGCTCTGTAATTAAAGCAGTGAAGATCTGTCTCACCTCATGTAACCCTATAAACATTAGGCTTTATGGATAAGCTAGAGGTTTAGTTTTCTCAGTTTCATGGGATGCAATGGGTATTTCCAGAGGACAAGTCAAGTATTGTCCCAGGAGCCATGCAAGCAAACGACCAAGTGTGGCTTGTCCTCTGATGCTTGTGGATTGGGGGGCATCGGGATGTGGATGGATCCTGTCTGGTAGAAGAGACTCTGCCCAGAGCTCTTTCACAGCATGATCATCTCTGTAAAGGCCAAGAAAACTTGATCTGGAAGACTGTTTTATTTATTCATTCCTAACTCCAGCCCTGCTTTGAGGGGAGCGCATGGAGGCCATCAGCCTTGCTAGGCATGCAGGCTGTCCTGGCACAGCCACGCTCCCCTCCTGGAAGAAACGGGTTCAGGGTAATATTTGAAATGCAACAGAAAACCCACACTTCCTTCAGCATTTTGACAGTTGCATTTTTCATCTTGGGCAGGGTTTAAAGTTTTCTCCAGCATTCAAGGAAAGTTTTGGTTTCCCTTTGCCCACATGTCAGCATTCCTGAACAAAGCAGCCTCAAGATTTGTGGAGCAAATTCTTGAAATTCTGCAAATGTTTTAAGCCAGAAAACGTTTCCAGAAACCGCCTGACCTAAGAAAGAGTTGGTAGGACTTGGGCATGGCTTAGGAAAAACGAATAAGGCATTTTTATAAATTAACATAATTCTGACCTGAACCACCATTCCCAGTCTTGAGAGTTGCTGTGCTCTGCCACCTTGTTGTTCTTAAATTACAGCTGTGCTTATTTGAATAAACCAGATAAAAAAGATACAGATTTTAAAACTGAGGCTTCCCCTGTTCTTGCACTGACTTCCCCAGTGATCTTAGCATCATTTAACTCTGAAAAGGAGTTTAGATACTTAAGGGAAATAAGGGTGTGTGGCAACTCCTGTACCTGCAGGTACTGCAAACCTGCTAAAGGCTCCTGGGAATGTTCTTCTCTGCACATCTAGAGGTGTTTCGGCTGGGTAGCCACCAGCACCCCACAGTCTCTGCTCTGCAGCACCCATGTTGCTGTCCTGGTCTCTCATGGATGCTCCAAACATTGGGTTTATGCATTGGATGTCTCTTGCCATGAGCTCTTTATTAGAGGCATGACCATGAGTGACCAGAAAGGGGATGTGGAGTGCCACAGCACCTGAAGCAGCTGCAGGGAGGTGCTGGGAGGCAGGAAGACTCCTGTGTCTGGGACCACTGACTCGTGTATCTCATAACCTTGTTTCTAAAGGTGAAACCCCAGAGCAGACCCATTGCTGTTTTGTCCCAAGTATAGGTTCTTTTTTTTTTAGTTTCCTTGTTTTTGTGAGCACATTCATGGTGCTGGGGGATTGTGGTATTAACATTTTCTCCTCAGAGAAGAGGTTTGAGTCAGACTGAAATTGCTGATTGATTCCCTTTTTTTGTTCTCCCCCTTTTTCCGGTTGAAGTCAAGAACCACTTCAAAGGCTCAGATGTGTTGGTGCCAGACGCCACACAGTTATTGTTAGAAGAATTTGAAATATAATTGAAAACAAACCTTTGTTCAGCCAGGCATATCTGGCTGTTGACTTTCACTCATGACAGAGGTGGGTGCTCAGCCTCTTCTGCTAGATTTGATGTCTACACACTTGTCATGGCAGATGAATCGCCCATGAGTTTACATTGGGTAAATGTTTGCAAAATCCAGAAAATGTGTATTTTTAAGGAGGTTTTTTCCTACCTAGGAACCCGCACTGACGCTCAAAAGTTGCCAGCATATTTGTGGAATTCCTTGCAGTAATAAAACACATCAAATTGGTCTTGGCAGGCTGATTTCAACAGAGGTGCTCCAAGTCCAGGTTTCTCAGCTTGGCAAGCAGAGTTGTCCCACTTCCTTTTAAGACTCATCTCTTCTGTGGGATATAAGGATATTGTTTAACGTAATATCAAAAACATTTGTAAAAGCATGGATAATACAGATGTCGGCACTCATTTCAGCTTTATTTGCTGAGAAAGCAGAGGCTGCTGTAGGAGGTTTGCAGTCCAGCTCAGTCAGTTCTCATGGTGAAGTCCAGGAGGCTGGAGGCTTCCAAAGGAGCCCAGCAAACCTTTGCCCGTAGCAGCCCTCGCTTGCTGGGTGCTGAGTACAAGCTGTTGTTTTCATACCCTGTAAGATTACATTTGCAAACATGGTACCTGTTTGCAAGGTGCACAGTGTGTTTTAAGTTCCTGTTTCTTGTAGTTGTTTCCTATATAAATTTAGAAGAGTGCACCAGGTCTGTTTTGGGGCAGAATTTGAACTGTGCTTGTGCACATTAACGCAGAGCATTGCCCCAGGACTTGTGTGCCCACTCCGTGTTGTGCTATGCCCCTGCCTGGTATGGCCACCTGGACATCACTTTGTCCCTCCTTGCTTGCAGGTACCTGGGTTTGGCCTTCCTTTGTGTCAGGTCTGAGACCTGCTCTGAGACCTAAGAACATTAGTACAGTGGGCTGTAGGGGGCTGGGTCCCTGCTGGAGGTTACTCCTGCAGCCAAATTTGGACAAAAGAGTCCCTCTGGAATTTAGTAGGTCCTTTAGCTGTGATTAGGTTGCTGGATTTGGTGTTTCTTTTTCTTTTAATTTGCCTCCCCTACCAAAACCACCAGGCTCACTGCATATGGCTGCCTGTCTGTTGTTTATTATCTTTGCTACACTGTGGTTAGTGCTCACACATGATATTTCTTTGGTCTCAGTACAGACTGAGCGGGTTGTCCGCCCCTGGATCCAAAAAATGTAAACTATTTATAAATGAAAAATACTCTCCAGTTTTAAAGTGCTGTGTTGTCCCCTCTCCATCCAGCATGCGCACATTTGTCTGTTCTCCTGTAATCCCACTGATGGAAGTCCAGATTTCTAACAATTTATGGGACTGGGGGCCGTCTGGAGAAATTCTAATGGGACCTTGTGCTCATGGGGGAGAACACAAAGCAATAGTGATAAAAACTAATGGAAAAATGTTATTTGGCTGTGCTGCATTCAGTGCAGATATGGCCCCAAGCTCAGATAAACCTTCCTTCAGAGTTCAGGGATTCTTGATTTTGATTTTCCAGTTGGGCTCATCTCCATAATAAGCAACTCTTGAAAAACTGGGACAAAAACTTATTAGTGTGGCTTAAAATGGCCAGAGTGCTTTTTCTGGTACTCCTTGCAATTAAACTGCGTTTGATCTGTCTTGAGCATGTACTTAGTTTTATATTGAACTAAGAGCCTGTGTTTAGTCTCCTAGGGAAGAAAAGTAAGACAGGATTTAATAATATATAATGGGAGGCTGGGGTAAGTTTTCTGTGCCTGTTTGGACAGCAGGGCAGGAGGTGATGCTGGGTGGGCCAGGAGGGGATGGGCTGGACCAGAGGCTGAAACAGTCAAGCCCAGGGGCAGGAGAAGAGGAGTCTGTGAAGGAAATACAAGGTGTTTAATTGAGGAGCTTGTTAGCCAGCAGCTGATGGGTTGTTTTTGTAGAGAACTACAGGGGAACTTGAGCTGCATTGGTTTCCTGGTTGAAATGAATGTTGCTGGGTGAAGGAGCTCATAGGAGCGAGGCATGTGGGGAGCAGAACTGTTCAAAAAATGCTCCCAAAAGAGCAGGAATTATTTTGATCTATGGTGACATGGTTCTCCATGCAACCACAGTGATGGTAAATGAGGCAGGGCTGTCCTGCTTCCTGCTCAGATCTGGAAGATTAGAGAGGATAGCTGAAAAAACAGGTGGTATTTTTTGGAAGACTGTTCACAGCATCCCACTGATTCATCATTCAAATACAAGTGGTGGAAACTTTCTCACTGCCAGTGTGTTCAGGCATCCTTTGCCATGAACCTAGGATCAGTCAGTCTGTAAATGGTGCAGAACTTCAGTGCATAGAGGAGTAAAGCATAATGGGTGCAAATTCAGTATAGTTTCCAGGTTTTCTTTGGACACTCTTGGCACTGATGGTGGTAATTCCTTGTTCTGTAAAACCCAATTGGTGGGAATATAGGGCTTGGGGTTTTAATTTGACTGTTTGGGAGCACCGAAACGTATTTGCATGTCTGTCCTGCACAAGACAGCACTTGCTGGAAAAGGCTGTTGCAGCCTGGCTGGGCCTGTGGAACAAAGCCTTTAATGTACTGATTGCATATTAATGGACAGCCAAGAAGGAGGGATGGTGCCAAGAAGCAGGGAGCAGGAAAGCCAACACGATCAGCACGAACTTTGCACTCTAGGAAGTGTGAAGTGATGTTGGTGAAAGAAGTTTACTGCACAAGTGGAACACTGTGGTCCTCTTTGATGCCCAAATTTCTGTGCTAGTAAACTGAGGAAGGGTAATTGGCCAGTGGAGCTCGGTGGGTTCCTGTTAACCCGTTCTGCACCCCTTGGAATGCTCCCCACTCCTGAGTGTGTTTTGGCGCTGTGGGTGCTTGCTCTGGAGTGTTTGACATGCTGTGTCTGACGTATGGAGCTGTAACACCTCTCGGAACACATGGGGTTACCATCCACATCTGGTTTGTATCACCTTTAGTGGTTTTATTGCAAGCTGTAGTGCTCCATCTGCGCCCTTTCCCTTGCCCAGTTCTGTCCCACAGCATCAAGAAAGTGAAATCCCAGCCTGGAAAAAGCTACAAAATAGGCTGGTGTATGAATTAATTAATATAATGGCTACTGATTGCAGTGTGCTTTTCCTGGTATTTGGCAGAAATTGGATATCTTGGCTCTTGCCTCTTCATTAGCCTGGTTTCCTAATCCCAAGCTCATTACCAAGTCCCTGGGATGTGGTTTTGGGGTTTTTTTTAGGGCTCCCCACCTGCTTGGAGGGGGAGGCTGGTCCCTGCAGAGCCTGAGCGCTGCTGTGGGCGATGTCGGTGGTGGCATTGTCCCCATGGAGTGCTCGGGGACAGACTGGCAGCTCTGTGTGGTGGTTTGTCGATTCTGACTGCCTGCTCCACAGCTCCCTCCAGGAATGTGCAGTATTCAGCGTGGGGGCTTGGGTCCGCTGTGCAGCTGGGGACTTTTCCATCAGGAACATTGGGAGTATTTAAGATGATCTCGCAAATATTTTTGATTTTTTTGGTTTTTTTTGGCCCTGGGCCAATTTTTGCTTGTCTCTGATGCATAAAGTGGGTTTGAAAAAATGTTGTTTCTCTCTCTTCCCCCATTTAAACATTTCAGGAATGTCAAGTCTTGTCAGCCTTAGCTTTGCTGGAAAAAAAAAAAGGAAATCCCTTGAGGAGCTTGGGGATGTGTTTTATATGTGATCTCAAAACCCTGAGGGGAAGGTACATGAGGAGGGAAAGAGCAGGTCATTAACAAAAGCTTCCTTTATCCCACATTTTAATGAGGCATTGCCATTAAATAGCAG